>NC_136640.1:26860391-27460391 GCF_949748355.1 Melanostigma gelatinosum
AAAACTAAAACACATGATACTACTGTAATATTTCTTCATGGCCGTATTAACCTCCCTGTGAAATGTGTCGTTGTTCTATGGTAGAATACTACCTGTTCCAACATTGTCTGTATGGTAATAAAATACAGTAATATGGGAATATGCAACATGTAGCACAAAACGGAAAGATCAAAGATCGTAAACGAGATAATTTTGACATAGCTACCGGTGTAAACTACAACATATACACAACTACTGAGTGGAATTTTAGGTACTTATACTGAACTCAAAATGTGTTTTATATTTCGACACAAATGTTGTATTTGTAAAAGTTGTACTTTTCACTCCACCATGGATATCATCTACAGATAGCATCGCTTTAAAGACTTTTATGAAATATATTTTATTGTTGTACAGAAAATTACAGAACAGAGGAATTTTCACATTACAATGCTGCTTATATCAATAGCAATGTATACCAATGTGCAATATCAACATTGCATATTTCCTATTTGCTGTAATACAATATCTTATCTTACCTTATCTTATATGCTAATGCTTTTGTAAAACATAATCTGTATACATTATTGATATTGTATTACTTTACTATGAAACTTGATAGCATACTGTTGTATTTCAATGTAATGCAGAACTTTTACTTGTTTACAGTGTGTCTTTGCTAAATGATAAATCGAAAACCATGAACATCTTAAAATATACATTGTTGCAGTACCTAAAATAAGTATAAAAATGAGCTCCAACACACAACATTAACAAACAATAAAAGGCATTATTATAATAACAATTAGAAAATATGATTAATACTCATTATATTATTAATAATAATAATAATAACACATTTCATTTTCATATTTAAGGAAAACATATGAAGTAAGAGATTGAAAGTAATTTCAGCAAAATGTTCTCGAGCCAGTTGACAAAGTAAGCCTGGAACTTTCAGGGGCCCAGAACTCCAGGAGCCCTGGGGCAGTTGCAAATGTATAATTGAAGTAAAAATTCTGAATACAAATTGACAATAATCTTGTTCCAAATGAGACTGCTTAGAAATAACAATGTGGGTCTGATGTGGATCACACATGTTGTGCTTTGGTTGAAGAGGACAACAGCAGAACGGAGCTGGTGTTGAAATGATGTCTAAATGTGAGTTCACTTTATTAACACCTATGATTGTGAAAGAGGGAATGATGAGATAGAGAGGGCATGCAGCAAAGAGAAAAGAAGCGTTGCCTCCAGAGGATTCTCATCTCATTAGGCTCTTACTCCATTTATTAATAGCCAGTCATTGGGGTTGCAGGGAAATTTCCGTTGCCTGCCACTATGCATGTAGGAGTGATTTTTCTTTCACTCAATTGGCTTACCGTTGCACTATTCGGTCTGAATGTGTGTGTGTTTTTTTAAAGCGACCGCCCTCTCTCTTTTGTTTCTCTCTTTCTCTCTGTCATGCACACTTCAATGGAAAGCTGTCAAAGTTATTGGGAAAGTAAGACTGGTGTACAAGCTGATAGAAATGTCCTGCTATTGGTTGTCAGACCTGTCAATACAGTGTGTGTGTGTGTGTGTGTGTGTGTGTGTGTGTGTGTGTGTGTGTGTGTGTGTGTGTGTGTGTGTGTGTGTGTGTGTGTGTGTGGATGAAGCTAGATCTGCTCCCTGCTAGCTTGTTTAGTGTGTTTTATAGGGGCTGGAGACATCACATGGTGAGGATGTAGTTCCTTTAGTTTTTCCATTTTCACCCTTAATTTGTCTTTTTTTCCCCAAAGTTTAATCTTCTAAATTAATGGATGAGAATGATGTAATTTCTTGTATTTTCTTACTGACAAACAAACAGAATAATACAATACAACCCGGGCACACCAGCATTTAGATTAGCAAAATGTAGTCGATTGTGTTGCGTGGGTAAAGTTCACCCACACAAATCTTTTGAGTTGTCTTTTGACAAGCGAATATGAGCAGTTACATATTAGCACACCGTGGTGCTAGTGCTGACGTTTGAAGGAGCAGAGTGCCGGAGTGTCCAAAACAGTGGCGACCTCCAAGCTAGCTAGTTAGCAAGCTAGCTTGGAGAGCTAGTGTGTCACAAGTGTTAGCATGTTCACAGCTGACGAGAGTGTTAGCAGTTCCCTCGACTGCTACAGTAGTAGAAACTGTGAGTATACAAAGCCTAGTCTCATTCCCAGGGCGTCAAATTATGTTTTGTCACGGCCCTCGGACTCTGATACCGATGCACAAGGCACCCTCCAGCATCCATATGAGACACACCGGGCTTTCAAGTAACTCCTATGTAAACCCATCCTTGTCATTATTAGAGGCTCAGAGCAACTGACATATAACGGTATAACATATGACATATAACGAGTCACAAAGTGTGCCTATCAGGAGTTTGGGATGGTTGGATGGATGGGTCAAACAAATACAGGACTTTCACCGTGGAGCTCTTTGGTCCAATGTGAAACCAAAAGTCAACGTTGACTCTTTTGAAGTGACATAAGTACGTTTTATGAAGTGGCTATCTTACGTCCCACGTCAATTTACAGAGCCTACGTAACTAGCCTGTGTAATAAAATACTAATTTCAACCCATGTTCTTCTAAACCTAGCCAAGTAGTTTTGTGACGCGAAGGGGTCGTCTGTATGTGAGGAGTTGGGAAAGAGAACAGATTGGTGTACACTGTGTGTATACTACCACTTATTTTGTGAGAATATGACCTTTGGTGTGCAGTGTGACCCTTACCCTTAGTCTGTCTCTCCTTAATGGCTGACTTATCTACCCTGAAGGCCAGCGTAGCACTCAGCTTTATCCATTTTTGATGAAGACATACATTTTTAAAAACAGCTCATAAAAGTATAGTTTCATTTTAAAAGGCTCTGTAACTTCTTACAACAGCTGGTCAATGTCGTTTTTAACATTACTCAAACAGTAGAGAATAGTTTACAGGAGTTTGTCATGGATTCATAGACATGCAATGCACTGGTGATTATTCACGAGGCGATTCACTTTCACTTCTTCTAAAAAATCAAGTTTGAATGACTTCAAAACGAACTCACATTTCACAGCCCATATGACCTAACATCCTAAACTAGGTACTATAATTTACATTTGGTTCATTGGCTGTGTCTCTAACGCCTCACTTGTGTGAGAACATATTACTTGTACAGTTGCATTGTAAGCCTTACCTGGCTCGCTCGCGTCTTGCTTTGGCGAAGTAACATGCAAAGATCTGACGTCAGTGACTTTTCGGGAAGCCGCCTCTGGAGTACAAGGCACAAGAAGGCGCAGCCTGTTATACACTGAGAATTTTTAATTTCAAGTGATCCTTAAAGATCAAATATTTATTTCCCCACATTGGAACAGTTTGAATTTAAAATAACAACTGTCACTACAGAAATATGGAGGATGTCACCCAGTGCAACAGTGTGCCTCATCCATGTGTTTCTGGATAATAACGGAGCTCTGTGGCACAGAGGACAAAGATATACAAGGCTTGGATACTTCATTATTTTTACTTCATTGACATGACTCTTTATGACAAGTATGGCTTTATAACTTTACCAAATATTCAGGTTTACTGGCTAAACTGGTTCATATTCTTAACACAGAATATAGATTATGACATAAAAAACAACATTACGTCTGAGAATCCATTAGGGGGTGGTAAGACCAAAGACTGAAGCCAGTGTGTGTGTAAATGTGTGTGTGTGTGTGTACCTATTCTCTCCTGCCATTACTAGTAGCGTCCATCACCATCATCAACACAAGGGTCAACCAGAGGATGGCCATCCCTTATTTACACACACACAACCACACTACACACACAGCTCCACTCACACTTTTCCCGCATTGTAAATTTTGTCGATGTGTGTGTGTGTGTGTGTACAGGGACATTTAAATGAACAAGATTTAACATGAATCTACCCTTTCATTAATGTACCATAATGGACAAGTTGTGTTCACCATCCAATCACATAAACACCCCAAAACACACACACTGCAGGACAGTGGTGCCCATGCCATTATTGGCTCTATTGTTGAACATGTGACACACACACACATACACACACCCCAGCTCCCTAATCCACAATCTGTGTTTGAAATGCAGGGCCAGGGTCAAGGATTACAATAAACTCTGATGATCAAATAATGCAGGAATTCTTATTCCAGTGCAGCGCCTGATCGTCTCTACTCCAGAATACTCAACAAGGAGAGGGGAGAGGGGAGAGAGAGGGAGGAGGAAGGGAAAGGCGGGAGGAGATGATAGTGGATACAAGAGAGGGACAAGGAAATGTTAGGAGGAGAAGGATGAAGAGGAAAATAAGGAAGAGTACAATGACAGAGATGATGAGACATACGGGCAGGAGAGGGAAGAAAATAATGAAATGGAGGAAGAGGAGGCGATGAGGCAGAGGTGGAAGGAGGAGAGGGGAAAGAGCAGGAAGCAAAGTCCAAGAGAGAGCAAGAGAAAAATGAGGAGAGATGGGTTGGAGTAAAAAAAGGATGAGCTGAAATGAGGAAAGAGACAAGAAAACGAGAAGAGAAGATGGGCAATGCTGAACATTGAGCAGGGGACAAATAAAAAAGAAGGCAAACCAAAATAAATAAAAATGATTTTTGTTTTTAGTCGATTCTAAAAGTAGAACAGATGCTGGGAAAAGTGAGCACAGATTGATGTGGTTGGTGATATATTGGCATGTGGTGGCAGGTTGCTTCAGCAGGGCTTCTAAATGCAACACAGTGTCACTCCCAACTCCTCTAATATGGCAGCTTGGTCAGTGGCCCTGCGCTTCAAACTAGGTTGCTCTACATACCCCTCTAGTATCAGTGCAGTTAAAGCTTGTTACATGCCTGGAGTCTTTTCAAAATAAACCTCCATCATAGGTTTACTTAGCTCTTAGGTTTACTTATGTAAGAGAACTACTTAGGTTGAGGAAAAGATCATGATTGGGATCAAAATAAGTTAGGTACGTTTGTTAGGTAAAATACGTAACTGAAGTCACTTGGGTTTGTCAGATATATAACAAAACTAAAGTAAAATGAATGAGATATATTCATAATATAGATATATTCAATCATTTTGACTTGGTTTCACACAGGACACACATTGATCTCCTGGCTGAAAGTCCGGTGTTAGTCTGACCCGTCCATGCTCCCCTCTCACCAGCCCTCACTCTTTATCCTATGTCACTTCCTCTGACCGACGTAATGGGTTTACAATGAGAGAGAAAAACATATGCATTCAGGTGCTGTGTTCTTTTTTTTCTCCACATATTAGGTTTTGCCGTCATTTGATAGTGCAGCTGAAGTTGGGGAAAGCGAGGAGAGAGGTGATGACATGCAGCAAAGGGCCACGGCTGGAGGAACTCAGCCTTCGTATGTGGGCGCCCACTCTACCAGGTGAGACCTTTGAAATACAGATTATGCTTTTGTACAACTTGGGTGGTTTTTTTCTAGTTTTGTCCATCATTCATCATGAGTCACCTGCTTTGCATGTTCTCAGCCCATTAAATGGCCGTTATCAGTTGTCATCGGGAGCATAGATTTTAGGTGGTATGGAGCTACTAAACCTCTTAATTAGCTCAGGAGGCCGTTATCATCGGTAAGCTGGATCACCACAGGGAGGTTCAAAATTGTTAAGCAGTGGCCTCTATAGGTGCTTATTTTCTTCTTCTTTCAGCTGTTCCTTCATCTCTTTCCATATAGTTGGTGAAATGGCCTTAACAGATTGGGTATGAAAATCAAATTTTATGATCTGTGATATACTTAACTTAAGCTACGTAACAAACCACGATCTATTCCTAAACTTAACCAAGTACTTTTGTTTTAGTTTACAACTTTTAACACATGTTTTAAACTGCAACCGTTTCACAGTGGTAGGTGCAGTTTGCCCTGTCTGAAGCTTTGTAGCGATAACTGTCACAGTTCAGCTCCACACCCTCCTCGTCAGTCCAACTCCCTTCACCTGTTCACTCACCAGTCTCACATCACTCAAATCAAACCACGATATACACTCCTGCCTCCCAGACACACATTGCCAGATTGTTCTTCACTTTTCCATGCCAGACTCTCCAGCACTCTCTCGCGGACTGATCTCCTGTTACCGACCCTGCCTGCCCCTGTTCTACCCGTCTCACCTGACTCCCGGTAAACCCACCAGCCTTCTGTTCCTGAGTCTGATTTACTCTGCCTGCTGTATCTGCAAGTTCGTAATAAAAGCCAACAATCCCTGGAATCTTGTGTGGTGCATTTGGGTCCATATATAACCGGTTACAGAGAACAACTCACCACGCCCATTTAATTGACTGATAACCTTCTAAATGTATTAGTTATAGAAAGATTGTAATCTCTTAAATAGTTGCTGAGATCTGGGAATCAGTGACATTGTTACAGCGAGGTCTAACAGGGCAAGAAGCATGAGAAGGTTGTACACACGCCTAGTTTAAAGCACTTAATGGTGGTAGTATCATTTAAGGCACTGATAGAACATTGTTCAGTGTGTACAATCCACATGGTCATATATTTTGGATGTGTTGACATGTGGATTCAGAGAGTATAATTTGAGCTTCATTACACACACTTACTATGACTTCAATAGGTGAATTCAAAAATCATAAAGTAGGTGATTCTTTTACAAGACTCAGTCTGACCGAAATGAAGCAATTTTGCAGCAAAGCACTTAAAAGCATTTTGACAATCATGTGACAATATCATGAGAAAAGAGAGGGGAGGTGGGGAATTCTGGGAAAGGGAAAGTGGAGCTGTGGTATTGGCTGTGGGATCTGAGCTGGGGTTGAGAGGAGGAGCAAGAACGAGGAAGAGAGACAAGAAGAGGAGCTGATGAGACGGAAGGAGCTGGCAAAAGTAGGCATGGAAAGTCCTGAGGACAGAGGGAGGGAGATGAAGGAGTCCTCCTGAATACATCATGTCTCTCTTCATCCCTCCTCTGGATCCTGTTCCTCCCATCTCTCTGCTATACATGGATCTTTGCTGAGCCCACGGCTGCCTGCATGACACGGACAGGCTATCTGCCATCTGTGTTATCTTTGATCAGATAGTAAGACTGTGTGTGGGTGTCTGCCCATATGTGCATGTGTGTGTTACTGCTGTGGCCCTCTGGAACTATCTATGCGTGTGTGGGTTTGTATTTCTGTATGTCGTTTGCTGAGATTGTAAATGTACTTCATAGACACACAGAAGCATGTGTATGTAATTGCATGAGTGTGTGCGTGTGCGTGTGCGTGTGCGTGTGCGTGTGCGTGTGCGTGTGTGTGAGAATAAGTTTGCCCCCTAACTCCCTCCACTGGGCATTAACATTCATGGAGCCAGCGGGGCATGTCAGAGCCCATAATGACCCCAGAGAGAGGCCCTGGGCTGGGGGAGGGCCGAGGAGGGGCCTGGGGGTTTGGGTGTTGATGGAGGCCTGGAGGCGAGAGGCAAAGAACTGCTGCACCAAGGTGTGTGTGTGTGTGTGTGTGTGTGTGTGTGTGTGTGTGTGTGTGCGCGCGTGTGCGCGCGCTCGTGTGTTCATAAAAAAAAGAATATTGCCCAAAGCTTTTTGTTAACCAAGTAATCCACTTAATCAACAAATTTAGAATCATTTTTACATATTATTGTCCTGGAAATGAATTCATCCATGCAAATGACTTCTTCTTTAGAGTGTTCATCAAGCACCAAAGCAGAACAAAGCTGTGGATGAAAGGGTAGATCTAAGGCATTCTGAAAAAACTCTGCTGCGCAGACATTATGGTCAGGTTGATCATGCCAATACTGATCATTTCATAATATCAGCCAGCCAGTGAGACTGTAGGCCTGCTTGATATGATTATAATCATTATCATGATCTAATAATATATATTACCAGATATTGATCACCATGTCGAATTCATATGGAAAAATCGAATGAAATCATAAAAGTTGTTCTTCCTGTTTTTTTAAGGGGTGCAGAGAAATATTCAGATACTTGACTTGTGTCAAATGACCTCTCCAGGAATCTTAAAATACTCATGATCTCAAAACTCTACTCGTAGGAAAAAGTATTACCAGAAACATGGTATACTTGTTCTGCAGAAAAATGGCCAGTGGGAGTGAAATATTATTATTTATGACATAACAATGTTTTTATACCAATAAAACCTTGTGTACGTATTGTTGTAGCTGGTTGAAGTGGAACTAATTGAACTTCTTATATACAAATAATAGAATAATGCAAAGTATTGTATAAATTAAAGACACATCTTGTATGTCAAATTTGAAAAGTAGCAACTGTATAGCTCTCTGATAAAAAATAGTGAATCAAAAAGTACAACATTTTCCTGTGGAAGAATGTACGTTTCAAGTTACATAAAGGCAAGGCAAGTTTATTTGTATAGCACATTTCAACAACAAGGTAATTCAAAGTGCTTCACATGAAACCATTAAAAGCATCAAAAGATAAGGCAAAAGAAAAGGAGATTTAAAAACAATTAAGAACATTCATTAAAACATTAAAAAATAGTGGAAGAAATAAAATACAGTAGTAAAATGCAGAAATGCAGGAAATTGATTAATATATTAATTGAATGTGGTTCAATTAAAGGCAGCAGCAAACAGAAAAATCTTCAATCTTGATTAAAATGAGCTGAGGGTCTCAGCAGACCTGCAGATTTCTGGGACTTTGTTCCAGATATGTGGAGCAGAAAAACTGAACACTGCTTCTCCATGTTTAGTTCTGACTCTGGGAACAGAAAGTAGACCGGTCCCAGACGACCTAAGGGGTCGGGATGGTTCATAAGGTAGCAGCAGATCAGAGATGTATTTTGGCCCTAAACCATTCAGTACTTTGTAAACCAACAGCAGGATTTTAAAGTCAATTCTTTGTTGGACAGGAAGCCAGTGCAAAGACATCAGAACTGGGGTGATGTGATCCACCCTCCTGGTCTTCGTGAGGACTCGAGATGCAGCGTTCTGAATCAGCTGCAGCTTTCTGACGGACTTTTTACAGAGACCTGTAAACACACCGTTACAGTAGTCCAGTCTGCTGAAGATAAATGCGTGGACAAGTTTTTCCAAATCCTGTTGAGACATAAGTCCTCTAATCCTTGACATATTCATCAGGTGATAGTAGGCTGATTTTGTAATTGTCTTGATATGGCTGTTCAGGTTGAGGTCTGAATCCATAACTACACCTAGATTTCTGGCTTGGTTTGTGGGTTTTCACATCAGTGATTGAAGCTGAGCGGTAATTTTCAATTGTTCGTCCTTGGTACCAAAAACAATTACTTCTGTTTTATCTTTGTTTAATTGAAGAAAATTCTGGCACATCCAGTTGTTGGTTTGTTCAATACAGTTACCCAGCCCTTGTATGGGATTATAGTCCCCTGGTAACATAGTTATGTAGATTTGTGTGTCGTCTGCATAATTATGATAACGCACTTTGTTGTTTTCCATAATCTGAGCTAGTGGAAGCATGTAGATGTTGAACAGAAGAGGCCCCAGTATTGAACCTTGGGGAACACCACATGTCATTTTAGTCAGCTCTGATGTGTAATCAGCTACAGACACAAAGTATTCTCGGTCCTTCAAGTAGGATTCAAACCAGTTAAGTGCTGTGCCAGAGAGTCCCACCCAGATGTTTAGTCTTTCTAGGAGTATGGCATGGTCGACCGTGTCGAATGCAGCACTGAGATCCAGGAACACTAAGACTGAACTTCTGCCATTGTCTATGTTTAAGTGGATGTCGTTGAAAACCTTAACAAGAGCAGTTTCAGTACTGTGGTGCTGTCGAAAGCCTGACTGGAAAACATCAAAGCAGTTATTTACGGCCAAGAAGTTGGTCAGCTGTTGGAAAACCGCTTTCTCAATTATTTTACTTAAAAATGGGAGGTTTGATATTGGCCTATAATTTTTCATCGTTGCGGAGTCTAAACTAGCCTTCTTTAGGAGCGGTTTAATAACTGCAGTTTTTAGGGCTTGTGGAAAGACACCTGAGAGAAGGGATGTGTTTACAATTTGTAAGAGATCAGTGGTCATGCAGTTTGAAATATTTTTGAAAAGTGTGTTGGTAGAATATCCAAGCAGCAGGAGGATGACTTCAGATGTTGTATAATGTCTTCTAGGAATGAAATTGTGTCATGATATTTGAATTGATGTTATTCAGAGATCAGGACAACACATATCCTGTGGTTGGTGTGGAGGCACTGACTGCATGTCAAATTTTCTGAATTTTGTCAGTAAAAAGGAGGCAAATTGATTGCATGCCCAGGTGGATTGGAGCTCAGCAGCTACCGACACTTGAGGGTTTGTTAGCCTATCGACGGTAGCAAATATGGCGCATGTATTGTTCTTGTTTTTGGTTATGATGTCAGAGAAGAATGACTGCCTTGCATTTCTAAGTTCCAAATTATAATTGCGAAGTCTGTCTTTATAGATGTCACAGTGAACCTGGAGATTATTTTTTCGCCACCTTCGCTCAGCTTTCCGACACTCTCGTTTCTCTATTTTGACCAGCATAGCATTTCTCCAAGGAGATCTTTGCTTACCCAAGACAACCTTCACTTTAGTGTGTGCATTGGCATCAATAATATTTTTAACTTTAAAATTGAAGCCATCTACAAGCTCATTGACTGAGAGGCAAGAGAGGGCTGGTGTGGAGGAAAACTTCCAAATAAATAGTTCACTGGTGTTTTCAGAGATGTAACGCTTTGTCACAACCTTGGTTTGGACATTTGTGTGCAAGGAGATTGCACTCAAAGAAAACACAGAAATGATCAGAGAGTGCAACATCAGTCACAGCAACCTTGGAAATGTTTACACCTTTGGTGATGATTAGGTCCAGAGTGTACCCCCTGTTGTGGGTGGGTCCTGTCACATGCTGAGTCAGATCATAGTTATCAAGGACACCACATAGTTCTATAGACTCTCTGTCCTGGGGATTATCAACATGGATATTAAAATCACAAACAATAATACACTCAAAATCAATACAGATTACAGACAGCAGTTCAGTAAACTCATCAAAGAAGGTTGCACAGTATTTAGGCGGTCTGTAAATGTTTAGGAATAAAGCTTGAGTGGAATTTAGAGACATATATTCAAAATAACTAAAATGACCAAAGGACATCTGCTTGCATTGAAGAGAATCATTAAATAAAACAGCAACTCCACCTCCTTTCTTATGCGCTCTTGTTTCACTCATGAAACTGAAGTTGTGAGGTGTTGATTCAATAAGAACAGCTGCACTGTTATCTTGATTTAACCAAGTTTCAGTTAAAAACAAAATGTCCAGTTTGTGCCTCACAATAAAATCATTGATTAAAAATGTTTTTCCTGACAGAGACCTGACATTTAATAAAGTTAAGTTTAATGTGGTTAAAGCTTTCTTTGCCCAATTTATTTGGACAGGCTGACGAGGAATGTATGTTAAGTTTGATAAGTTTGCAGGTTTACTATTGTTTCTTAGCAGCCTCACCTTTCTTTTTCTATAAACTTGCAGGACAGGAATTGAGACGGCTAGCTGCATACAGGGCCCCGACTTTTCCTGGAGAGAGTCATTGGTGTCATTAGCCTTGTAGCCTGGACCCAGAAGATATCAATTATTTCCTTTATCAGGTAGGGGAGACAGAGGATGGTTGTGGAACCGTCGAGGAGTGGGGAGAGGAGTGTGTTTGGTTCCAGCAATGACCAGCTCTTTCATGTGGTCAGTGAACTCCAGGTGGGGGGAGGATGGGGAGAGTGTGAGAGAGGAAAGGGACCTAGATGGAATTTGGGGGGTGGAAGTAGGTGCTGGGGAGGGAGGTAAAGACTCCTCGTCTAGGAAGGGTGGGGAAAGTGGGAGATCGGAGGCGGTCCCTGATGATGAGGTTGGAGACTCCTCCTTTTGGCTGTCGTTAGGCCGGGGCATCCTTCCCGTAAGGTCTCCATGGCGATGCTGTGTGGTTATCTCTTGTTCAGACTCCTCTTGTGTCTTGTCCTTGGCAGTAGGGACAGATGGGTGACGCAGGGAGAAAAACAGGTTAGAGGTAAACAGTTTTACCCCTGACTTGTTCAGGCAAATTCCATGCGCTGCAAAAAGATGTCTGCGCTCCCAGAAAAGGTAGAAATTGTTGATAAAATGTACTGACTGGTCAGTACATGCAGTTGACAGTCATTCGTTCAGTGCAAACAGCCTGCTGAATCCTTCATCTCCTCCTCTGACTGGTGGGAGAGGGCCACTGATGAACACCTCAGCCTTGACAGAGCTGACTGTGTTTAACAGATCAATAAAGTCTCGCTTCAGAACTTCAGACTGTTGTTTCACAATATCACAGCTTCCTGTATGCACGATGATGTTTTTCGCTGTGGGATAGTCAGCTACGATGTCCAGGATTTTGTCTCTCATGTCAGAGACAATATCTTTCGGAAAGCAGAGTATTTTGGTATTTTGTAAAGTAGTAGAAAGTACTGTCATTGTGTTTCACATGAGAACAAATTCTCCCTTTTGTAGAACAAAAACACAAAATCCCATCACAACTATTCTTATGAATGTCAGAATATAATTTTATTCAAGAGTACCATTTGTGTTAGTCTGTACAAAGGTAGTTCACCTTCTAATACCCTGCTTCCAATCCTCAACTGTTGTTACCACCATGCACATGTTAGTGAATACGAATCGGTTATTAAATATTTTCTTTCTTAAAAACTATTTTTAATGAGTGCTCTAACATTCTATGCATTTAGTTATAACTTACATAAACACTGTTTAAACTCAGATCTAGAACCTATGTTGACACTAACCATATGTGTTCCTGTGCTGAGTTTGTGTGACATCACTTGACTGATCTGAGAACTCAAGTTTGTTTTGTTGTTTGACCTTTTAACTCCTCCCTTCTTTGTACATTCCTGAATTAATAACATTAAACTAGTGTACATTTTCCAATTATTTATCTTTTCACGTCCATTTGCAAATGTGCATTTAGTTCATATGTAAAGCATTACCTGTAGAGTTATTTTCGAATTCCAGTCTGAATACACTGATTTCAAATCAGACATTTACTGTTGTGGTATAAATGTTGTCTCTGAGCTCTTTTCATGCCATGACAAATATAAAAACCAGTTGCCAAACACATGTCTTTTGGTGGAGTTGAGGCGGCTCATATGATGAGGAAAGAAGCTGCTCTATGGTCTGGTGGTATGGCAGCAGAATCTTCTGTAGACCTATTGCTTGCCAGACAGCAGCAAGCGAACAGGCTGTTGCTGGGGAGGGTCTTGTTGTACCTGGTCCGTTTGAATCACCTGCTGTAGAGGCCTGCCATGCCAGTTTGTAATGTTTCCAGTCAGGAGGCTTTCTGTTGCTCCTCTTTAGAAGTTAACAAAAAACTTGCCACAGGAATTTTTATCCTTATTTTTCCTTTAAAAATACAGCTGTTTCTGAGCTTTTTCTTCACCATGATGGACATATTTAAAGACCATGTCAGGTTGTTTGTGATGCTGATTCCAAAGATCCAAAAACTGTTCACTTGCTCCACATCAGCTCCATTGATGTAGACAAGGGCGTGTGTCTCCGCCTCCTTTTTCCTAACCTCAACAATCAGCTCCTTGGTTTTACTGACGTTGAGCAGTAGAATGTCTCTAATCACCACTCTGCAAGGTTATTGATTTCCCCCCCGATATGCATTTGTATTGTGTTGTGTTATCTGGTGGATGATGGCAGTGTCATCCATAAGCTTCAACACCAGAGACCTCTTCCTGTCTGAAATGTAGTCTTGGTGTATAGCGTGAACAGGAGGGGGCTTAGCACACCGCCCTGGCGGGCTCCCATGTTCAACACTAGAGCAGAGGAGGTGTGACTGTCAATCTAGACTGTTTGTGGTCTTTCTGAGACAGCTGTAGAGTGTAGGACTCAAGCCCAGAGTGCGAAGTTTTCCAATCAGTTTCGGTGAGATTGTGTTGAATATGAGATCAAATCAACAAACAACATTCTGATGTAGTGTTGTTGCTTTCAAGGTATGTGAGGGCTGAGTGGATCTGTTGGTTCTGTATGCAAACTGGTGAGGGAAAATAATAGTAATATAAAGCATTTAACTTTTCATTGAAGGTGCCTTACATTTTATGTTTTTCCCACTCGATTATCAAGAGCACCTTCTGTACATTAACTTATCAATGATCTTTCCCATAAGACGCTAAAGCTGAGGAACTCCAGCCTCCTTTCTCATTTAAATAAAAAAAAGCTGCATTTGAAATGTGGCTTTCCAAGAAATGAGGCCAAGAATAAAAATAAATATTAATTTCAAATCAAACAAAATTCCATATGTGATAAACTTAGCTGGGAGCGATCATGAAGTGAGAAAAACTGACATGTTCCTATTTGATGTGTAAGTGAGAGCCTGGTTGCACTAGCTTCTATAGATGCATGCTTCATATTCCTGTGGGCCACTGACTGTGTGTGCATACAAGTGTGTATCTGGTGCACATGGCTACGAGCTTTGTTCTCTGACAAAACATTTATTCTGCACACGCACACACACACACACTCGCGCTCACGGACCTCGGTGGTCATCCCCCAACCCCCAACATGGAAAGGTCAGTGCCTTCTTTGATGTTGGCCCCATAGATCACCATTATTACTGTAGTCTATTGATTCCTATGGAGATGAGGCCGGCAGCCGTGGTTCTGGGTGGCTGAGGTCAGGGTCTACTTCCCTTGGCTTCACTTTGGAATATAAAATCCAGCTAACTGCTACCTATGGCTCACCATGCTGAGTTGGGTCTGAAGGACACACACAAACATATACAAGGGGCATGGATGCACATATACATCAAACAGATTACACATGTACTGTAGCTACAAGGGCTCTGGCACTGTGGGGCTTTGTAGGCTGATGCTGATATATTAGAATTGAAGCTGCTCAAAGCCATTTTTGTGCAGTTTTTTGTGTGTGTTGAAATTCAAAACCTTAAGGTTTCGAAGATGACAATTATTTACCCCAAGATTAACACGAATTTCATTCTTGGTACTTAACCTCAAGAATGACAATGATGGCATTCGAGGGGTAAAGCATCTAAGACAGGATTTATATCATGAGACACTAAATTCCCCTTGACAACAATGAATAATAATTAGAATCCTCATACCCAGCGTATGAAATAGAAGATTCTCTCCAAGGTTTCTCAGAGACATGACCATCTTGCCGAAGCAGTTTGAAATCATTGCAATGTGGCAACATTTATGCATTCAGCTCTTGAATCCGAATAATACACGGCAGCAGCAAGCCTCCTCTGTGTTCACGTATATGACCCTGACCCAAACGCAGAGTGCTTTGCTACTGTTGTTCAGCATTTTGTCACAATGACCCTGAGGTCAACTCACTTCCTCTTGCTGCCTGTCGCTGCGGCGACAGTCGGCAAGGGCTTCGGCGTAAGCGCTGCTGCATGCCGCTGTGTCCGCATCAATCATGCTCACTCTAAGATGGCAACCTTTCCCACCTTTACTAATGCTCCTTCCTCATTTGTAGCCAGAGCCAAGCTGCTCTGAATAACCCTCAACCTCGCCTCAACAATATAACCTTGTACAGGTGAGTGTTACAGAGGTACTAAGGTGGTCTGTGCTCTTCTTTGAAGGGCCTTCTTTGTCCTTCGATGGTAGAATGGACAGACACACACAGGGATAAAGACATTATGCGCAGTATTCCTGCAAGTATTGTTTTCCACGGATCAGCTTAGATAAAAGTGTCCCCAACACTTTAGCATTTACTGGATCTTTTTAGCCATGCTGGTGGTGCAGCCCTAGCATGGTGATGTTCACCACTTTGGTCCTTACTGAAATATCTCTGACTATTGAATTTCCATAACATTTTGGAAGGACGTTCATGTCCCCCTGTGCGGGAATTGTAATAACTTTGAACAATCATTATTGCCAACTCCCTTAAACCATTCCCATCAGCCTCAGCTGTACTTTGTGTTAAGTGCTTATTAGCAACTGTAAGCATGCTAAAATACTAAGCTAGGTGGAGAACATTAGCATTCACATCAAAGCGCTGCTGAGACACTAGCATGGCTCTAGACTCTGAGGGTGCTTTCACACCTTCCAAGCGGACTGTGGTTCTGGTGCCTCCTTCTCCTCCTGTCTCTACCTGTTAGGGCCAACACTACATCACCTGACTCTTTTCAAGTCTGTTATATATGCACATGAAGCACTGCCTTCCTGAACTCAGCTACCCTTGCAGCATGGCTAGTTTCCTTCCTTCCTTTGATCCTCCATCCTTGTATTATTACCCAACTGTTTTAAGTATGTTGGCGAAAATGAGAAATCACATTTATTTCCAATCATTGTATCGGAAAAATACTCTAATTACACATACAGTATTCTTGCTTTCTTAATTTACATACAAATGCTCATTGTCAATAATTATCTGGAATTATATATGTTGCTCATTGTATAAAGGTTTTAATCCATTTTAACAGTTTAACATGTTTCTTTATAATGTTAAGGTAAATCTTAAATTTCATATTCAAATTTAATTTAAATTTACTTTCACATTCATAACCCTATTATTCTGGATACAAATTAAGCAACACAAAATAACTTAATGCATGTTTTTTTTTTACAAAGCTGCTCTCAAGGTTGAAATATTCAGGCAAGGCAAGTTTATTTGTATAGCACATTTCAACAACAAGGTAATTCAAAGTGCGTCACATGAAACCATTAAAAGCATAAAGGCAAAAGTAAAGGAGATTTAAAACATACATTGAAACAATAAAAACAGTCATTAAAACACACAAAAAAAAAAAAAAAAACTCTAACCTGGCCTCTCTGAGGTCTTATATAGCGTGGGACTCCAACCCCGCCTCGGGACTCTAACCCGGCCTCTCTGAGGTCTTATTTAGCGTGGGACTCCAACCCCGCCTCGGGACTCCAACCCGGCCTCTCTGAGGTCTTATTTAGCGTGGGACTCCAACCCCGCCTCGGGACTCTAACCCGGCCTCTCTGAGGTCTTAGTTAGCGTGGGACTCCAACCCCGCCTCGGGACTCTAACCCGGCCTCTCTGAGGCAAGGCAAGGCAAGGTAAGTTTATTTGTATAGCACATCTCAACAACAAGGTAATTTAAAGTGCTTCACATAAAACCATTAAAAGCATCAAAACATAAGGCAAAAGAAAAGGAGATTTAAAAACAATTAAGAACAGTGTAAGAAATAAAATACAGTAGTAAAATGCAGAAATGCAGGAAATTGATTAATATATTAATTGAATGTGGTTCAATTAAAGGCAGCAGCAAACAGAAAAGTCTTCAATCTTGATTAAAATGAGCTGAGGGTCTCAGCAGACCTGCAGATTTCTGGGACTTTGTTCCAGATATGTGGAGCAGAAAAACTGAACACTGCTTCTCCATGTTTAGTTCTGACTCTGGGAACAGAAAGTAGACCGGTCCCATACGACCTAAGGGGTCGGGATGGTTCATAAGGTAGCAGCAGATCAGAGATGTATTTTGGCCCTAAACCATTCAGTGCTTTGTAAACCAACAGCAGGATTTTAAAGTAAATTCTTTGTTGGACAGGAAGCCAGTGCAAAGACATCAGAACTGGGGTGATGTGATCCACCCTCCTGGTCTTAGTGAGGACTCGAGCTGCAGCGTTCTGAATCAGCTGCAGCTTTCTGGCAGACTTTTTACAGAGACCTGTAAACACACCGTTACAGTAGTCCAGTCTGCTGAAGATAAATGCATGGACAAGTTTTTCCAAATCCTGTTGAGACATAAGACCTCTAATCCTTGATATATTCTTCAGGTGATAGTAGGCTGATTTTGTAATTGTCTTGATATGCCTGTTCAGGTTGAGGTCTGAATCCATAACTACACCTAGATTTCTGGCTTGGTTTGTGGGTTTTCACATCAGTGATTGAAGCTGAGCGGTAATTTTCAATTGTTCATCCTTGGTACCAAAAACAATTACTTCTGTTTTATCTTTGTTTAATTGAAGAAAATTCTGGCACATCCAGTTGTTGATTTGTTCAATGCAGTTACCCAGCCCTTGTATGGGATTATAGTCCCCTGGTGACATAGTTATGTAGATTTGTGTGTTGTCTGCATAATTATGATAACACACTTTGTTGTTTTCCATAATCTGAGCTAGTGGAAGCATGTAGATGTTGAACAGAAGAGGCCCCAGTATTGAACCTTGGGGAACACCACATGTCATTTTAGTCAGCTCTGATGTGTAATCAGCTACAGACACAAAGTATTCTCGGTCCTTCAAGTAGGATTCAAACCAGTTAAGTGCTGTGCCAGAGAGTCCCACCCAGATGTTTAGTCTTTCTAGGAGTATGGCATGGTCGACCGTGTCGAATGCAGCACTGAGATCCAGGAACACTAAGACTGAACTTTTGCCATTGTCTATGTTTAAGTGGATGTCGTTGAAAACCTTAACAAGAGCAGTTTCAGTACTGTGGTGCTGTTGAAAGCCTGACTGGAAAACATCAAAACAGTTATTTACGGCCAAGAAGTTGGTCAGCTGTTGGAAAACCGCTTTCTCAATTATTTTACTTAAAAATGGGAGGTTTGATATTGGCCTATAATTTTTCATCGTTGCGGAGTCTAAACTAGCCTTCTTTAGGAGCGGTTTAATAACTGCAGTTTTTAGGCCTTGTGGAAAGACACCTGAGAGAAGGGATGTGTTTACAATTTGTAAAAGATCAGTGGTCATGCAGTTTGAAATATTTTTGAAAAAGTGTGTTGGTAGAATATCCTAGCAGCAGGAGGATGACTTCAGATGTTGTACAATGTATTCTAGGCTTCTACGGTCGATTGAATGAAATTGTGTCATAATATTTGAATGGATGTTATTCAGAGATCGGGACAACACATATCCTGTGGTTGATGTAGAGGCACTGACTGCTTGTCTAATTTTCTGAATTTTGTCAGTAAAAAAGGAGGCAAATTGATTGCATGCCCAGGTGGATTGGAGCTCAGCAGCTACCGACACTGGAGGGTTTGTTAGCCTGTCAACAGTAGCAAATATGGCACGTGTATTGTTCTTGTTTTTGGTTATGATGTCAGAGAAGAATGACTGCCTTGCATTTCTAAGTTCCAAATTATAATTGCGAAGTCTCTCTTTATAGATGTCACAGTGAACCTGGAGATTAGTTTTTCGCCACCTGCGCTCAGCTTTCCGACACTCTCGTTTCTCTATTTTGACCAGCATAGCATTTCTCCAAGGAGATCTTTGCTTACCCGAGACAACCTTCACTTTAGTGTGTGCAATGGCATCAATAATATTTTTAACTTTAAAATTGAAGCCATCTACAAGCTCATTGACTGAGAGGCAAGAGAGGGCTGGTGTGGAGGAAAACTTCCAAATAAATAGTTCACTGGTGTTTTCAGAGATGTAACCCTTTGTCACAACCTTGGTTTGGACATTTGTGTGCAAGAAGATTGCACTCTGAAAGAAAACACAGAAATGATCAGAGAGTGCAACATCAGTCACAGCAACCTTGGAAATGTTTACACCTTTGGTGATTATTAGGTCCAGAGTGTACCCCCTGTTGTGGGTGGGTCCTGTCACATGCTGAGTCAGATCATAGTTATCAAGGACACCACATAGTTCTATAGACTCTCTGTCCTGGGGATTATCAACATGGATATTAAAATCACCAACAATAACAACACAGTCAAAATCAATACAGATTACAGACAGCAGTTCAGTAAACTCATCAAAGAAGGTTGCACAGTATTTAGGCGGTCTGTAAATGTTTAGGAATAAAGCTTGAGTGGAATTAAGAGCCACATATTCAAAAGAACTAAAATGACCAAAGGACATCTGCTTGCATTGAAGAGAATCATTAAATGAAACAGCAACTCCACCTCCTTTCTTATGCGCTCTTGTTTCACTCATGAAACTGAAGTTGTGAGGTGTTGATTCAATAAGAACAGCTGCACTGTTATCTTGATTTAACCAAGTTTCAGTTTCATGTGGTCAGTGAACTCCAGGTAGGGGGAGGATGGGGAGAGTGTGAGAGAGGAAAGGGACCTGGATGGAATTTGAGGGGTGGAAGTAGGTGCTGGGGAGGGAGGTAAAGACTCCTCGTCTAGGAAGGGTGGGGAAAGTGGGAGATCGGAGGCGGTCCCTGATGATGAGGTTGGAGACTCCTCCTTTTGGCTGTCGTTAGGCCGGGGCATCCTTCCCGTAAGGTCTCCATGGCAATGCTGTGTGGTTATCTCTTGTTTAGACTCCTCTTGTGTCTTGTCCTTGGCAGTAGGGACAGACGGGTGACGCAGGGAGAAAAATAGGTTCGAGGTAAACAGTTTTACCCCTGACTTGTTCAGGCAAACTCCATGTGCTGTAAAAAGATGTCTACGCTCCCAGAAAAGGTAGAAATTGTTGATAAAATGTACTGAATGGTCAGTACATGCAGTTGACAGTCATTCGTTCAGTGCAAACAGCCTGCTGAATCCTTCATCTCCTCCTCTGACTGGTGGAAGAGGGCCACTGATGAACACCTCAGCCTTGACAGAGCTGACTGTGTTCAACAGATCAATAAAGTCTCGCTTCAGAACTTCAGACTGTTGTTTCACAATATCACAGCTCCCTGTATGCACGATGATGTTTTTCGCTGTGGGATAGTCAGCCACGATGTCCAGGATTTTGTCTCTCATGTCAGAGACCATATCTTTCGGAAAGCAGAGTATTTTGGTGTTCTTGCTGCATAGTTTTCTGACATCTTTTACAGCATAGTCACCAACAATCAGAGTCTCAGGCCCAGTCATTAGCTTTGCCTGCGGCCTTTTACTCTCACATTGACTCTCAGTTCTTACCCTGCTTTGAGGAGATAGCTGCTTGTCCAGGTCATCAGTTGGAGATTTAGGAACCTGTGACAATGGAGCAAATCTGTTTTGAAGTTGTAGGCTTGGTTGTTGTGGAGGTGTTTTGCAGGTTTTACTTTCCTCAGCTGTCCTTGGCTTTGTCTGTCTGGGTGCAGGGGTTGAGGAGGAGTTCTGCCTGTGTGGTAGTGCAGGCCAGCCAGTCGCATCACAAATCTCAGGGCGCTGGGCTCTGCCTGTTAGTCGTCCTCCCACATATTTTCTCTTCGGCTTTGCACCGAGAGAGTTCCAGGGAGGACTACCATCCGAAGATTCATTATCTGCTGTCTTCTCCTGTTTCTTGGTAGGCCTGGTTGTGCTAGTTAGCTGTGTCTTAGCTTGCATTTGTCCAGTGTTTTGAGTCCATGGTAGAGTGGTATCATTCCCACACAGTCCATTTACCGCCACGTTTACTTCTAGTCTGTGGATTTTTGTTTCCAAGACTGCAATCTTCTGTAGGAGTTTGTAGTAGTCGTCCGTGGAGAAGGGAGGCATCTTGCTGCTATTTAGCTTTAACTGAGCTGCTAGTTAGCATTAGCTAACAATCCAAATAGCTCGACGACTTTCTGGATTTGTCTTCACTCAAACGTTGAAGAGTGATATGTGTGATATATCTGGCAAGATATATGTGATATATCTGGCAAATTGAAGCAAGAAAATGCAAGAAAATGCAAGCAGAGGCAAGCAGAGGCAAGAGCATGCAGCAAAGCGACTGCACTCTCTCATCAAGGTCCTTTTTTGTCTGTGCTGTTCAGGCGTGTTGCCCCTGGCCACACCCAATCAGTGATGTGTTGCAATAGACAGGAAGCACTTTTGAATTTCAGATCTCCTCCAGATAGAAGCTGCTGCGGAGCTAGCTTAAGCTTATAACTACACTGTGTGTACATTCCTTTGTGCCATTAAATTCCTGCCATTGTAAGTATACAGAGCCAATTACTGAAAAGAAGGGAATCCAAGCAGTCTAATGTTATTCAAAGTGATTCAATGGGTCCTAGAGAAATGAACTCAATCAACAGTGGGACTTAAATGGTTGTGAAAAGCAACACTATGCTGGCTTAATTTATGACATGGAAATGTATGAGTGCACATACATACTAGTAAAACAGTGTCAATTTAGCTGCTGTCATAATGTCCTCCTATTAAACCTAATGAGAATCCTTAAGAAGTTGTAAAACCCTGGCTGTGAGCCTATAATATTGTTTTTGAGTAATATGAATCCATAAAATTGAACTGCCCTGTCTGCTATAATGCTGCTCAGCATGTACGTTTCTTACACAGAGTACTGCCATTAAAAGGAGAATAAGAAAGACAAAAGCTGTGCCTTTGTACATCATTGACATTCCACATTTCATGTGAACATTAGTGTGGTAGATCAATGTAATATTTTGCTTTGATGTCTTCTGGCAGCACAAGGAAATACACCTTGTCAGTGTTTAGACTGAAGCTGCATTCAGGACGACATTCCCATTGTTAATGAACATCGCCACACAGCAAACAGAAACACACTCGATCAATAGTGCACATTGTATCTGGCTACTCAATTTCAGCACCCTTGTTTATTGGCTTAGATGTGATGGAGTGACAAAGACCGTGTATACTGCATGTTGAATAGAGCTAAAAGAATACGGCGCTTGAGGGACAGTGGTGTACTTGAGAGAACAAATGTAGATTTGTGCAGCAGCTTGTTTTGCATGAGTCCAGTGGGATAGAGATCAGGTTGATATGGTGTTGTTGTCTGTGCTGTTCATAAGTGGGTGTTGTGGTTGTTTTGTATACATGATAGTGTCCTGTAAATAGTCAAGGGTACACTACCAGGGTTTGAGAAAGAAAAGCGGGCTGAATTTGTGTGTGTGTTTAAAATTGCATTTGAACTGAGGGGAAGGGCGAAAGCAACAATATGTTTGCCTATGATCTAAGGATGGTTTGTCTGTTCAACACTTTGCTCTCGATCAATAATAACTGATAAGAAATAATATAAAAATACTTTCTTCAAAACACACTAAAATAACAAGTATATAAATGTGGCGCCCATGTGGTTTAGGGATTAATACGACAGCGTATTAGGGCCATTGTAGGTAAAAAAAGAAAAAGAGGGTCGAACTATTCCAATAAAAAAAAGTCTGAATTTCCAAGATTAAAGTCATGAATTCATAAGAAAAGAAACCTTGGATTTTCCCCCAATTTGATTAATTAAAGTGGGAAAAATATTTTTCTAAATTATAATACATGTAGTGTATTTAAGAAAAAATATTAAATTATAAAATAGCTATAACTTTGTGATTCTGTTTAGGCCAGCAGAGGCCTTGCAGGCCCTGACGGCCAACCCTGCCCTAATGACATTTATGGTAAATGCATTCAAATGAGGTCAAAACTCACTTGTAGTACAGTGAACAACTTTATTTAGACATGTAAATGTGGATTACAGGTTACTTTAATTCAGTTTTTTGAACAAGTTGCAAATACATAACATGTTTAAATTTAGTTAGATAGATAGATAGATAGATAGATAGATAGATACTTTATTCATCCCCAGGGGGAAATTTGTATGTTACAGCAGCAAGACACACCAAAAAGCAAAGTAACAGAATAACCAAAATATTAAGTATTAAAAAATGCACAATATATACAATAGAATAACAGAGTATGACAAATTAGATATCAGAATATAGAATATATAAGATAAAACAAAAATGCACAGTATATACAATGAAATAGAGTAGTGTTAAATTATCTGCCTAGGTGAAAAACAGTGAAAAACAGGCGTGCAAAAATTTAAAATCAACCCCAGCAAACAACAGTGAAGCAGTGTGTTATGTGGAGGATGATCTGGCCAGAGCTGTTTTATTGTAAAGTCTTATTGCAGAGGGCAGGAATGATCTCCTGTATCTGTCCTGTGTCCTGTGTTAATTATCCTTTTATTCATTTTATGCTATCCCGTATTACAGGGGACTTTTGGTTGGGTTCAAGCGGAACGCCGCCAGAGCTGCGGCTACAGCTAACCCTGCGTAAATTAAGGACGCTGCTGTTTTGTGTACCGGTGTTTTGTCTATGGCCTTGGTTCAACTAACTGCGTTGGCCTACGGGATTGGTGTACTTTGACCGGCGCTGTGTCGCCTACAGAGTCTGACGCTGCTGTTATCAGCACTGCGCCCCTGTCTTGTGCTGTTGTTAGCAGCACCCTTGTTTTAATGAACCACCTCTTTTTAGCCTGAGCCATTCACTTCGTGTATTCTGACCAACGGATGTGAAGGCCCACTCTGGCTTTTAGTGAGTATAGATTGGGTTACTGATCACCCCCCGTGGCTGATCAGCCAACCCGAGCTATTGTTGTTTTCCTTTTTGCTTATTTTTGTTTTGTTTCCTTTCTTAGGAACCAGAGCCTTTTTATAAATGTGTTCTTTGTCCGAGTAGGAGCTGCTAAGCCAAGGTGGTGGGGTTGGTGCTTCCAGGTGGTGGTGTCTCCCTTTGTGTGCTGTGTCGTTTGGTGTGCCCCGGGTTGAGACCCTCACGTGTGGTTGTGTGTGTGAGTGTTGTGTACACGGGTGATCGGGGTGCCTCCTCTTTCGGGATCCTCACCTGCGCTGGTCCACCTCGCCACTGGTAAGCCGCAGTCCTCCTCTTTTTAAATGTATAACGGCTCTTTTAGGAGTTCGTGTATAAACTGTAAACGGTGCATTGTTTAGCAGAATAAAGATAATTTTGTATTGGAACCACATCTCCTGCTCATTTGTATAATGAACCTGAGTGTATTTGGACCTTGATACAGATCAGGGGAAAGTGAATCTTTAGGTGCAACTCCTAGGGTGGCGTTGTTGTGCGCTCTAAGACAGTTCGTCCACGTTTCGCCACACAGCCAATGATGGAGCCGGCCTTCGGTTGAGTGTTATGGAAACATAAAAATGCATTAATTGCATCTGACACTGCGAGTGCTGCTTGCAGCGTTGTCTATAACCACTCATTGCTCATTGAGTTTGGCTGTAACATTAGTATATCATTTAGTAAGTGTACTGCAGACAATGAACCGCAGCCTGTAAAGGCCCGCTGCAGACGACATGCTGGACTCAGTCCGCAGAGCCGGCAAGGCCAGTTCCAGCAAGTTCCTTTTTCTGGCTTGATCCAGACATGTTATCAATATGGAGATGATTGCTAAGAACTTGCAGCTTATTTGGTCATATTTGTCTGGACCCACAGAATGCAGGAAAAGGGAATTATTTCTGAGACTTCCCGTCAAAAACGTATTGCCAAAACTTAATGTTCGTCGAAATGCACCTTCAACACTGCACATCCTTGCATCCTTGCACCCCAAGCAATACACCCACCAAGTGTGAAATAGATCATATGAAAGGTTCTTTAGATACGCGGAGGACACACTCGCATACAGACAGACAGCCAGAGATCCCTTACATGTGTATGACATTATCTTTCTTTCATTTCATGTTGTAGGTGTTGGCTTCATGTATGTATATACGCTTTAGCATATGTCTGCACTCCTCTGCTGTGTTCATGTGTAAATTAACAGATTGAACAGAAACATTCACATCCTTCCATATACCCTGCATGCTCTCCCATTGAAGGGCGCCAAATGGGCTTCTGTGCATTAGTAGCACACAAACACTCTCACACACACGCGCACAGATGCACGCACGCACGCACACAGTGTATGGATATCAAGCTGAGCCCCTGATTTCCTTCCACTCTGACACATGATTTCCCTGGGAAGCCTGCGATACCACCCGAGAACAAAGGGGGACCTGAACGCAGCCGAGCGCCTATCTCAGCACACGCCACTGTTAATCAAAGACAATTAAAATGGGCACTGCCAGCAAAGGCAACCATGATGATTTATGAATATATTACTGGGCTCATTTGTATGCCATAGATCATATTTGTTGGGCATGCTCCCCCTGAGGAGCAGGATCAGGGTTTTTCCAAATTACTGAGTGGAGATAACAAACAGCATCTCTATCGGCTGGGAAGGTGATGTTTCTTTTGGGGGGGGGGGATTCAAGGGTTCAACCTGTCAATGTTATCAAAGACAAATCGGCTGCTCGCACAGAATCTGTGGAACAAACTTCTAATATGTTCTCTGTTGTGAAGCTCAATTTGTCTGCAGTGAAGGTTTTGAACATTTTATGAAACCTCATTCCGAAAGGCTTTGTTAAAGAATGAGTGACCATTGACACAGAATAAAGATTTAGAGCTGATAGCTGTGCAGTGACACTGCAGTCTGATCCAATTGTTTTTATTATTTGACCATAAGAAATAGAAGAATGACCAGCTTTTATTTGATAACAATTTGAATGTTAGAACATCTTATCTATCATTATGTTATATATCATGTGGACAATTACAATATCAATATGGGTTTAACTGTAATATGAATATGTGACAAACTCTTACAAGGAAAGTCTTCATCTAACCAGGGTCGACACTTTAAGAAAAGCAAAAAAACAAACTTCTCCAGGGCCAGTACAGTATTGGAAAAGCAGTAATTGCAGTCGGTGTGTGTGTGAGCGCTTGTGCCTGGGATGGAACTTGACCCAGGTCTGCTGCTGGTAAAGGACTGCAGCAGTCGGAGCAACACTATTACAGATGGTGATCTGATAAGCAGAGATGGAGGACATGGCAGAGGGAAGGTTTGCAGTGCTGGTGTGTGGAGAGGAGCTGATGAACATCATTAATCTGTTGGCTGGCATGAATCATCACTCATAGGTTGGTCAATAGGTGCCTCACTCACCAGCAAGCCACTGGAATCTAAAGAGCATGGAGGGAATGAATGAGGAAAGCCAAGATCTACTACTGTGGTGAGTGTGGTGATTCTGACTGAACACTTACCATCATGCTGACTGAGTGGCAGGGTCACAGCTCAAGTGACTGGTGACGCCTTTCTTTTTGTTCCTTCTGACAGAATGGTGCTGTTTCTATCTGCATATGTATCTGTCATGCTCATCACAGCCAACATGCCAAATAACTCTGATCAAACATTTGTCCGAATCTTAGTATGCAGGATGATACACTTTTGACATGTTTTTAAATTGTATAATTCATTTATAAACTAGAACTGGTCTTCTTTGCATTTTGGCAGTCATTTATTTTGTTCATGACAACACTGTACTCACCAAAGTAATTGCTGATATCAGGGGACTCAGCAACATCCCTACAAGTCTGAGGAGGCAAGAAATGAAATGGTTTAGAGTCGAATCAATTGACTTTCTTGCCCCCTCAGATTTTTAGCGATATGCAATCGGACAGATCATAAACAGTTTATCCAGATTATCTACATGACTTTATATGGAGGCAGCAAGAAAGGATGCACACTAAAAATGTTGTTATAATCTCCTCGTTGCACATTGTGCAGAGTGTTTTTATCTCAAGATTCGATACTGTACATACAAATGAAACCAGTGCCTCAATGTTGGATTTACTCACCTTGATTTTGTTAGGCTTGGGTTGTATCTATTCTTTCATACCTTTCATTGGGGGTATGCAGCTAAAATGTTAATGCTTCATACTCATACTCATAATCACACTCACACTCTCAATTCAATTCAATATGGCTTTATTGACATTAAAGTTTTTAAAAACTATGTTGCCAAAGCAACATACGAAAATGCACAATTATAAGAATATGAATATTAACATCACATTATGATGCTGTATATAATGATAAAATACAAATATATTACAATTACATTTAAACTTTTTCTGCTTTCTATCTCTGACAGTAGAGAGATATTCTGCCGATTCATCATCTCTTTTTAGGGCCTGATAACAAACTAACATGCTTTTCATTTCTACTTTCCAATGTTCTAAATAGTTTCCTTTATATTGTGGAGAGCAGCGTTGTTGTGACACTCGTCAGAGTGGGTTTGAGAGGAGGCAGTTAGCTTCAGCACCAGCTGACATAGGGGACTTTTTGGGCTCAGATCTTTGCTTTGGAGGGCTTTGCAGTGGAGGGTGACTCGGGGGCTGTATTTAAGAAACTTGAGTGCTCTCTTTTCAATGTTAACTATCAGTGGGTATCTGCCTAATTCTACTCTACATGTATTTAATTGTGTGTTTCTGCGTACATATAAAATGTATCTACAGAAATCTGCATTTAAAAATCCAACCGGTAAATAATACCGTGATAACTGATGGAACCCCATACTTCACAAACGTACCACGCAGTGGGCTGGATGACATGATCAAATATTTTAAGCCAGGTTATAATTGGAATTTGGAAATTTTAAAATGTTTTTCTCACTTGCATTTAAAAGTCTTAAAGCTTTTTCTTTTAGTACATTCACTGCCATGTTGAAACTCCCTTATTATGGTTATACTGAGGGTGCTATAACTCATACTATGTTCAACGATATGGTTATTTACCATGAACTGGTATTTCTTCTCCTGATATATGAAGCATTTTTGAAGAACCTTGTCATTGGCTTTCTTAATATTTACTGGCAGGGCCCAGTTCTCACAGTACTTGTCTACTATATCCAGCTGTTGTTGTAGTCCTTCTTCAGTAGGAGACAGTAGAACCAGGTCATCAGCGTAAAAGAAACAGTTCACCCCCGGTTCTATAGGAAGAGGTGAGGAGCAGCACATTTAATCCAACTCAACCTCATTTATATAAACATTAAATGAAGTCGGACTTAAATTGCAACCCTGACGAACACCTTTTCTCTGTGTAAAGTATTCAGTTGGTTCGTCTCCAATTTTAAGAAGCCAATTGTTTTTTAAATGCATTGATTTAACCAGATTGTACATTTCAATCCCCGGCTCCGCTAGTCCATGTCGATGTGTCCTTGGGCAAAACACTTAACCCCAAATTGCTCCTGTAGCTGTTCCTACTGTGTATGAATGGGTATGAATGTTAGTTGGTCTTGATGGGCAGGTGTATGAATGGGTGAATGATGACATGTAGTGTGTGTAGTGGAAGACTAGAAAAGTGCTATATGCACAAGTCCATTTACCATTTGTATTACTTTATTTAGAATACGATAACATAATGTACCTAGATGACTGCTGACACAGATGCCACGGTAATAACTACGCTTTGATTAGTCCCCACTGTTGTGAATAGGGGAAATGAGCCCTTTGCCCCAGATGCATCACAAAGGTTACCCAGAAAGACACAGAGAGACACATTAGTTGGCTGAACATGGACGATGTGCTGGTGATATTGGCAGAGTGGCAGTTAAACAATATCACGAGGCTATAAACTGCATTTGAGGTTCGAGGAAGGCTCACTTGAACCCCAAATACCTTCAAGCATGTCCTGTAACTTTATACCCATCACTTGTAGTTGCCATTTTTCTGAGTTCAGCTGCCTGTCGGCTGTTTTTTTTGGCTATTTTTCCTTCTTTTCAGATTGGCCGTACATTGGGTAATTGTGTGGCAAGTACAGGCAGTCCATTGCAAGCTCAACTTTTTTTTCAGAGCGTACTCTATGGTTAGGGCAAATCTGTGGCTACGGAGGGGTAGTTGGTTCTCTCGTTGCCTCGCCGTCCCATCTGGCCAAGTAGCTACCTGAAGATTACAGAGGAGTAAAGCTGGTTTCTTGTTAGGCAAATTTCAATTTGTTGATGTACTATGGGTGTCTGTGCGCACCTGTGCCAGTGTGTAATATAATATAATCAATAATTGTTTTGCCATGCGTAAGACTGTGTTTTGTACTCCACTTGTTAAGCCTCTTAAATTGTGTGTCTGGTTTTGATGATTTTCTGAAAGCGAGGAGGATTTAGAGCTCTGTAGTCAAGAGCAGCAGCTGTGAAAAATTGCGCAATATTTTGGAATGGATATTGGTGACAAAGGAACGAAGGAGAACATTAAATCAATTTTGAAAGCTAATTTGATTGAGTTTTTTAAAGTCATGGTGTACCCTGTCGGTATGTTCCAGGTTTTACTGAGTTGTCTGCTCCTGGTGTTGCTGGTATAAATACTGGTCTAACTTTTGAGCAAAAAAACAACTGCTGTTTTTACAGGGATGGTAAAGTTGCAGCGGACTTTAAAAGTTGCTCCAGTGTCTTCAGTATGGTCATCACAGTTGCACATGGCTGTAAATGTATGTCCCAGCAATGTTGCTACCTACAATAATGATCATAGGCCACTGCGGCTCAGTAGTAGAGCGGGTCCTTCAGAGGATTGGAGGTTCGACCCGGCTCTGCTAGTCCATGTCGATGTGTCCTTGGGCAAGACACTAAACCCCTAATTTGCTCCCATAGGCTGTGCCTACGGTGTATGAATGATCAGTGTATGAATGGAAGAACACTTTGTCCGGAATCTGTGATGTGGTTAATTGCCTTCAGACAAGTGGCCAGTGGACCTTTAGATGTGGGCTCAGCTTTGCTGTTCTCTCAGGACAGTAATACTGATGATTTTGTCTGATGCTGCAGTGTGATTTGGTGAAGATTGAGGTTAAGGTGGTTGTGTGCCCCTCGCTGCTCTTGGAAACAGTCTGGGTGGTCGTCGTGTCTGGGCCGATATTCCTCCGCCACCTGACATCCTCACCTTGTTTTTCAAAACAGCCTGAATCTTGTCAGTCTGGTCCTCCGATGTCCTCAACTCCTGTTATACCATGAACAGAACACGGACACCTTAGTTCAGTAAGCCTCATCATGTGAAAATACATTGGTAGAACAGTGAGCTACACATTGTTTCACAAGTGAAAAAACCCCCCAAAACACTACTTTCACAACTGAAGATGTATTACACACGAGGGTTGCGTAGCCAGTTTATGTGCAAGGGGTTTATGTTGGTATGATGTGGTGTGTTCATGGACCCAAATGCAGACTCAGGACAGCAGAGTTCTCTTTCAAATCCAAGATTATTAATTTTTCTCAGTCAAGGGAAAAGACAGGAAATGGATAAAGTCAACAGGAGGCGTCTCCACACGCTCCGCACGGGTCCAAGCCGGAAAGTGGCTAATCCTACTGAGCGGCAGACGAAGCCGACAGAGAAACTGTCGCAAGTCAATACGGAGACGCGTCCTCGCGCTCCGCTCGGATCCTAGCCGGAAAGTGGCTGGTCCGCGGCTGGCAGGCAGGCTGGATTGTCTGTGTGATACCCGAGACTCGACACAGGATCGCCAAGACTTCAGTTAATCTCCGAGGAATGAACTGGAAGGCTTCTTCGTACAGGTGAAACCCCGAGGCTCGACACTGTACGGCAGGCAAGTTGAAAAAACAAAACGGATCATTAGTACCGGATCTTCAGAGAGTGAACAAACGGACAACTCACTGGTCGGAATACCAGGTTGGCAAACGGACGGACTGACAACTGGGATGAGACTGACAGGAGTATTTTTGTCAGCTGGAGATGATCACAGGAGATGAGCATCAGCTGTGCCTGCAGAGAGAGGCGCGGCAGTGGGCGGGTTCGTAGGAGGACACTACTGAGGGAAATACAGCAGAGCTAGACATAAATCCTCACATACGTGCTTTTTGGTGGCTGATGCTGGAGGCCCGTGTTCGTAATGATTTGCTGTTCTGTTTCCCATTCACTGGTTTCCACTATACTGCTCTGGCTGTCCCTTCAAGCTCTTAAGTTTGCTTCTCCAGGTGCCAATGGCTGCTTCGTTGAGTGCAGTGGCGAGAGGCCTTGTTGGAGAGACCAAGGAGAGAGGTAACAGTTTGTAATTGATAAGAGCACGGATTGTTGATTGATTAATTGACCAGACATAATGTATGACTTGAGGTTAGTCAACATTGTTGTATATACCTGAGTGATAGCAGGTTCGTGCAGGGGGTTCCGGTAGGACCCCATTCTTATGGTGCAAGGGGGTGTCTCATGCATATAAGCCTGAGCAGCAGAAGCCATTTGTTGGCAGATCTCTTCTCACCTCATATCTTTGTGTTGTGGCTTCTGGTTGCTTTTCCTTGTTTTTAAAGCACAACATCAAGTAGTTCAAGTGCTGAGACCCGAGTGGATCTACAACTCAACGAACACGTTCACAGGAGGACCTCTTACTGGAACTAAAGGCACCGATGTTCTGTACAACCGCGTCATTAAACTCTTCATTAACAAAGAAAGGAGGATGGACTTTGTCTTTTAGTGAACAGCAGCTTTGGTAAGTGAAGTGCTTTTGTGTTTTACATCTGCAGTATCGTTACTACTGTGTTCATTTGTCTATGGTGGGGTTGTTATGATATGATTAATATTGTTCCCTGTGATGTGAATAATATTTGAATGGCCCGTGCTCTTTAGTGTGCGGTGGAATGCGTGTTTTAGCGCTGCAGTGTTGCTGGATTGATTTGTTGCTTTGTTGTCATATTAATATATGTGACTGGTTCTTGTGAGTTTGTTCTTGTCATTGTGTTAATTACATTGATTTTGACGATTTGCATTGTCCGTTAATGATGACGCATCCCGTCATGCGCGGGGTCAGGGTCGGACATGTGATTTTCTCTTTCTCTTTGATTTCGTTTTCTTGAACAAAGTAAGAATTATGGTCTGGAGAAATGGGGATTGTGTGGCGATTGCTTTATCCCTGTTTGAATCAGTAGGGAACAGCTGAACGCTGCGGGGAGATTTTGTAGCTTGTGTGCTGCTGTTGTTTTCCTGCTAAGCTAGTTTAGCACACCTCCCAGAACACATGCACCACACCAGGGTACAATGTTTTATTTCCAGGGTCAGAGTGTCTCTGGGTTGCCATGTTGAGCGAAGTCCACGAGAACATTATATTTCCCTTAATTTAAGCTTCTGCATTTTCCAAACGCACTAGTATTCGTCAAAAGTATTGTTCGGTTGGTAAGCCTCGTACCGAACGGTTTAATATGAATACGTGTATCATTACACCCCTAGAAACAAATAATAACCCGTAGCTGTGGCGTCATAATGAGGTTATTAGGAGGTGGTTCAACTGTAGTAGGACAGCACTCAAGGCCCAGGTATAAAATGCACGGGCCGCCACTGATTTTCACACACCCACTCCCTAAACTACTGGCTTCACACACTCCTTCCATCCATTTGTTTGGCTTATTTTGAGCTTTGCCTCTTTAAGAGCTGTCCCTATTAGATTAAGGGTGAAGCTGATGTAGTCTTTGTCCCACTGGAACACCAAGGTCCACAAGCAGACAACATACACCAGTTGACAAACCGTAAATGCCACGTGTAATAAGGCATGGAGGCAAAACTGTGCCACGTCGTCAGCCTGTGTATGGAGAAAAAAGGGGATGACTGATATTGCACTCTCTTCACACAATGCTGCCGCTGCAGAAGAGTGGGACGTCAATTATGTACCATTATGGTCACCATGCAGCCCACTAACCCGCGATGATCAGATTAGAGGTGTGTTGCTGATCAGGGAATGTGTCATCTGCAGTCTTAACACATTTAACACTGAATGAGCCGGCGAGTACTCAGATACATCTCGCAGATAGAAAGGAATGAAAGCATGCCACTGCGCAGATGACTGCCACTGTCATCCCTCTGAGGAGGACCATGGATGCTGATAAAGCTCTTGTGGAGTGTACCCAGACGCTCCGAGGAGGCTCCACTCCCGCTGAATTGTAGGCTTGTGTGACGGTGTCACACAGCCAGTGAGACAAACGCTCTTCTGACAGAGCCACGCCTCTATAATGAACAAACAGCAGCTGTGTGTGCCTTATGTCTAAGCGCACAGGGCCGAGTTGATGACACACTTCCTCTGATTCATTCTGATGAGGCGGAGGGAAGAACCCCTCAAGAGACATGATTCTCGAATAAAAGGAGTTTGTTAAGGTGTAAATGAGGGATTTGGATGTAAAGTTGCTGCGCTCCAGTCCTCTCTAATAGAAAAGCAAGATCGACAGCATGCATAGGTCATTGAATCTCGCAGCTGATGTCAGGGCTAGAAGGAGCGGTGTCTGGAGTGATAGTATCTTGAGGGAGCTTTGGGCTATCGGCTCAAAAGTGGGACCCCCAAGAGTGCTAGAGAACGCATGACAGGTTGCTGTCGTCTGACTCCCTTCAAAACGTGTTTCACCACAGGATGCACAAAATCCAGGGACGGATTGAAGTGAAGGCTGCAGTTCCAAATATTTACAAAATGTAACAAGAACAAACTACCACCTGGACTATTTTCATCTTAGGAGCAAACAAATGTCCACCAGTTCATCAAGAAGTAAAACTTCAACTCCACTTTCAGTTGTATAGAATACTTTGCCAGAAAGAATGAGAGAAAGAGCAGCAGTTAATGTTGAAACAGAAGGCAGGAGCCAGTTGTTTCAGGACTAACTTGTCCGTGCAGCTGCACTGGATGGCCGGGCAAGCTCAAGAAGATGAAGCTTTATGGTCAAATTTGAGTGCCTCATTGTCTTTACTGCATTTTATTGGTGTGACTAAATGCTCCAGATGCTCCTCTCACAAAAGAAGTGAGGCAGTAAAAGCCAAATGAATAGCCTTTATCATTCACAAACATTTGAGAGTTCACAAACAAGTGGAGGGGCTGCTGCTAAACATTTCAAAGAAAAACTCACTGAACTAACTCAACTGTACAACATCAGTCATGGATAGGTGAGGTCATTTATTATGACAGGATTGGCTTTGATCTTGATCGCCTTCATGATCTTACATATTTAAAAGTTATTGGTCACTCAATCATATCTTTTGTTTTAAGGGAGACTATGCATTTTCACAATTTAATTTACAATTTAAAAATAATGCAATTGCAGCACAAGAAGAGAAGAGTCATGAAGCCATCAGCACTTCATTCAACTGTTGTTTTTAACCCTTACATACTGTTCGGGTCAAATCTGACCCCTTTTGACATTTGACAGCAGTAAAACTAAACATCATTCTTTTAGCCTGAAATTTGATGACTTTTCCTAAAGTGACCCAAAATACACAAAAATTCAAATGTTTTAAAATGTTGTACTTTTGTACAGGTGCTACAATTTTTTGTACACTGAGGCTGTTTCGGGTCAAATTTGACCCATATCCATATAGATGTTTTTTAGATCTACCAGTGTTGGTCAAATCAAGGAAAATGGTGGTTTTAGGGAATCTTGAAACTGTGAAACTGTACAGGCCATGTTTGTGTGTATTTTGTATGGGACAGTGGTGACAGAGTTATAAAGGTACCTGAGCTGCCATTTAGTGTGCAACAGGCCCTTGATCTGTTCTTCCACGATGAGGAGGTTGATAGTGATTTGGAGGATGTGTCAGAGCAGGGAGATAATAAGCATTTTATTATGTTTTGGCATGTTTTGTGCTCTAATTATGATTTCTTATGATATAGCAGTGAGGACAGCGTTTGATGGTTGCATTGAGTAAACATGGTTATATTATGAATTCCAACAGTTCCAGCATGTTCATACCATTTTCAAATTCAATACAATATATTTAAATCATTATGGCTCTTATGTTTTATGTCTTATGTAAAACAGGACATGATAATGTATAATAGAAGATGTTTTTTTCCAAAAACGAATGTTGTAAAACTTATAAAATATACTCTCCCTGCTCTCTGAAACATTTATTAAGGATTAATCATACATTTAGTAATGAGACATAGGCTATTTAGACATTCTAAATAGATCTGTAAAATTTGGTATAGACACTTACTATGAGGGAATTCTTGGTCTGGGTCAAAATTGACCCGGACCATACTGTGAAGGCATTAAATATGAACAGTATGTAAGGATTACATGTTTTATACATAAAGTTGGATTGGATTTGGAAGTAGGTGAACACATTCGGTAAATTCAATAACACAGCAATATTAACATACATTTTGCGCAGACCTACCACCGCAGTCACTGGCTCAGTGAAAAGCAGGATCATTCTTCGGATCGGCGGTTTGATGTCGATGTGTCCTTGGGTAAGACACTTAACCCCAAATTGCCCCCGTAGCTGTGCCTACGAAGTTTGAATGTTAGTTAGTCATGATGGGCAGGTGGCATGGTAGCCCCTTCCATCAGTGTGTGAATCGGTGAATGATGACATGTAGTGTGAAAGCGCTTTGAGTGGTCAGAAAGATTAGAAAAGCGGTGTACAAGTACAGTCCATTTACCATTTATTACACTAGACCCCCTCCAATTCACCTACCGCCAGAGCAGGTTTATGGAGGAGCTACACTCTGCTCTCTCCCACCTGGACAACAGCAACACCTATGTAAGAACGCTGTTCGACTTCCATTGAGCATTAAACAGCATCATCCACTCCGTGATCTTGGCATCAATACATCCCTCTGCAACTGGATACTGGACTTCCTAACCAGCAAACCCTAGTTTGTTAAGTTAACATTCACTCCTCCTCAACCCTCACCCTCACCACCAGCGTCCCACAGAGTTGTGTGCCAAGTCCTCTCCTGTCTGTACGTCTGTACACAGTTCCAACAATATTATTAGGTTTGTAGACAGCACAGTGGTGGTTAACCTCATCAACATTAAATGAGTTTGCTTACAGCACCTGTCTGTGTGATGCACCAACAACAAGCTGGCCCTCAACACCAAAACGACAAAGTAATTCATTGTGGACCTCAGGAACACCAAAGGCAGCACACAGACACACACACACACCTTTTAATATCAGCGGGATGGAGTTCGAGTGTGTCGCCACCGTTGAATTTCTGGCTGTCCATATCTCAAAGGACCTCTCTTGGACCTCAACACCTCCTTCTGAAGAGACTGATGATCCTCAGATTCTGGCAAACGTCTACCGCTACACCATCGAAAGCATCTTTACCAACTGGATCACAATGGCGACTGCTCTGTCTCTGACCAAGAAGCACTGCAGAGGATGATGTAAACTGCCCAACACATCTATAGTATTCCACCATCTGCCATTAAGTCTATCTAGCGCAGTAGGGTAGATTTTCCCTTCTCCTCTCTGGTAGGCGTACAGGACTCTCCCTTTCCTCTTCCCTTTTCGTAAAAAAGCTCCGTCCCCTCATCTGTTACCTTGCTGAATTCTACACCATGGCCAAAGCAGGAATAAAAAAGATTGTATTGTGTCCTTCGGGAACTTTTCTCCTCATATATTGATACATTATCTAGCTATTGTCATTATGAATTGTCTAAACTGTTATTTTATTATGTTGGTTACTCTGTATACAAAATATATTGGATGTCTGCCCATGCCGGGATCCCTACTCAACTTCTCCTCCTGAGGTTTCGGGGTCTAAAGATAGAGGGTGTCGTCTACTGAAAAGCGCCTAAAGGCAAAGTTTAGATTCGTAATATTGGTTTATGTGAATAAAATGTACTTGATTGTTGTGTGAGCAAATTAATCACTGGGTCGCAAAATAAGTGGCAAACAGTAAGCACTTGTATGATTGCTTGTCTAAGCCCCCATGCTCGCATCTTTTAACAAAGTTGAAAACACCAGTGCCCTTGCTAGTGTCATGCAAAGACACCAATTTCCATAACTCCTCGTGTACTTCCAATTAGAAAGGTCTGTGTATGCCAAGGTAGGTCACCTGGTAGAGCAGGCGCCCCACGTATTTAAATGTGATTCTTTACTGCAGCAGTACCAGTTCAGATCCGACCTGAGGCCCTTTGCTGAATATTGTGAATAAATGTAGTGCCTACTATCGGTGGACAGCATAAGTACAATTGGAATGCGTTCAGATGCCAGTGGGGCATGCTCAGATGCACTAAAAGGCACAGAGTGACTTCGCTTTCTGCTCAGGTAGACATTACTACACTATATCTTTACATAGCTAATAGTTGTTTGCTGCTGTATTCATTTTCTGAATATCCTATAGGGAATATTTAAGTGCAGTGTCGGCAATGGGTTCAATGAAAATGGTACATTGGAAGTCTGACGTTAATCATAAAAAATGTCTTCTTCCTCTCGGGTGCCCCTTGAGCTGGTGACACCTTTACCTATCACCTATGCCTACCTGAATCAACTAATACATCTGACTATATATTCAGCAGAACCAGTGAGTAATACAACTCATATTTGAAAAGGTTTCCTTCGCCCTGTGCTTGCACACCAACCAAGTCCTCTAGGTGCAGCTGCTGTATTTGCCTGCAGAAACCACAGGATGTATCATTTGTTTCGTAAATTACAACTACTCCAATGGAAAATATCAGGGAGTTATTCTAATAAATGTTGACATTTAGTCCAACCAAGACTCAGCCCACATCCTGTGTATTTATCAGAAAACAAGCTCACCTGGCCCATTTGAGCAAAAAGGCAATTTTCTTTCCATTTGCAAATTGTAATGTCCAGGTTTTATATGCCAGAGGAGTACATATCCAGGCTTCAAGCTCCAGGAACATACATTTACACACAGCCAATACAATTAGGAAGCGATGGGTAATCATTTTAAGGCCTTTAAATGTGACTAAAGGTAGGCAAATACTTCTCTAGCTTTCCTCACCGGATCCGCCTGCACAAGACGAGTTGCATTTAAAGAATCAATTAAGGTGGAGATGGAGAACATTGTGAGTGACCTTTCAGAGATGGAAATTAAAAGAGCACCTCTAGCTGGTGGGAAAAATGAGTGGTGGATAAAAGGGTTCTTTTTGGCTGCTTTTGCCTTTTAAATACACTTCCAGTCAGTCTTTTGTGGGAATTTGTTTTGTGGGTAATGAATGTGCGGGCAATATGGGTGACATTTACAGAGCTGGTCGTGCGGAGGCCGGTCATGGTTCAGTCACTCTACTGTACTGGATGGAAAATTAACTGAAGCCCACAGTATTAATATGGGTCACTCCTGAAGCGTGCGTCACTGGCATGGCAACACTCATGTCTTTTAGGCCAGCCATCAATATTAGGCGTGGTTTGGTTGACAGTTATCTTAGAGGAGTAAAGGGAGCGTCATGAAAAAAGAGAAAAGTTAAGTGCTTAACTTTACTATCGTGATTCATATGTGTTATTTATCTTTTGTTATGTTCCTAGAACAAGATGAACAGCCTTCAAAGTGAGGATACACATCTGGGGAAACACTTCCTTGGAGGTATGGGGTAAAACTGTATCCCTTTCACACCCTCACATTCATTCATCATTTGTAGGCCATATATAAAAAAATATTTCTACCTCTAACTACCTGAATATGTTCATTTCATAAACGATCGGTGCTAATGGAAATAGTCTAGAATTACTATGCTGTTTCCATGCCAAGTATTTAGCTGCTCACAAATATAAAAAATAAACAGTTTTTTATTCCCACCTTCAAAAATAAAGGCTGAATTGTGTTTGAATATCAGTTGTATAAATAGTAATGGTCATGATGATATAAATGATGGATCTGAACTTTGAATAATCTTTCTTTGAAAACCTACGGGTGTAATTGGAAGAGGCAAGATGAGAAAGATTGTCTCTGATAAAAAACGAGGATGCTAGCATGAAAAAATATACACATTGACATAATGATTGAAATATATACAGATAAAGTACCTTGTGCCTGTTATGAAACAAACAATACACAAATGACAAAAAATGCGAAAGCATTTGACAAACATCTGACGTGCTGTTTTGCTACTTTAAAGACAATTTCCACGAAAGAAAAGATCAAAATATGGTGATTATGAGGCAAGATCTGAGGGTTTATGTTTATTCTTATATGGAGATGTGAAAATTGTGTTGGTTAACAGGCCAACTTAATGGAAAAAGTCATGGAAATAGTTGCAAATGTCTGCAATCTGTTCAGAGCCTATTATCTGTTTAATCTGAATAATGTATTGGATAGATCCTCAAAATAACACACGCTAATGTATTGTAAGGAGATAAAAGGATGTTTTTATGTATTAATTACTCCACCTGTGAAGCAAACGTAACTGGTGAAAGAAAAGATGATGAATGATGACTTAATATAATTATAAAGTCTTCATAGGTTGCCATATATTAGATGTGTATAAGCAGTTAGTGAATGTTTTATGACCAACCCATCTACACTTCTAACCCGTTGAATACCGCAGCTTGGTACGCTTCAAACTATGACTCTCTATGTTCCTCTTTAGGGTCAGTTTCCATGCATACAGTTTTCTCAAAATAAACTTCTTGGTTAGGTTTAGAAAGATCGTGGTTTGGGTTGAAATATCTTTATGTATTTTGCAGTTAGGCTATGTTATGTGCCTTATGCAATCAATGTGTTACGTAACGTAACTTAAATAAGTCAACATTCACGAATGCTTTCTCACTGGACAGGAACACTGGTCTCATGGATGAGAGTCCTGTTTGTTACCATCCATCAAACACAAACTTCTCCCTATGTGGACTTTATCGCTCTTCATACTGTATCACCTGACTTCCTCTTTTACTCGTGTCAGAACTCCAGTCATGTAGAGCTTCAAGGCCACTCACCAAAGTGCCATAATTGACAACTTGGAATGAGAACGAGCTTATTATAACACATTGAAGGGATTTTGCTCATGTTTGCAATCATTTGTCCTTAAATATGATTAGTTATATTATTTCATGTTCTCAATCATTGATTAACTGTTATACCAGTTACAAATGCATCATAGGACAAGTGTTTGTAAATATTAAGAGGGTTATAATAAAGTGTTACGACATCATGATCAGATCTACAACGTACACTACAATAAGCTTCTAATTGCTTTTTGATAAATAGCTGCCAAGCAGTGCCTAAATGATTGTGAATCAAATATATAATGATAAGTTCCTCGTCAGTTTAGTCCTCATTCAGCACAGTGGGACTCCCGGTCCTCCTGTTTTCTGTGTACCACCCCACCACCAGTGGTCTGCGGGGGCCCTGACGCCCAGCTTGCAGCCCTCCTGCCTGGGGCCTGTAGTGGCAGATGGCCAGGACAAGCTGAGCTAAGCAAGGCACTGAGGGTATGGAGAGGAGCCACAGGATGGTGAGCTGCACACACACACACACACACACACACACACACACACACACACACACACACACACACACACACACACACACACACACACACACACACACACACACACACCTGTGTTCATGCAAGTGCTCAGCAGGTGACACTAATACAGTTGGATAAAATTAGCAAAATAGCTGGCACTTGTAAGTAGATTTGTATTCAGAGTGTGCCAGAAAGCCATATACCCCTCAGACCTTTTCACAGCAGATTCTGGCCATTAAGGGATTTCTGAAGGTCAATACTCATTTCACCACAAATATTCCATAAGTTTACTCATATTTATACATCATAAAGTAGTTGTTTTTTTAAGCAGCCTTGAACAATTAAAAGTAAAATCATGATACCATTTATACCTCCATCTTGTCCATAAGACTGCCCATGTCTTCAAACACACATTAAAGGAACATTATGTGACATTAAAGGGCATTCCTTGGCAGTAATGGAACGTAATATTGATAAATGAAGCATCGCGTTCGTTCATGCAGGACACGAGATTCATACGCCCCCAGCTGTAACCGACTGACAGCCAGCCAATTAAATCATAGCTTCTAATCGGCCACACACCAATCACAGCCCACTCTCACTTCAACATCTCTGCTGTTACAGACCGTACTGCTGGCAAAACTTTGACAACAACGCTTCTGGAGATTCAAGCTACTTACCATATCCGCACTTGTCACGTCTCATCTCGAGCCAGAAGATAGTACCTATCTAAGAGGAGTGCATCTTTGAAACCCAAGATGACGAGGAATGCTCCCATGAAAGGGCCGAAGAGAGACGTAGCTTTCAACTGGCAAGAAGAAATCCCTTCATCAATTAAAAACTGACCGGTGAAAGAAATCCTAGAAGCTCTCTGTGGAACTTTTTCAGTTTCTCGTTGCAAATGGTAAATCAGGCGTAGTTCCTCCTGGCGCTCCTCTCCCCACTCCAACGCAAGGCACATTCACGAAGAGCTATCCTTGCTAAAGGACAGTGGCTACAATCGCTAATGCCTCTGCATCCACTGACGCTAACACCTCGGCTAGAAAGAGTTAGGGATCGTCAGAACAGTGGAAGGACTTATCAAAGACGATTTTAGTTTGTTTCTGTCAAGATAGAAGAAAGGGTGTTTTACACAGTGGCGGGCCGTCAGGGCCTGCAAGGCCTTCTCTGCTGGCCTAAACAGAATCACAAAGCTTTTTATATTTAAAAAAAAAAAGAAAAAAGTATAATCTATTTTATAATTTCATAATTTTTCTTAAATGCACTACATGTATTATAATTTATAACAATATTTTTCCCATTATCTTATTTTCTCATTGCACAGCTACTGTCTTCCTCAGTTGCTCTCAGTTGCTCTCAGATCTCACCTCTGTGTGTCTATGCCAGATGCCTGCAGACTCAGCTCTGCCGCCAGTGCAGATTAAAGTACATGGGGACGATATGGTTGATTGTCATAGTGTTCAACCAATCAGATCTTTAGTTTGACATGTTGGGCGTATTCTTTGACGTGTCAGCGGCCGCTTGCGGCCTATAATGACGTCAGCATTACGTGCAGCTCGTGTCCAGGTGCACGCGCTGCCGCGATGCAGTGTGCTGTGATTGGTCAGTGGGCGAGCACGTGACTATCGTGAATCGAAACTCAATTTGCCAGCAGAGCTTAGTTGGAGGAGTAAGACTTCAAATTGAAAGATATGGAAGAAATTATAACATCTTTAGGGTTTTGCCTGGTGTAGATTTTTTTTTTTTTACCAGGCTTTGTCTTTTTAACACTCAATGGCTGAAGGAGGAGGAGAAACGGATTTAGTGGCGGAGTTACTGACAACTTCTTTCTCAAGTAAGGACATTTAAGGAAAAGCTGGACGAAATGGTCAGTCAACCCCACAGCTAGCAGCCTGACTCAGCAGGAAGAGGATTTGTATGAACGGTATTTCTTGCTGACAGCGTCGGAGAAGCGTTGCACATTTTATGGCTGGGAATGCGTTTCATTTTAAGTGAGCTGTTGGTGTTTGGAGCTACGCTAACCTGAGGACGCCATAGCATTTGAAAACTTTTGGAGAGACTCAAGTGGATCTACAACTCAATGAACACGTTCGCAGGGAAACTGCTCCACAAACGCGGCCTGGCGTGAGGTCTGCGCCGGCGGAGGTGGGATCCCGGCCCCGCTGCAAACCTGCCACAGCAGACCGGCGAAATATAACTGGGGAGGCTCGACTGTCACTGGTGTCCATGAATGGAGAAGGACTTCTTACTGGAACCGAAACGATGTACTGGGATTAAACTCTTTAAGTTTCGGTAAGTGACAAACTGCGTTTGTTTTTTTTACATAGTAACGTTACGACTGTTCATTTGTCTATCGTGTCGTTTTTATGAATAATATTTGAATGGCTCGTGCTCTTGTGTGGTGGAATGCGTGGATCTGCTGCAGGTTTGCTGGATTGATGCGTCACAATGAGGCTATTAGGAGGTAAGAACAGCACTGCAGACCCAGTAGCCTCGGTATAAAATCCACGGCCCGCCACTGGTTTTACAACAATCCAAGAGGTGAGGAGACCGTATTTATTCGATGTTTTGTATGTTATTAAATGATATCTGTTCAAATACCTATTGATTTTCTTTATTATATATTCACTTCAAGGTATGTCACATAGCAAAAATGTGCATTTCCATCACAGCCGATTGGAGCTGGAGCCAATAAATACCTGCGACTAGTGCAGAGTTATTTACGTTGGAATAAATTGTAGGAATAAATGCCAATTGGAACCTTTTCCACTAAAGACAAAAGCCAGATGTTAGTGGTTTTTATGTCCAGTGGGAAAGAAGCTTAACTAGCAGCAGATGGCACAACATTATACTGAGCGGCTGTATTCATTTGGTGAATGCTAGCATTGCACTGTGAGAATGCAGTCCTTTACAGCCATCACCATCTCAAGTGTGCATATGATTGGTCTGACCTCAATGTCGAGCAGCTTTTATTGATTGATTTGACCACTGAGGGATAGGTGAACTCCAGCAGCTACACCAGTGATTTTCAACCGCTGTGCCATGAGAGATGGTCAGGTGTGCCATTGGAAAATGTCCAATTTCACTTCATGAGTCCAACTAATTATTATTTAGTTGTTGCAAATACTTTGCCATTGTTGAGCATCTGAGCTTCAATATAGTGGCTGGCTAAGTAATAAATACTCTTCCATGCCAGTGGGTGGCAGTAGGTAGCGCAGTAACGACGTGTTCATTTCGGACAGTAGAATGAAATGACGTGCGGGAGAAGTTGCGGTGACAAGACGAACAGCGATGGAGAAATGTTTGAAAAGGAAAAATGCAGACTCTGAACTGGGCCCTGGACAAAATAACCCAGATGAAAAGCCTCGTAAGGATCAACACATTTAGAGACTTGTCATTAAATTGTCAGCATATATCCGGCCCTCGGTACAACGGCTCCGGGATGAAAAGTGGCGATGTGAGCTGGCTTTTTGTGCAACATAACGAAGCATCTCGCTGCGCTAAACCTCCAGCTTCAGGGACGGGGACGTGTGATCACAGACATGTGTGATGCAGTAAAAGTCTCCACCGCTGTGTTCCCGACTGCGCAGGCCTCGGGCCTCTCTTCTTACCTAGAGACACAGAGGTGAGATCTGATTGGATAAAAGCTGTACTTAAAACAAGCTCCACTGGAAGCAGAGCAACTGAAGAAGACAGGAGCTGTGCAATGAGAAAATAATTTTATAAATTACAATACATGTAGTGTATTGAACAAAAATGATTAAATTCTAAAATAGCTGTTTGTGATTCTGTTTAGGCCAGCAGAGAAGGCCTAAACCCACGGCCCACCACTGTCATGTTCGTTGTTTAGGTTCATTATGGTAATTTGGGGCTGTAATGGGAGAACTGTTATTGAATTTGTTTTGATGGGAGGGGCTTTGAGACTTGCCAACCTTTTGACTAGATGTAGCAACGTTTGGAGCTAGTGCTGCTAGCTACTTTCATCCGAAAATATTTGGCAACTTTGGGCAGGGTTTTGTTGCTTGGATTTTCTATTTGTTGGATGGAACAAATGGTCAGAACAGATGTTCTACTTGTTCTGTTTGTTGTTAATTGTTTCTCCACTGTTACCTACCCACGTTTAAACAGTAATATGAAATTAGCAAAGTAGATGCAACTGTAGTTAATACGAGTGAATACAAAGAGCAGGAACCTGAAACAGTAGTTTGCCAACCAGCTCATTAAAAAGCTCTAAATCACTAAGCTTCTAAACCAGACATTTCACAAAGACACAAAGATTATTTTTACGTACCACTTTTGGGCCTTTCTGGTCTTAATAGATCCAGCAGACACTGACAAAAAAAATTGCCTTCATTTGGGTATGTGCTGTAGTTAATTCAAGTATAAAAGTCATCTTCACAAGCCTTTTAGCTCTGTGTTGATCTCCACCAACTCCTGAGGAAAATATGCAGTCCATCTCAGCCGAGAATGGACGTCAAGTAACTTCACGAGTAACTTCAAGGAAAAATAAAATTATTACTGTAGATTACTGTAATATATCAGCATGAGATATCATCAAACCATACATGGGAGATTATCCTTCTTCACAAAGTTGAGGCTAACGCACACACTCAGACACGTATAGCGACACACAGTCTGAGCCCGGACAAACACAGGGAGGCTGGGGTGTGGACGCACATAGAGTGCCACCTGTGCCCGGGCATGGAGAGATCGAAGGGCAAAGTCCTGTGTCTCTACAGGGAGGACAGACTGGCACTGGTGAGCAGGGAGGCATACAGGGAACCAAGCCCACCCTGTTCTACTGTATCAGCTGGCATCTCACAGATTAACACTTGGATGGGCAGATAGGCTTGTTAACACATGCTCCCATCCACCCCCCTGAACACTCACACACACACACACACACACACACACACACACAACAGCTAAATCCTTCACCACAGAAAGCAGATTTCAGGCTCATCGTCTCCATTCTGTCAGGGTGGAGACGTGAAGTGATGGCGGGTGTACCGGAGCGATCCCAGTCAGGATTAGCAACACCATCATGGGTGGAAACCGGTGGGGAATAGGAATCTGAGCAGTGGAGGTGGGCAGGGGTGGATGGGAGCGTAGGTTGGTAACTAGAAAATAGAGGCAGATATAGAAATGTGTTGGATGACAAAAACATTGACACCGAATATGACGTGACGTAAAGTGATTATAACGAGAGGTATTCTGTAAATCAGCATTTTTCAAATGGATTCTTTTAAATATTGCAAATCTATCCGTCAAGCATACTTACTAAATGTAGTGTACTATAATAAGTTCAATAGAAAAATGTTGATAAACCACAAATGCAATCACGCAGACGTTTGCATCTGTCAATATGTGTGTAAATATATTCATTGTAAAACCTATTTTATTTTTATAGCAATTACTTGGAATGAAGTTGGTTCAATGTAGAGAAACAAATATATATATATTTGATGTACTTAAACTACATTTTCCCTGTTGCTGTAGCTTAGCTTGCACCATTTCTCTGCTGGGTTAATTCAGCAGAGAAATGCAACTTATCGTCATTCTGAATTTTCGTATGATATCTTAAGAAAAGATGCTCCGAGTAACCACGGAAGTGGTGTTACTACATTACGTAAGTTACCGCACAAATAAATCAACACTGACGTTTCGTTTCACATGGGGAACGAACTTCTGGAGGAGAGGTCGCTGGCTGTTTCTGGCAAGAACATAGAGTTATGTCAGTGTGACAATGCTAGTTTGACTGCTTTGTTTCTCAGTTAATAGCTGACACTGTTTGTTTCGAGTCATAATGCGATGCGGTGAAAGAACATTTGATAAGAGATGTGTTATGCTGCGTTCACACCGGTCGCGTTGATTTTTTGACGCACTGCAAAAAAGCGTCCAACGCACTGCACAATCGCGTCCAACGCGCCGCCGGTCGTGTTCACACCAAACGCCGCAAAATCTCGTAGCGCCGGAGAGGGGGCGTGGTTTATCGTCCTGGAAGCCGTTCACCTGGCCGCCATTTCTTTCCGCTGTCAACCGTGAAAGGAATAAGGACAATTGCTGCTTTGTACGTGTTGTGGAAGTCCCTCAAACATCGGAATGCCAAACGCCGTCATGTCTGGTTCATAATATTGTTCAGAGGAGCTCCGTGGATTGTATCGAGCTGTATTCACTGTCTAGCAAGCCACCGGTCACTGTTTACTACAGCTGTAGGAACACAAAATAAACTGATTTGGCTGTGATTCAACGGCAATAAACCGACAAAAAGGGACTCCGAAATAACTACGTAATGATGCCGATTTGTACTTGTCTTCGCCGACAAAAAGGGACTCCGAAATAACTACGTAATGATACCGATTTGTACTTGTCTTCGCCGACAAAAAGGGACTCCGAAATAACTACGTAATGATACCGATTTGTACTTGTCTTCGCCGACAAAAAGGGACTCCGAAATAACTACGTAATGATACCGATTTGTAGGTTACTGGTCTTCTCAATGGAGCTCTGATGGATCGGTGCTAGGCTATGCTAACATCGTAGCAGCTCCACCAGCACTCAATAACGTCACGTAGACGTAAATACGGCAGCGTCTATTCATTGTTTGTACCGTATGGTTTACACACACACATGCATACACATAGTTTGGTCCGGTCTCTGTTGATATGAGGTATCGTAGCGCTCTGGGTCAACACAGACGGCCACAGGATTTATTTCCTGATTCAACAACGGCAGGAAGCCAGTGATGACAGGGGGAGCAACTCAACGCTGATAGGCTATCGCGCCACAGCGTCACGCGATTATGTCGCTGAAGTTGAAAAATTTCAACTCGCGCGTTGGCGATTTTGACGCGTCCACCGCACTGCAATAACGCGTCCAACGCGCCGCGCCATCGCAAAATCCCGGCGCGCCAGTCTCATCGCGTCTGTGCATAGACTTTGTATGTAATCTCGACGCGCGTCAAAAAATCAACGCGACCGGTGTGAACGCAGCTTTAGTGTTGGAGCTGAACAAAACTGTGTACTTTGCTGAATGGGAACCAGATCCAATATGAAACCAGCCAGCAATGACAACCAAAATAGGTCATTTGTTGACAGCCAATAAATGATTGATTGGGGTTGAGGGTCTTGTTGCATACTATATGTGTAAATGGATCACCAATGTTGATTGACCAATCACTAATGTAATCCTTTAGTACAAATACAGACTTCTTTAGGTTGTGCTGTATCATGATTGGCATGCCACTGGTACAAACCCTATCACACTGTGTCTAACTGCCTCAGCCAACTGACAGAGCTTTTACTGACTCAACATGAAAACACAAAGTATTTCTTTGTCAGTGCAACAGCATCTGAGATGGAAAGATGATAAATAGCTCCTTATATGCGTCTGCAGGGTCATAATCTTCCCACTGACCAACACACAGCCTACAGCACTGCCTCGGTACAGTATATCATGCTGACATCAGAGGAGTGCCTTGTCTCTCCATCTCTTTGCCCCTGTATGTTTGTGCTAACGCTTTCCAGTTGTGACAAGGGGTAATGAGTCAGTGAAAGCTCTGTCAGTTGGCTGAGGCAGTTGGTGAGCCACAGATCTGGGATCCCATCAGTTAAAACTACTCACAGTGACAGATCCTCCACCCCAGAATCACACAGGAAAGAGCTGTTCTCTATATTGTACATGTTAGATATATTGCACATGCTTTTATTGCATTTTTTCATTCTTTTATTGTAATTTTCTTCTATTGTATATTTATGTTGCTCGATTTTTGCAATAGTTGCATTTATTTTTTATTAAATTTTCTCATGCGTGTTTTGTTTATGTCATGCACCAATACACAAAAAGCTAATTGCTTGTATGTAAACCCGATTTGGATTCTTTCAATCTCATATCCCCCTTTTTTTCTCATTCTGTCACCTGTCCCCCTCCTGTTTTCTCCCACCTTGTTTCTGTCTCCCTGCCTTTCCCCTGCACTGGGGTTAAATATAAGCAAGAGACAACTACAAGTTCATTATCAGCCAAACACCAGCCAACTCCCTACATGGCTGTGTTTTCTAACCCACCGTGTCAACCCCCTCCTCCCCAGCCCTCCAAAATGTTTCTGCCGGATGATCCACCACTTTATCACTGCTATTACATCACCATCACGTCTGGTGGCTAAACACTGCTGTCCACACATGCAAGTAATGCTTGCAATGCATGCAAGGATGGACTCTACAAATCACAAATATTCATAAAATGTATTGTATTGTAATCCTTCATTTGATATTTCTTCAGTGAAGCATTACTCCTTTCCAATTTGAAGACCTATTTTTACATGACATACATCCATATTTGGGTTATATGGTTTTATGTCAATCTGTCTATGGGAATTAAAACCATGTGTGGCAAGCCGATGCTGCTTGTTTTTCAGGATCTGACATATGAGCATCCTAGTATGAGGCACAACAGGAAATGCACCCATGCATTCAAACACAATGGATCGATTTCACTGATGACACATTGTACTGCTGTGCTACATATTCTGAAAGGATTCATGGGGGTGGGACAAATGCAGGGGTTCTTTGGTGTTTACTCATGATTCACTATCATATGGTTAAAGTGACATACCTTTAGAATTATGAGACATGTTTTTCACAGTCATCAGTTTGGAGGGTGGTGCTGGAGGAAAGCTCACAAAGTACCAAAAGGGAAATGGTACAAAAGTGAACCAATAGACCCGTACCGTGATGAACTGCACCTCGCCTAGAAAGTGGACACGATCAGGCGGCAGCAGCAGCAGCAGCAGCAGCAGCAGCGGGGGGGGGGGGGTTGAAAGGCTGCAGTCAAGTCGGAGAATGTCCAACAGCCTACGAAGAATATACAGGAAGAAAGAAATTAAAGCCATGTGTGTGTAAGGCATTACATTCTTTACTCTGTTATTTTTATGTCTGCCTTGTAAAGCACTTTATAATTGCTGCTCGTTTTGATGAGGGCTATATAAATAACCTTTATTATTCTCATCAAGCAAAGAAGATCTGTTTGTTAACTGATGAAACCTTCATAGCTTGACTCAAGACTGAAAGCACACAATCTAGCATTAAATACATACAAAAAATTAAGATTTTAACAAAATTAACAGACAATCAGCTCTTTGTCAAAACAGAAAACTGTAGAAAGGGTGAAACGATAGCGTTCAAACGAGACATTTGAAGGACATTCTTTGAGCTGCTTGACCAATTAGTAGATGAGTTAAATGATTCATTACATTGCTCTTCAGAAAAGAGAAAAAGCAGATCTTGAATATTCACACTGAGAATAAGTCCGCCATGAAGCTGATGAAAAAGAGTGAATGACTTGCACAACCCCAAAAAATGGAAGCTACATTGGAAGCACATGTGAAACAGATCAAAAGAAAAAGCAGGAGGTGGAGGACATGGGAAGCAAGCAGAGAATAGATGATGATTGAAGACAGAAAAGAAATGAAGAGAGGAGAAAAAGCGGCGAGACAAAACAAGGTTAGAGAAGGGTAAGGACAACTTGTTTTCACTCGTTTCAAACAAAAGAAAGATGGTCATGCAGCATAATGCTTGAAGGAGTTCCTCACATCCTACACCTGTAACTATATGACTTTAAAGATTTTATATATCATGTAATCTCACAACCCAACGGCTAATGGTCCGACAGTAATAAGCCTGTGGGGACAAGGGTCTATATGGGGTTCAGGTGTAGTCAGCAAATATCCTGGACAAAGACTTCCGTGTGGCGCTCGTTGTTTACAGTCCGATTAGCAACTTAAGATGCGAGACTGGAGTGGGAGTTGAGAGACAACGTTTATGACTGGATTGTTCCACAAGTATCCAAGCTCATTTTAAACCAATAAAGGCTAAATCATCATCACATGATAGCAGGTGGGCTAGAGGAATGCGTTTTGGGCAATGTGTTCCACCTCTTTTGTTCTTCACAACCAAAGCCTGCTCCAACATGTTTGGTCAATACAACTTGGACTACAAATGGAAACCAGAACGCTTCTGATATCAAAATCGTGTCCTCTTGCCTACATATGAATGCAGAATCTATTTATAGAAATATTTATTTACATATATATATATTATATATATATGTATATACACATATACAGTAACAAATTATATTTTTGACAACAATAACACTTTGTTAATTAGGCACTCTTCATGGAAGATCAGTATCTGGTGACTTGTTTTCACCACATCATGGTGAAGTTTGATAGTGAAATATCTTTTTGTCCATATGTGGGAAAAACTTGGAAATAATAAGATTTTATCTCCCATGTTAGAGTGCCACATCACAGACACAGTGATGTTCGTTATTGAAATACAAATGGGATGAGAAGTTGATGTAAACCCAACTTGTCATGCGATAGTAACGGGGACAAGACGGTGGTGAGGGGTCGGAAAACGAGATGCCGAACGGCTGCACAGATGTCTAGCAGTGGTGATGTATGAGTGATCTGGGAAAGTGGTGGTGTGAGCTGCCAGACAGCAGCTAAGTGATTAGGGATGTGTGGCGTAACCCTGCGCCATATTTAGCCACGGCGGGGTGCCCTGTCCCCTGCCATCTCCCCGAGGCCCAGAGCCAGATGTCGAAAGCTGCTGCAGCACGCCTGGCAGATCGGGTTGGCAGCAGGGAAGCGCAGCACGCCTGGATACAGGAGAAACACCAACCACCCGCCAACTGACTTCCATTCACTCATAAGCAGGAATGCTCACTGCAGTTTGGATCAATCAGTACAGGGACACTATTGGCATTTTATTTACATTTTGAAAAGTAATTTATATACACAGTGTACTACTGGAAGTATATCTTGCAGGGTGAATTAATTTATTGACAAGCTTCCCATCTAATGAATATTTTTTGGTGATTTAGGGAATTGCTTATTCTACTGACAGACTTGTGAGTTTTCATTTACTGTCATTTAAAGTGGCTGACAGTTATTTTCCTACTGCCATGTTTGTTTCCAGCACGTTGGTGTAGACTAGTGCATGATATATTGCCATGAAATTTGTAACGATATTCATAATTCCTTTAGGATGTTTCTGGTGCCCTGGCTTTTATTCTAGCACCATGGGTTCGGCCAGTGGTTCTCAAACATTTTCTATCACGCCCCACTTTGGAGGAAGAAAAGTGTTCATGCCCCCAACAAAAGTGTAACAGAATGGTCCATGTTGAACTTTTATTGAAATAACATTTTGTGACTCCTCCATCTGTGCTTTTTCAAATAATAGAATAAAGAAAATTGCAATCACTTTCAAGTAAACCAGATTGCTCCATCAGACAAAAACAAATACAATGTGCAATCGCAAACGTTAGAACAATGCAAATAAAGTTCTATCTGTGCAAAAAATAACTAATATTTGACAAAAAATAGTATTGTGGCTGCAATTAACCTGTTTTACACTGCATATCTTTTCAAAACAACAATAACGTGCAACCTGTGCAAAACAAAACAAAATGCGCTTGACGGGCGCGCCCCACAGTTTGGGAAAAAATGTAGCTCAAGCGCAAGTTCAGTCAGGAAGACATTCGCTTGTGATCGCTGTCTCTCCTCTCCTTGTAATTACTCTATCAGCTGATTGGGGGTGTGCACTGTTAAGCAACCAACCAGATTCGGCACACAGTTTCCTTAAGCCAATCAGCTCGTTGCTGTCAAACTTTAAATAGTGTTCTCCTCTCTGCTGCTGTCAGTTGTCATTTCAGCGTTAAGCAGATGCGACCCGCCTCCACCCCAGTCGCCTCCAGTCAGCAGCACAGTCAGGCTCCTGGTTCATCATCAGATGGCAACAACTCCTTTGTCTGGACTCCAGGGGGGATTAGGCCTGTTGGACCTCTGTATCCCTACCCTCGGTGATAGTACTTCAGGATGGAGTCCAATCGCCAAAGACTTTGCACTTTGCATATTTGAAGCTTGTATAATAAATTATTGTTGAATTATAAAACAAGTCTCTCCTGATTGAACTGGGTTAGGCCAACATTTCCTCACAAAACATTTCAAACATTTCGGACAGGGTTCAGCCTCAAGCCAAAATGTCAAGTTGACAAAAGACAGACTAATTGTCATGAAAGTTGCATTATACATTCATCCTCCACATTGGACAGAATCTCTTGATCTGAATTACCCCATGACCTTTCTTCAACTGCCACCTTCAGCCCAAGTACTTGTTCTTCCATCCATGGTAGGAGTCTAACAATAGCAACATCTTTCCTTCAATGCATTTCCATACTGGGTTGTGATGAAGCACAGCAAGTCATGACGTTTGGTTTTAGTGGTCATAAACCTGCTCAAACAATGTTTTATCAGCAAGAAAACAGTAAAAAAAAAGAAAAAAATTATTGAATAAGAAAATCAGCTGCGATATCAATTGCTTGAATTGCAAAAATAACATTAAAAAAAAATAATTGAACCCTTATAAACATGTTTAGTCAAACACTCGCCTAAACTCACTGATCTCCATGCAGATGTTGTGCTAACAAGTGTCCCCCAATTAGTCATTCTCTCTCCCTTTGCCTGCTCCCCCTTTTTTGTTCTTTCTCACTGAAGGACACTCTGCCGGAGGCTGACCAAGATAAAGTTTTGACTGGCAGGACCATTTGTTTTAATCAGGTGTTTGCAGACGCTTCCCTGACCTCCATTAGTTGAAGTTTTAATTGAAATTAACCCCCACTACTACCCCAATTAACCCATGTCCCCCCTGACTGGCGCCCGCCCTCGTCCCGAGCATCTGTTTTGGGCAGGAGGAATGGGAGTCAGAGCGGGGAACTGGAGGGGAGGCTGGGTTTGCACGACCGCCGAGGACGCAGTGTTGTCACCCGAGGAGAGGCAGCATCACGTCGAGTGCACACCAACTGCGCCTGGCTTGCCATGAAGCCCCGGAGGGCCTTATGTCTCTCTGTCTACAACGTTCCAGCGGCGAGGCTACACATGGCTTAGTCTTGGCCAGCGGGAGGTGGGGGAGGTAGGTAGAGGGATGAGCCCAAGCATGGGAGAGGAGGATGAAGATATCCCACAGGGGGGGAGTCACAGGAAAGAGGGGAAAGTTGGTTAGATGAGAGAGTGGAGAAGTAGTAAAGGATGAGGGAGGGGTGTAGAGTGAGATGAGGAGAAGGAGGGAGGTGGTAATTACTGTACAGCGTACTTTCTATCTTAAGCCCTCCTGCTGGAGATAAGAGTGTGTGGATACAGTGCAGAGTGTGTATGTAGCCTCCAGCACCTGTTTCCTTGCCTGTGGAAGGTCTAAAGTAAGGAAGCTGGCAAAGTGGCCCCTCCAGCTCAGAGCTGAGACTATTGAGTGTGTACACGTGCTGAAGTATCTTTGTTTAGCCTTTCTTCATGCCTGAGGAGTATTTGTACAATTAAAGCTTCGAAGTGACAACAGTATAAGTCTACAAGCACAGTGTTACACTAAAATTCCTGTACAGTATGGACCGCTATTGAGGCAGCGACTGTTTGAAGTATACTTTGTTTCAAAAATGATGATGCCAGTAGTAATACTAAATAATAAAGTGATACCAAAGCAAATAGAGTACTTTATTCGATACCCATCATGCATCATGTGAAGAGAAGCTGTGAGTTCCACTGGCTGGCTGATCGCCACCACTCTGCAGACCGCAGGAAGTGTAACAACCAATCCTCTGGTTCAACCTCAGTGTCAGCTCTGTCAGCAACGCTTCCGTAGTTGACTGGTTAACTACTAACCGCCAGCTCAGATATATCTGTGTTCAGTAGTGGCTCGTGTGTTTTATGCCTGGGCCTTCTGTGCTGTCCTACTACATTTGAATCACCTCACCTAATAACCTTATTATGACGCCACAGCTACGGGTTATTATTTGTTTCTAGTGGTGTAACAATACACTTATTCATATTAAACTGTTCGTTACGAGGCTCAAGGTTCAGCAGGCATTACGAACCGAACAATAAGTTTGAATAATACTTGTGCCTTTTGGAAAATGCAGAAGCTTAAATTGTGGGAAATATAATGTTCTTTCGGTGGAGACACTGCGCTCAACATGGCAAGCCATCCAACTTGCTGTCTAACACGCCCACCACGAAAGAACAACATTGTACTCTGGTGAGGCTTGTGTGTTCTGGGAGGCGCGCTACGCTAAACTAGCTTAGCAGGAAAACCAACAGCAGCACACACGCTACAAACTCAATGTAATTAACACAATGACAAGAACAAACTCAGTCAAACCAGTCACATATATGACAAGAAAGCATAACAAATCAATCCAGCAAAAATGGAAAAACACGCATTCATCCACACACTCAAGAGCATGTGCCATTCATAGACTATTCACATCAGAGGGAACAATATTAACCATATCATAAAAATGACACCATAGACCAGGGGTCTCAAACTCCCGGCCTGCGGGCCGAATTCGGCCCGCCACGTCATTTTATGTGGCCCACGAATCCGGCAGCAAAACAAAAAAGTTAGACTTGATAATAAAAATATCCCCATAGTCGAAATTATGAGACAGAAAGTCGAAGTTATGAGCTAGAAAGTCATAACTATGATAGAAAGTCAAAATGATGATAGAAAGTCAAAATTATGAGATTGAAAGTCAAAATGATGAGATTGAAAGGCAAAATTATGAAATATAAAGTCAAAATGATGAGATACTTAAACACACAGTCATAAGCAGCTCTGGTTACCCTATATTTGACATGGAAATGTATTGTGAGTACATTGAAGACTACTTTAGACTGGCTTTAAAACACATGAAATACTTCAAGTGGGATTGTGCAAACGCACCGTTGAAAGGATTTTAAGCATTGAACAAAGTTATTGTAATAACTTGTTTGATATTTGTCTTTGCTATTTTCTTTAATAGTTTGATCGAGTAATGTGGGTTTCTTAACCCTAAATTAAAAGGATTTAAGTTATAATAACAGAAATATATTTTTACAATTATATAACTGCATGTACAATATTTTTACACTTGAATAAACAATAATCAAATGCAGAGAGTTATTTAACAATATGTCAGGGAGAAGTTAGTTATACAGTCTTACAGTTACAACCGGTCCTTTGAGGGCGACCGTGATGCTGATGTGGCCCAGAGTAGAAATGAGTTTGACACCACTGCCTTAGAGATATCGAGGACCGATAACCAGCCCGAGTAAAACAACATTGTTTTTTTGCTCCCTCCCAGAGAATAGCAGTTGTAGTCAGGTTGGTTTATTTCACAGCAGTTGTTATGTGACCTAGTGTCATGGTAATTGAAAGAGTAAATTTTGTTTGTGAAAGTTTTACGTGTTAAAATGTCCACAAACATTTTTAAAACTTAATGTTGTACGAAACTCAAGATTTCTGATCAGATTTGTGATAAAGAGATTTACTTTAAATTTCCACTCAGTTGAGAAAGAAATGCAAAAACAGGACCACTGGAATTCAGATTCAAAAATTGTTACCAACCAGATCAAATATTAAAATTAGGCTATATTGATGCATCAGTAATAATAATCCAATTTAATATAATGTCATTATACAACACTGGCAGGTGCCATGCCCTTGTTTACATAGTGTGACATAGTGTCACATGAGGCACACCTCAAAAACTTAGTCAAATTCCTTGTATGTGCAAAAACATAAACCGTTTCTGATTCTCAAACAAAATACAGGAATAAATAAAAACAGAAATTAATGTAAAAAGAAAAGAATGAATTGGGAAATATAAAGATATATATATAAATTTCAAGAGAAGAAAAATCAAGAGATTTCTTGATAACTTCTACACATAGACTTGTACTGGTACGTTATACAACATGCAAATGTAGTGAAATCAATGGCACACTTTTTAGGAGCGCAATTAAAGGGTAGGTTCACATTCAGGTTCATGTCTGTCTTAAAACAGCAGCCGGTTCTCCATACTGTATGAACATTGAAACAGTTTTCAATTGCTGTTAGTAGGAAATTCCGTCCTAATGTAATTTTGATGTAAGTAATGGGGAACAAAATCAATCATTCATTCTGCTAAAGCTATCTTCGAAAGATCAGTTTAAGTTAACATGAGGCCTCTGCTGTCTGACTTCAACAAATCAAGTGGGTATCGTTCACAATTAAAGTCTTTTTAAGTGAAAAAGTCCAATTTCCTGTTAGCGTCCTTCTGCTGCACCTCAGCCAGGAAAAGGAGGGAACTTTGTACTATAAGACTGTAACTTTGGAAGACCCGCAGATTTTGGACAAACTCCGACTGCGGTAGCCTCATACTCACTTCAGATAAAATGCAACGAATGAGAACTGTGGATTTTGTCCAACTTGCATTTGAGCACATTGGGAAGAAGTCTCTTAATAAAATGCTTAGAAAGTAAAGCTCAATGAATCAAGGTCAACCCCTCATCATCGTCTTGCTGAGTGAAACTTCCATGCAAACAATATGCAACATGAAGCACATGCTGCTCCTGTTGATGCACACCATAGGGTTGTTGGTGGGGGTGATTATAGCTGTGGTGATGAAAAAGACTAACAGCGCATCAGTGCCCTACCCTTCACCTGAGACAGGAAGAATCAAGTTGAGGGGTGGGAGATGAGAAGGGGGAAAAGGTTGAAGCGGAGATGGTGGTTAGGGGGGTTAAGGAAACGGGTTGTGTGGCAATGGTGCCCTGTGAGGGACAAAGAGGCGAAGGACTTGGCCCAGGCCTACTGTCACTATCCAGAGCCATCCTTCATGGAGGACCCCCCAACGGTGGCTTGTCTATTCTCCGCACACACATATGAACCATGCCATTGTAGGTCTGGTCTCCAGCCAGACTCTGTGTATGAGATGATCTGATAGTATGTGTGTGTGTGTGTGTCAGGCTGGGGGATGTGGAGTGTCAATCCCAGGGTGGGGTATACCCTTGAGCATGGTGGGTTTTCACTTTGGCTCGCTCCTTGTTAGCTTGGCTAATTATGAGTTTTGCTATTAGCTTCATACATCAGTGTTAAAGAAAGTGCCTTTGTTATATTTCAAAATAAAAATACCACACATGGGTTTATTTACAGTTACAGATTTTTCCAAAGAAAAGACAAAAATGTCACTTTTCAAACAGTCACTTGATCACTTAATTGAACGTTAGTGTGAGTATTGGCCTCTTGAGATGGTTGTTCTGACTAATACAGTGATCAAACTAATTTTATAAGATTTTGCAAATGCATCGTTAAACCGGCTCAACTTTGGCCACAGTGCAATGCAAAGTCATCTGGAGTATTACTGTTTAAAAGGTGAGTACTGCAGTTATTAATTTCCAGAGTAGTACATCTCCTCATAATATCAATCCCTGTAGTCTTTTGACGTCTGATAAACCTTCAAATCCATGAACTTGACACTCCATGCAGACTTCCTGGATCGTATTTCATTCTCTCCCTGTACTCCTAAAATAACGTTCCCTTACAATGAAACAGCATTGTCATTATGTTTCCAGGGAAACGGATTTTCTTCCCATTTATCGTTTGTTTTTGACCTATCACAAATACGTTTCTAATCAGAGTTTGGGAAGTCTGCCTAGGGAGGAGAATTGAGTGGGTCAAACAAACATGGGCTGACCCAGGAGTCCGCTGTTTGTCTCCCGTGTGATCCTATTCTGGGAGAAAATGCAGTTTAGTTGTATGGGAACATCATTTTGTAGGGAGACAGGGCCCACCAGCGTTGTAACGTTGCAAATTGATAGTCGTAGACCACTAAGTCACAGGGACACCAAAACTTAGATTTATTTCAACCGCGAACACGATCTTTCCCTAACCTGGTTTCTTTTAGAACGTGCTGACAAAGTTGTTGTCATTTAAATATGTTCAATTTGGAACATTTTGCAAGGCAATGACAATGTCCATGACTTCTGCAAATTTTGCAAATGAAGGTGTTACACAATGAAAGGGGCAGAGAGGGTTGAATATTGTTTGAAGTTGGCTGGTAGAGGCACATCCATGCACAGTATGTGAAGACCCTGCACACACAGAAATACACACCGTCACTATTTAATAGATCAGGGATTCCCAAAGTGGGGTGCGCGAGCTGCCTCTAGGGGGTGCGCGAGAGGAAAAGTGTAATGGCGGTCTGATGGTGTAATAATATTAAATATTAAAAAAAATGTAATTTTAATTTAAAAACTGTCAGGTGGGACATGTGAAGCTATCAGTCGTAAAAGAGGAGAGGGACAGAGAGAGAGAGAGAGAGAGGAATCGGAGGCGAGGGGAACGGAGAGGTGCGTTGGGGAGAGACCGGGAGAAGAAATCGAGCCAGAGTCAGAGGAAGATGAGACGGAGACCGAAAAGGAGGAAGGGATAGCACAGACAAATCGGGAGCACATCGGCCCATCGCGGAGTCAAGGTGAAAAAAGAGGAAACGAGAGTGAGCATCAGACTGGGAAAAAAAGAGGAAATATGATGAAAAGTATCTGTGTCTGGGCTTCACTTGGATTGCCAACGCAGATTGCCCAAAGCCACAGTGCGTGGTGTGCAGTGAGGTTCTGGCTAACAGTCTGAAGCTCTTATTTACGTCGCCACCTGAACACCAAGCATGCCAGTGCAAGTCAAAAGCCCCTTACATTGTTTATATCGAAATTGGAGGAGTTACAAAACAGCCAAAAACAACTGGAGTCTCATTCATGTGTTGGGTCTATAAATGACGCACTACGGGCTTCATATCTGGTTACAGAATAGCGAGAAAGGGGCTACCGCACACAATCGCCGAAGACGTGAGCTTGCCAGCTGCCAGAGAGATGGTGGAATGTATGATTGGGGAGAAAGAAGCAAAAAAGTTGGACATGATCCCGGTGTCCAACAACACTGTGTCGCACCGCATCGATGCTTTGTCCGAAGACATCCTGGCTACATTAGTCGGTCATTAATTGTAAATTAAATGTGATAATCTGCCTCTGAGCCTGTGCGTGTGTGCTCGCATCCGTATTGCTCTTTAAAAGTGACGCCTTGTGTCACTGAAAGTTATTGAAACTTTGTTGCAGTGTTTCAGGGCGTTTTCACACCTTCAGTTCGTTTGCTTTGTTGCAGTTGCTCCTTTGTTCGGTTTGTGTTCACACTGCAACATTTAACAGCGGACTAAATCTTGTAAACAAATGCCACGCACGAGCAAACTGTTCTCTCATTGGTCCGATTCTTATGCGGCTATGAAGGCTTAAAAGGCTCTGTTGCTTCTTTTTTTTTTTTTTTTATGAAGGGGGGGGGGGGGGGGGGGGTGCGCGAACCCGGTCGGGATGTAGAAGGGGGTGCGCGGCCTAAAAAGTTTGGGAACCGCTGTAATAGATGAACTTACCTGCAGATGCTTTCCCTGTTTTTGGAATGAATCCCAATCAGGGGTTCCCATCGCTGCGGATACATCTATCGAGGAACAAATTACAGTTGGGGATTAGGATTGGGGAGGGGGGACAACCCAGTGTTTTATCAGTGGGGCCGTGTTCCGTCTGCCGAGCCGCTTATATTTCAGGTAAACATAATCCAGATTCGGCTCTGGCGGGGATAGATTCAATTAAGATACAGAGACAACTTTGTTAATGCAGCCGTATCTTAATACCCTGGCCACAGCTTGTAATGAATCTGGGCTCAGTGGTGGGAGCTGGGAGTCAGGGACAAGGGAAGAGGACCGAGTGTGACAGTATCCTATGGCAGTGGATGCTAGAGTCTTCAGGCCAAGGTCTGGTACTATATGGGTGAGGAAACTTGTACTTTCAGGTTAGTCTTCATGCACATCAGATAGTGATTTCATTACATGAGAGCACCTCTAATAACATTTGTGTTAAGTCCCAGGCGATTTGTTATTTTGTAATTTACAATATTTATTTTAATTTAAATGTAGGAAATAGCCTATTGAATACGCGCGCACACACACACACACACACACACACACACACACACACACACACACACACACACATATTCATTATTGCAGATAACTGGAGGCTGAATTAGATGTATTCACATGCAAAATACTTGTTTTGTTGCCCTCTTTCCTCTTCTTAACTGCAGAACTATACACACTGGGATGTGAAATTCAAACTTACTTGGCCCTTTTTCTTAGGCAGCAGTGGTATTAGTATATGAATTGACAAGGCTATTTATTTTAAGTCTACTATAACTATTAATGTGAGGAACAACTTCTCAAATCTATTCAACTCTGGATATTAGAAGTGCGCCTGAAGCAAGTCTTTGTCTTAAGGACTCCTAATTCCTATTATTCCACCCATACAGAAACAACAGTTTGACACCATCTGAATTAATGGCGATTGATAAAGACATTTCCTGAATAGCATCAAAAAAAGCTGCCCGGTCCCAAAGCTTTTTGGTCTTTCAGTCTGGGTCACTAGCTCAACAATCCTCCTTTAGTATCAGCTAAGAGACAGCCACCATGAGACCCATGTGGTGAACACACTGCCTACCCAGAGCACATCTCATTCCTCTGGATGTTAATATTTATTGACGACACTAGGCTGGTGTTAGAACATTAAAAAGGGGCTCGGGAAGAAGGGCTCTCCGGACTTAAGCCCTGGGAGGCCACGGCGACTCAAAGTCTTATTCAGATGATGTTCAGTGAGATGCTTGTCCTTGAAGAAAAGGAATTAGTGTCTATGGAAGTCAAAGGAAAAATTGAGGGAGAGAAAAAGAGTAAGGGGGAGGGCTGAGAAAGACAGGAAGAGAATGTGACAGAAAGAGAGTGTGTTTGACAGAAAAATGTGTGCATGTGGATTTGCGAACGTGGGTTTGCATGCATATTTACGCACATGCCCATTTGAGATGGAGCAAAAAAAAGAAATGAGGGAGAGAAAGGCAAAGCAAGACTTCTTCACACAGGGAGAGATGATGCGAAGAGCACATGCTGGTACAAAAGGGTTACCACAGGGCCGAGCAGACAATCCCCTCTCCAGGAAACGCAGATCAATGCGGATTTAAGTAGTCAGGACTTGTTCTGCGTGGTTCCAACCAGCAGTCTTGACCCCATAGCCATACTTTCCCTCTCCGTGTCGAGATCAGTTAGGAAGGGGTGACAAAGCTCCGGAATTGAGTCTTGGCAAAATTTGATGGAGAGGCTCCAGTGTTCCTGAGGACTAGCTAGGAATACATTTTGATAGTGTGTATATCATGCTGCCTTTAATGTTTAAGGCCTTTACTAGTTTGGTAAAAGAATCAAAGCATTAGTTAAGTATTCTTAATAGGTTTGACTCAGGGGCGGAGCCTGACGTTGTAAGCATCCAAAGCTCCGCCCGGACTTATAGGGGGTTCTGGAGGCATCTGGGGGGCTGTGGGAGCAACATTCATCATTCAGCTTTTTGCACTATAATTGAAGTCTGTAATAAAGTATTTTTATTTTGTAAACCATAAATTAATTGAGAATCATTTTGAAACTGCTTCAAAATGATAAAAGCACCACGAGAGGTTAAAACACGATAACGCTATAATATACACACTATAATGTACTTGTAATGTATGTAGAAATGGTGATATGGAATGTATTTTTGCCGCAGAAATGTATATTGTCAACATTTTATTTTATCCTGGCAACTGGGTTGGTATTCATGTTGGCCAATTTTAGTTTGGGAGAGGGGGTTATATTGTTTTGTCCCAAACAACCAGCTGTTAGATACGTTACAGTCCTGCCAAGGTCATTTTTGTCACCATATAGAAGCTGCGGCAGTGATTTCTAGTTAACATATTTTCACTTTGATTGGCTCACTGAGTGGTGTCAGGGCCAGCTAAGCCTTCTCTGCTGGCCTAAACACAATCACAAAGTTATAGCTATAATTTAATTATCTTTCACAAATACACTACATGTATTATAATTAGCTTATTTCTCATTGCACAGCTCCTGTCTTCCTCTGTTGCTCTGCTTCCAGCACAGCTTGTTTGAAGGAGAGCTTTTAGCTTTTATCCAATCAGATTCAGCCTCTATGTCTCTATGTAAGGAGAGGCCCGAGGTCCTCTCGGTAGACTTTGCAGATTAAAGTGAATGGGGACGATATTGTTGATTGCCATCGTCTTCAACCAATCATATCTTTAGTTTGACATGTTGGGCGTATTCTTTGACGTGCCACTGCTACCCAGGTAGCCTCCTAAGCACGTCAGCATTAACGTGCGCCGTGATTGGTCAGTGGGCCAGCGTGACTTTTGTCAAACAGGAAGCTAGCTAGCAGATCTTAGTGTTTAGTAAGAGTTCAGGTTGAAACATATGTAAGAGAAGTTATGACATTTTTTGCATTTTGCTTGCTGTAGATTATTTTTTGTTACCTAGCTGTGTTTTTTTAGGAGGAGGAGAAACGGAAAACTGCTTTTGTTTTTTTACATCTGCAGTAGTGTTTCTACTGTTCATTTGTCTATCGTGTCGTTTTTATGAATAATATGAATGGCTCGTGCTCTAGCGCTGCAGTGTTGCTGGATTGATTTGTTGCTTTGTTGTCATATAAATATATGCGACTGGTTCTTGTGAGCGTGTTCTTGTCATTGTGTTAATTACATTGATTTGGACTATATGCATTGTCCGTTATTTACTAAGCATCCTGTCATGCGTGGGGTTATTGTCTGTTCGGGCTGTGGTTTCCCCGCTAAGATAGTTTAGCCTCCCTGAAGACACCTGCAGTGCCGCAGCCTCAGCTGTTCTTTGTTATTGTTCCGGGTTCAGAGGTAACAAAGCCCGTTGTCTGTTATGTGAGCGTAGTCCACCAAAAACATTATATTTCCCACTATTTAAGCTTCTGCATTTTCCAAATGCACTAGTATTATTCAAACGTATTGTTCGGTTCATAAGCCTCGTACCAAACGGTTTAATACGAATATGTGTATTATTACACCAATAGAAACCAATAACCGTAGCTGTGGCATCATATTGAGGTTATTAGGAGATGGCTCAAGTATAGTAGGACAGCACAGAAGGCCCAGGTATAAAATGCACGGCCCGCCACTGGGGTCACTAGTTTTGAAATGCAAAGAAAGTTATGTTATGTTATGTTATGTTTATTTTATTTGATATGGACATCACAGTAGCATTAGAATTGTAACATACATTTATGCACAAAGCCCAGATGCACTGTGTTAAGTGTTTGTAGCGAAATGCTAATTTACAACACCTGTCCACAGGAGGCTTTTAAAAAAAGTTAAAATAGAAAATAAAAGAAAAAATATATCCACAAATACAAACACCGATACATACACAAATAACTATACATACAGATACATACATAAAGTGCAAGTGTGTTTACAGGAGTGTTAGGTGTGAGAACAATGTTGTTTCTCTTTTAGCCATGATTTAATACCTCTATTAAAAACATTAAAATGTTGTTGCATTTTCAACTCAGTTGGTAGACAGTTCCATAGTTTTGCTCCTTTAACAGAGAAGACTGATTGTCCAAATGAGGTTTTGCTCAATGCAATGCGACAGTTCCCGTTTGCTGAGGCCCGTGTGCTCACTCTGCTGGTGAGCTGCTGTCGTGTAACAAATTCATTAAGCAGGGAAGGAGCATGACCATGTAGGCTTTTAAAAATAAGCTTTAGGTTGGAATAGTTTATAAAGCTTTCAAAGCTGAACATATTGTGTTTCTCTAAGATCTGACAATGGTGCCACCTCATTGGTTTTTTGTCCATAATTGTTAATGTCTGGTTATACAGTGATATGATGGGTTGTATGGTTGATTGTGAGGCTTGTGACCAGGTAGTGATGCAGTATGATAGGTGTGAGAATATCATGGTGTGCATGTAGAGCTGAGCTGTACTGAATGGCAGATATTTTCTGATGAATCTGAAGCAGTTGAGATTTGATTTAACCTTTTTGCTGATATTACGCACTTGTTTATCAAATCTTAGATGAGCGTCTAAGATGATTCCTAAATACTTCACATTGTCAACCTCACTGATGACCTCATTCTTTATTTCTACCATAAAACGTGCATTTTCGTGTCGTTTACGTATTGAAAAACAAATTGAAACTGTTTTTTTTACATTCAGTGTTAAGTGAGAGGACTCAAGCCATTGCGATACAGAATGTAATGATTCAGTGAGCTGGTCAGCGGCCTTGCTAGATGTTCTGGCAGATGCATAAATAACTGTATCATCAGCATACATCTGGCAGCCAACCCCAGGACAGCTCTCAGGTAGGTCGTTGATATACATGCTAAATAGCACAGGACCTAGAACTGACCCCTGGGGTATCCCCATGCTATTGGCACGGATGGTGGACTTTTCCACATTGACTCTCACACATTGTACTCTTCCCCTGAGGTACGAGTCAAACCATTGTGAGGCATAATCAGAAAATTGGAATTTGTGAAGTTTGGACATCAGCACACTGTGGTTAACAGTATCAAAGTTAGCTGAAGTAAGTGAAAAGGAAGAGAAAACACCTTCCCTCTTTTTAAATTACAGACATCAGAAATCAAGACATTAAACAGGGTGTTGCATTTTACATGTTATTACTACAGATCAACAAGCTGTGTCACACTGCATCCATGTCTATGGGCCCCTTCTGTGAATGTGAGAAGTTAGAACATTTCTACTTATTATTCATACCACTGCATTGTACTTATGCTAAAAATATCTTAACGTGATCTGATATATTTGTCGACTAATCTAAAGGAAGAGGAAAATACGATACGCACCAAAGGTTTAATGGAGCCAAACATGAGCCTTTCAATAGATACACTGCAAGTACATGTAGTAGAGAGAACACAGACATAATATATTAATTTCACAATACCGTACACCATACTGGCTTTAAATATTGTAGACTGTACATCTGTAAGTATAAGAAAGATGTGTGAGAAGCCTGCCTTAGAAGCAAGAGGTGGCAGAAGATTACACATCTGGACTGCCTCACTTTTAGAAGAAGACTTTGTTCTTTGCAGTGCAAGCTGGCAGGAAAGCACAGAGATAGAGTCGAGTATGAGGGCTGAGGCTGCAACAGAAACACAGATAGTGAACAACAGAGACGGCTGAAAAGGCCGATAGAGACAGTATGATGTAGAGAGAGGGGGAGCCAACAGAATGCATATCCACAGAGGAGGTAGAGAGAGAGCAAAGAAGGGGTTAGAAGCAAGTGGGTGATTTATTATTTGTCTTGATCTATGGCGTGATCGCAGACTTTCAATTTGTACCCAAGAGAGGGCAGAGCAGTGACAATGGAGGAGTGTGGGTATGAGTGGCCATCAGCACTATAGGGAGAAAGATGCCACTTTCACTTGTGCTGTACAAGCCCCTCAGAGGAGGCCTGATTCCACATACACCATCATCCTGTCCATGTCTTCGACAGTATATCCAAGAAACCTTTATTAAAGTTGCCTTCAAAATCCCATTGTAACTCAAACTCTGTTGTTGGTATTGCATGTCTACATGAATTACAAAATGATCTAGGAACAAGACAGCAGTGTACAGGCCCAAGTTACTTTTAACCACGCTAGCTGCTTGCCTTCAGCAATAGCAATGTCGGCCTGTTGGTTGGTCAGTGCACCACTTTGGCCCAGACGGAAATATCTCAATTAGATGAAGCACCATGAAATGTGGAACATATATTCATTCAAACTGAGTTGGTGAACATGGTTCATATCATTGTTACTAAATATCAGCAGGTTGCATCTCTCATTGGGAGAATATTATCATGCTGGCGTTAACATTTGGCTCAAGGCACTGCTGTGCTTAAATTCAGCCTCAGGGTTGCTAGCATGGCTGAAGACTCTTAGTCTTGTTAGAATATATCTGCCCAATCTCTATTCCAGCTTTCTTACCTTATACAGTTTTATTTCAATATCAAACTTTGACCTATTTGTAGTTCAACATGTGGTAACATCAAAACATGTTGTTGTTTGTTGCCAGGGCCTTCAAAAATGTCAACTGAAACTCCTTGTTTTAGATTTGGGAATGATTGTAGACATGGTTAAAAGTAACCAACGGTGACTGTAGGAGATGGGATTGTAGTCTACAGTGTCAAAGTCATGCACTTTTTACTCCTAACCATCTAACCGGACCTCTTCCCTATCAGGTTTTTACAGCACCTTAGCATTGTGCTAACTTCACATTTGCTTCTAAAAGGATATTCAATCCTAACCCTCTATGGCTGCATGGCTACATAAGGTCATTTGTCAGCAAAACATAAGCACAGTTCATTTTGATAATTTTTATTAAAAAAGCCAATGTTAAAATGTGAAAATATGTGAATTTGTTTGGGACAGGAACAGAAACCAGTGATCATTAAGTTACAATAATTGTTGATTTCATTACATCAATTACAGACCAAACCAAGTGGCTGCTTTTTTAAAAATCATGTCCATGACCAGCAGGTCTCCTCTCGTCCTCGCCCCCAGTATGAAGGCCACACCCCATGAGCAGTGGAATCTTCAAACAAATGTGTCAACTTATTCCGAGAGCTCTCCATCTACAAGACACCATGCTTGGATCCTCCTGAAGCCCCACTGTGAGCTTCTCCGTGCTCAGGCAGGTTCTCCCTCAGTGTGACAGACTTGTTCTCCATTGCTGTCCCCATGTGAGTTATCATCTGAAAGCAAACCACAGGAACTTCACTCCACCTCTCCTTCATGCAGGAGAAGATCCCATCACAGTTTGCGACAGGGACACATTCCACACCTTTAATTCTAGTTGCTTGCAGAGATGCTTCAGCCGGACACTGTCCAGTTGTAGGTTATTGGAAAGAACAAAGATCACACACGGCTCTAACCAGAAAGTTGTAAGGAGCCGTCTTCTTCCAGCTACCTCTCCCACCTGCCACCCAACATAAAGCCAAGATCGAGAGAATTCATTACAAATCAACCCCTCACCCCATTCCCTATGCCCCCACCCAAACCCTGCTCAAACTGCTTGCATCCTGTAATCCGACATATTAATGGCAGAGCATGAAATGTGGCGTTTACGTCGACAAAAGTTAAACGTTATAGGGAGGGAGGAGCGTTCTGGCTTTGCCGGGTGGATTACGCCCTGCCAAACCCCCTTAATGCCAGTATAATTTGATGGAGCTGCCAATTTGCTGTATGCGCACTCTCTCTGCTCCACTTCTTATTCCTCCCCGCCCCCCCTAAACCAAAGCCGACTTTGCTGCAACACTTCTGAGGAGCATCTGAAGTTTGGAGAGGCGGAGATACGCATTGGGAGGAGGGACGAACAGTCACATATGTTGCCAGGAATCCCTACCTCCCCCAAGCTTAAGATCATCGTGCTAATGTCATTGCAGAATTCATGTCACGTCAGGATTTGCATAATATACTCACTGAATCAAAGGTACTACAGGTGCGTGTACAAAAAACTGAAACCTGGTGGAAAGTTTGTTATTATTGGGTCACCTTAAAGGTACTTCTTGTAGCATTTCAACATCTTCACTGTAATCATCACTATAATTACAATAAACAAAAACAAAAAGATCGAGAGAACCTTTCAATTCAATTTATTCGTATAGTCCAATATCATAAATCACAGTTTGCCTTAGAGGGCTTTACAATACAACATCCTTTGCCCTTGGACCCTTGGACTCTGTGATAGTGATTTCAGATGTCTGTTGAAAATAAATGTTCTTTATTTTAGTTTATAAACAATGTAAATAACTGTAAAAATGCTGGGGCACAGCCATACTTTGAACTCAACGTAACGTCATGCATGATGGAATGGTAACAATGACAATGCAAACATGTTTAGCCGGAATAAGGACTTTTTAAAATGCAGATTTACCAAAAATGATCTACCAGCCTACTATCTGCACACGAAGATGATAGATGACATCAATTACAAATTGACAAGGTTTTATATATTGGAACGGAGTTTAAATATATAATGAGGAAGCTACATTCAGGTCCAACAGTACCGACCAATAATGATCAAAGATATTGCCTGCAACCCCTGAAAGTACCTGGAACCTTCCATTAGCATCACCTCCTGAGAGTTGCCCATTTAGATCCAAGACACCTTCAATGGCATTCAAAACAATGGCTACATACAAATGTCAGAAATGTCAGAAATGTACTGCATGCCCAACTGAGAAGTTAAATATGAGTCCCAGCTAGCATTGCGATAGCATATATCCAATTACAATTCTGTTGCACTGCCATTATGTTAGAGGACCCTTCATGCAATATTCAGTCATTAGATACATCCAACAGTTTGAATTAATTCACTTTGATATTGTGGATCAATTTGGTAACTATAAATATGTTTTGTTTCTGATTGGAGCTACAAATGTTCTGAATTTGTGAAGGTCTTCTCCATGCCATGAACTATTCCACATGTATGTGTTGTATCTATGATATATATCTCCCTGTATGACATCACTCAGAACAAAGTATTTCATTGGTCAAACATATATTTCAGTAGGGGGAAAGGTCCACTCAAATATAGTTTTCCTTTGTATTTTCCGCATGGGTGATCAATCATCAGTTTTTGGAAATCTCCATTTCAATTTCACAGACGAAAATCGATGCTTGGTGTAAAAAGGCTTTCATGCTGGTGTGACCAGGCCTTGTTTTATTAATGGAAAAATGTTGATTTTGCTGTCAACATATTTGGTTTATTTTCATTCACAAAATAAAGAAATGAATTGAATTCAGGTTTGAATGATATGCAAAACAGGAATCAAAACCAATTATGTCTAAGTGATACCCTGCCCTAAAGGTGAGGATGGTTGAGCTAAGGTCCCAGTTGTACTTGATGTCAATGTGTGTGTGTGTCTGTGTGTGTGTGTGTGTGTGTTTGTGTGCGTGGGTGTGTGTGTGTGTGTGTGTGTGTGTGTGTGTGTGTGTGAGGTGACTACACGTATAAGGTTCAGAGTTAGGTCAACAATACTACCTTTACCACTTGAGTTGTGTCATGATTAGGACACGGCTGTCTAAACTAATCTCACCACACACACACACACACACACACACATACACACACACACACACACACACACTCCTAACAGCAATGCTATTAGTGTGTGTGCTTGTATCTGACACAAGTGGAGTCAGGTCAGATCCAATCAAAGCAGTGTAGTCCTGTTCTTTGGCTCACCACCCCACCTCCCTGAAATAATACTCATACTTCATGGGGGGGAGGAGGAGGGAAGTGGGAGGGCGGACGAGTTTGCTCTTTAGCATCATTCAAAGGACATTTCCAAACTATCGCTCAAATTGACAGAGGGAAGCATGGGGGTGTGCAAGGAAGTAGGGGGAGGGGGTTGATGGTGGGGAGTGGGGGGGACTCGGAACAATCACACTCATTCACACCTCCGTCGCCAATCTCTTCATCCACGCATCCCTCCCCCTTGGAGTCCGCCAATTAATCGCAGTGAAAACATGTCTGATTGAATCTTTTCAAGCAAATCCTCAGGCTTGGGCTTTTGTTGGTCCACTCCTTGTCAACATCTATTAAAACAGGCCTTTAATGCTCCCGCCCCGGCCATCTTCCCTGCAAAAAATGGAGCGACGGGAGGAACAAAAAAGGGGGAGAGGGGAAGCAGGCGAAGGAGTAGGGGGGGGGGACAAAAACCTCAGGCGCAGACTGATCCCACTGTCTTCAACTTTAATCAACTGAATGCTAGACCGCTCTTCATCCTCCCTCTATCTCTTTCTCTCTCTATCTCTCTCAGTTCCTCTCTCTCTCTCTCTCTCCCCTCTCAGCCCCTCTCTCTCCTCTCTCAGTCTTTCTCTCTCTCTTCGTCTGTCTGCCCAATAATGGGCTGTTTGTAATGCGGGAGACGAGCTCCACATCAATCATTCGCCCCCCCCCCAACACACACCCATTGCCGCTACCGCCACCTCATCCTCAGCTGCAATAAATATGGAAATGAGCAGCAGCCAGTCATTGGTAATTTCAAGCTCGGTTCACTGGTGTTAAAAAAGGACACAAATGTATTAATTGCCGGCGGCCGGAGGAATCCCATTTTTTGTGGACATTGATTACAAAACTGGTGTGAGCGGCTTCTTTTTTTAAAGTTGTGGCTGGTTGTATGATGTGTGTGTGTGTGTGTGTGTGTGTGTGTGTGTGTGTGTGTGTGTGTGTGTGTGTGTGTGTGTGTGTTAAGTGGAAAATGGGGAGTGACAAAGATAGGGTTGGTGATGTCACATGTACACAACCCTTGTGTTTATCATCAGTAGAGATACATCAGCTTGTGGTGTAGGGCAGCTTTTGTCACACACATAGTGGCAGAAACCTGGTGTGAATTATTTGCTGTTTTTATTATCTTTAGATTGTATTCTATTGGACATGCACAATACATGCAACCACAAAACACCACCCTTACCCACAGTAAACAGGTAGTGTGCATGCCTGCTGCACAGCCGGCTGTACTAATGTAAGATTATGTCGCGTGGAGACCCAATTATCCACAATTGATCCCAAACACCTCCTACTACAACTCTCAGAGTGAATGTGTGTGCGTGTGTGTGGTTTGTTGTTGCACAGCACTTCTATAAGGGAGAACCCACATGGACTTCCATGCAAATGCAGCGGGGAGACACTGGAGGAACAGTTCCCTCAAGGTTAAAGGATCAAATGAGTTATTTTCAAGCTGGGCTTTATTTCCTCAGATTCCATGACGGCTGATTGGGTTGAAAATGCCCTTACTTCTTTGAAGGGCTTTAGAAAGATCCAGGTTGGTCCTGCTTTCTCATACATAAACACACAGCTGGGCTCACCACTAACTGTACAACACTAAAAGTGGTTGACAGGTTGGCAACCAGGCATTAGCTTTTGGTTGCCGAAACGGAAAATATTGACATTTTAAATCACATTATAATTTCAGTAATCAAAACCTATGCAGTTATATGTCAGTTTAATCATGAAATTGTGGCATTAAAGAATAAAAGCTTTATTATAGTAACCGAACCAAATTCTTTGTTTTCACAACACAAATTACAGTAACATTTTCAGACCAGCTAAAAGGTGCTGGGTGACTTCGCCTCCCAAAGTGTTTTCTCTTCAGGTTTATCTTCTTCTTTGTCTGTTGAGGCAATTTGCCCAGTTGTTTGTGATGTTGACGGTTTCCTTGAACTTTTTATCCCACCCTCAAACAACTTCATTTGCTTCAACATTGTCTCTAAAAGAGATGGCTGTGCACAGGCGAGTAAACACACTAACGTACGTGCAGCGCTGTCTGGTCCCGGTTGTGACTGTATATATAACCAGCAATATATAAATATATCACTAATGCCACACACACACATAAAAAAGAAAAGAAATATATATATATAAATAAATAAAAAAATATATATATATATTGCAGGTTGTGTTTGCTTGTTCCCATATTTTTTTATTTGTTAAAAAGTAGTTGATAAAAATTCCAAAGGCCAAGAATGTCTTAAAATGGAAACTGGCAACCTTTACAGTTGAGCTCTGCACAGCTAAAATAAAAGTATAAAAATCCCAAAAAAAGTGGAGTCTGGAATTTGTGTTTATGCCTGCCTGTTAGCCTGCCTGTACTCCACAGTGAATACGTTTGCCCTGCCACACACCCCAAGTCGTACAAATGAATCTTGCTTTACTGCTATTAACGCAGGGCAACCTCATTCACAAGTCGAACATATACTGTATACATACACACACATACCACAATAATAATAGAAATAATAAATCGACATGGGTCTGATCGTGTACAAGGAATCTCATCTCCCCATAAATTATAGCGATAAACTTTTGCCGCTACGCAGCCTAATTAATTCTCGTGCTGCTGCACAAAAGGAAATGTCGAGTGACAAATGTGGATCGGACTTGAAAGCTGCCAGGTCTGCAAAACATTTTGCACTCCAATTTATCATCAACCACAAGTGGTTACTTTAAGGAACAGGACAACGTGGTAAGCGGAGTGATGAGGGAGAGACACGGAGAGAGAGAGAGCGAGAGATAAAGAGAGAGAGACAGAGAGAGAGATAAAGAGAGAGAGAGACAGAGAGAGCGAGAGATAGAAAGAGAGAGAGAGAGAGAGAAAGGGGCAATCAACGAAAGAGAGAAGAAATAAATACAAATTAGAAATACAATATTTACCATTTCATTATTCATCGAATTGCAGTATTGTAAATCCAAATTGTAAATCCAACCCACTATATATGGAGATATGTGTTCAATATTTAATAGAAAGGCATTTAAAATCAATAATCACATGAACAAATACAAAATATAACAATTATACCGTCAAATATATCTTACAAACTCACTTTATTCTGAATCCCAGCAGTCTTTAAATGTGTTAGTATTTCATAAAATATGCACAACCAAGACAAATACTGCTATTTCATGTTACTTAACAAACAGAAACAGGATTTTTTCACAGTATCATCCAGGAATGTGTGTTTGCCATTTCATTGTGTTGGCGGATGGCGTCACGTGCAACAAAAGACATGTTAATTTTTTCCTACCAGGTAACTTTTCTTTTTATGATTGATTTCATAAAACACGGATGCAGCTACAGCTGTCTACTTTATTGTAGTTGCCATCTTTGGACACATGGACAAAGGCAGTACGCTAAACAGCACTAAAACATTGCTGAGCTGTACCTAAAAGTGTAATGGAAGGCAGCTCCTAATTCTGAAAGAAAGCTCACTTTGACTCCGCATTGATCAACACTCTGGACTGATTGTGGCCGATGCAAATAACAGGGAAGTGATGGACAGCGACTGGACTGCCTCAACCAAGCCTGCTGAAATTAGCCCGCATGCTTCCCACCACACACAGACCCTTTATCAATGTCTGAGGCCCTGGGGCCAATCTGAATGTGACTGAGGTACTCAGTGGACGTGACAGTGACGAAGGAGGCCCATTGGAAGCCATGGTTCAAGGACTCATTATGGTGGAGGCTACAGGCTGTGTTTTCTGCATTTGACACAACACCAGCCTTTAAAAGCACTAATTGGAGTGTAAATGTGTCCTTTCTCTTGCATCTGCTTTATTTGTTCTTATCTTGTTACTGAAATGAGCGTGTGTCAGATCATCCATTAATCTCATTTTGAAGTTTATAGGACATTTTGATAAAGAGGCAAAAAGTCAAGAAAACCAAAACTGTGATAATAACAATCAAAATATAAAATAACACTTTGTATTTTTAACAAGATATGTAATTACATTGTCCTATTTAAAACCAAATTGTGGCAAGTAGGCTCTACAGTCCTCCAGACTGTACTGCAGTAAACCTAAATCATAACTGCTTCCCTTGTCCTGTTCTCACCAGCAAAAGAAAAGTATAAATTATGCTTCAAACTAAGTTGTTATGTAAGATTAATACCTGATCAGAAGTAGTTCCTATTAAATTGTGACTCTTAATATTACCACTTATTTGTCAAAAATATTTCTACTTTATTCTCCACTTCTCAGCAAACACAGCTTTATTGGATTGAATATGTAGAATTCTTTTGAACATGAGCAGAAATCGCAATTGAACACATATGATCTATTTCAGGGGTCACCAACCTTTTTTAAACTGAGAGCTACTTCAAGGGCACCGAGTAGTACGAAGGGCTACTTGTTTGATACAAACTTCCTGAATAACAAAATTTCACAGATCACCTTAATAATAATAATATATGTGAAGAGACTGTTTGATCACATGTCAGTTAATTATTCCTCACAATAATTGTTAATAATGATTTCCACAACAATGATGTTATAGCTACACATACATATTTAAACATGCAACTTTTATTTCTGTTAATCTGTTTCAACATTTGAAAGTCAGAGGTTTCACATCTCTGATATTTTTGTATCAAAGCCGGTTACTTTTGCACACAGCGCCTGCTGGTGAATGATGCAGTGGTAATGTAGAAATTTTGCGAAGTCTGGGTCACCTTTGCATTGCGCAATGAAGCCTGCATGCCGGCCCGTCATCACGGGAGCCCCGTCTGTTGTCACCAACACAATTTCTAATGATACCTTTTTCTCCACAAAGAAACTAGTAAAAAGTCTTGTCTATAGCAGAGGGGGGATCCAACCCTCCGAGGCGCGCGAGCGTCTTCAGGCACCCGCGTTCAAACCTCTAGTTTGGGCCTTTTCGGTCGGACTGCTCCGAGGATTTACGGACCTGACGACGGGCTGCGCTAGCGTCTGCCGCCAACGGGAAGCGCCCGCCATTCGTAACCTGAAAACCTAGTGCGGTGCGGCGGCCTCATCCTGGCTGTCCGCCGTGCGCCTCTGGGTACCCAATTCTCTTATGACAAGAAATATTGTCATTTTAAAATCGACACTAATGCAAGTGTTTTTGATTTAAAAAACTACAATTTTAGACGGAGCTCCGTGGTGACTAGTGCTATTTTTAGAACATGCCTTGCGGGCGACTCACGTGGTCCCTGCGGGCGACAGGGTGCCCGCGGGCACCGTGTTGGCTACCTCTGCTCTATTTGGTTTAAAAAATGACATCATTGATGAATTACGTATCATTGACCTGAATAGGTGCCATATGCACATTTAAAGAGGTTACGTACACCAATAACAAAAGAGAGTAAATCACAAATAGTGGTGTTACTCCTACTTCAGTCAGGAACACTCTCGTCATAGATTTTAACCATTTTTTGCAACAAATGGACATACAGTTAAACTTGGCGATGATGGCTCCTCTCTTTGAATGCTCCCCGGATTAGCCAGCATCTACCAATCCAAAACGGGGAGCACCGAGCAACAACCCCCAAAAACAACAGAACCCAACGCCAAGTCTGGTATGACGCCCAACTACCTAAATATTGCAGTGAAACCCAGCCAACCACTTCCAATTGCAGCATTTTTATTAAATTATTTTTCTCATTATCGTGCATTGAGGTACTAATGGTAGTCTCTAAGGTAGCGCTCATAGCTTTTTGAATTGCAATTATATTCAATTCATTCATTTATTTTTGTATAGCCCAAAATCACGATCACAAATTTGCCTCAGAGGGCTTTTGTACACATACGAGATCCTCTGTCTCAGGACCCTCACATCGGAACGGGAAAAACTCCCCCAAAAAACCTTTAACGGGGAGAAACATAATGTACGTAAGCTGCTGAGGACCAGCGACCCATGTGTAGATGCTGGGACCAGAGTGGCTGCAGAGGTAGATGCTCCGATGCGGAAGGGGTGCGAGGTGTATAGCTGAGGAGGATGTCCACCTTGTTTGCAGAAGAGATGGAGTCGGGTGGTAGAGCAAGACCTTGACGTGGCTTTTCTTTGTCGGTCACAAACAAGGATTCGTCTTGCCTCGCACCGAAAAGGTCTTAGACGTGCAGACCCAATTTCAACCCGTTTTCAACCAGAAATCAACGTTGAAATCCAGGTTAGTGCTCACTGGGATGATAAGCGCGGATATGGTGAGTAGCGTGAATCTCCAGAAGCGTTGATGTCAAAGCTTTGCCAGCAGTACGGTCTGTAACAGCGTTGGTGTAGAATGAATCAGTGAGGAGGGAGTCATATTTAAATAAACCTCCTTGAAGTGAGAGTGGGCTGTGATTGGTGTGTGGCCGATTGGGAGATATGATTCAATCGGCTGGCTGTCAGCCGGTTACAGCTGGGGGCGTATATGACTTCCGTATCCTGCATGAACTAACGCGATGCTTCATTTACAACACCTCCACCTGATTGTCTCCTCCAGTGGGAGCCACAGAATGAAGGGGAGATGCAGCAGCACCCACTGATTCACTGTCAGCAAAAGTGCTCGATGAATGATAGCTGTAATTGAAATAAACAATGACCAACCACGATCTTGCAAATTGAATCGTCCTATCAAATGTAATCTTCATTCAAGTGAGGCGTTTGCATTAAATTATTCCCGTCCCAGTCTGAATAAGAAGGTGACCTTATATGCTTCATCTACACTGTTACAGTATTGACTTTAATGGCTTAGATGAGGTCATTTAGTTATAAAGGTGTGCTTTAAAACATTAGTCTACTTATTTTTGGCTGTGCATTTCAAATCCAATAGTTTGTGGTATGCATGATCTCAGAAAATTTACCCCACCCTCTCCGTCAAGCTATCAGAGCGACCATGGAGCCCACACTGTCACTAACTGCACTCCCTGAAAAATATTTTCTAATTTTTGGAAAAAACTAATAAGTGATTTCAGCAGTGGTGGGCCGTGCATTTTATACCTGGGTCTTCACTGCTGTCCTGCAGCTGAAATACCACCTTATAACCACATTGTCGCACCACAGCTATTATTCATTGTTAAGGCTGTAACTATGTACGTCTTCGTATTAAACCGTTCAGTACTAGTTGTTTGAATAACGCTCGAGCATTTAGAAAATGCAAAAGCCTACATTCAGGAAAATATAATGTTCTCAGCTGGTCTGGCTGTGGGATCCACCGTCATTCCTTAATGACAAGCCGCGACCCAAAGAGATTATCATAGGATTTTACTTTCACAACTTGAACGTACTGCTTTGCACTGTCTTTCCTCCTCTCAGCACCCTCTGTCATGGTGCAGCTCACTCGGTGAGAATGCTCATATTTGATTGGCTGAGCTGCATCACGTGATGTGATTCACTACCCATCAGCCTCTGCTGGCTGTTAAGTTTCGTTTCACGATAGTCACGTGCTCACCCACTGACCAATCACAGCACGCTCTGCAACTCGCGGGAAAGCTACACGTGGACACTGAGTGGCATGTAATGCTGACGTCATTATAGGCCGGTGCAGGCTCTGATAGTCAAAGAATACGCCCAATATGTCAAACTAAAGTCTGATTGGTTGAACACTGACAATCAACAATATCGTCCCCGTTTACTTTAATCTGCACTGGATGCACGTGAGGCTCTGCAGGCCTCTGCCTCTCTTCTTATCTAGAGACACAGAGGTGAGATCTGATTGGATAAAAGCTCTACTTAAAACAAGCTGCACTGGAAGCAGAGCAACTGAGGAAGACAGTAGCTGTGCAATGAGGAAATAAGATAATGGGGAAAATATTTTTATAAATTATAATACATGTAGTATATTTAAGAAAAAGTATTAAATTATAAAATAGATATAGCTTTGTGATTCTGTTTAGGCCAGCAGAGAAGGCCTTGCAGGCCCTGATGGCCCGCCACTGGATTTCAGAGAGAAGCAGACGGAAAACGTGCTGGTCTTTATTCACTGGTATAATTATTAAAAAACAAGCATGTGTATAAATTCAGTAAACCTTCAGTAGCTAGTGTAGCATACACATAGCAAGTGACAACGCTAGTTAATGCTGTGCTAGCGTACTCTGCTAATGTTAACTCCACTCGTGTTTACAGAGAAACAAAAACGTTTTATGACATCCACACAACCAGCCTGAAAATGATGGAAATCTGGACCCATTACAGGAGAGTCTCTGGAACAGAGCCGTAGTCAGACCCTGGTCAGAGCTGGCCTAAGCTACGCTATAATTAGCAAAGGGTCAATTGAACCGTACCACATCAATATATGATAGAACATCAAAACATTTGCAAGCAAGACAGCGGGACACTGAAGTGGAACAGTGACTATTTGTCTTTGTGGCCTCCCCGTCCTTTTTAATTTGAATGAATTATTTTCTGTGAAATTCCTGCTGCCTATCTACTCCATTAGAAACTTTGGCAAGGGTAAAAAAGGGAATTGCCGTCTAATTAATTATTTCCAGCTTTTGTTTCTCATTAAATGCATGGTTAGTCTACTCTGTTAAGGTGGGTGTGTCACAACACTGCTGTTTTACCAGTGCAGACACACTCGGTGAGCCTGGTTCTGACTGTCACACCCACACACCTACAAGAAACATGATGCTGAGCAGCGGCGCAGAATAAAGTTTGGAAAGGGAAAAGTCAAGGAAAGTTATTCTGCAGTAAACTCAACACACACTGTAGTTGTCCAATGAAGTGGAGGAATGCAGGCCCAGTGTTTGCCAGATTGTGTCTGTTTACCAGCCATGTTTGTTTGTTTTTTGCAAAGCAGCGTTCTTGTAAAGTTGAATGATATGAAATTTGTTTGTGCACGTCTCCGTCCCTGCAGCTGCTTAGACCGGGAGAACACCACTGTAAACTTATATGAGACTCACCACGAGCAAAAAAAAGGGACCCTAAACCATGTCCCATCTTCTAACTATGATTAATGACTGCCAACTGTCATGCATGTATCAAGAACGGAGCCATACATCATGCAATAACTACAGCTGGCAAATACTGACAAGTACACTGAAGCCATGCCACAGCATAGACCTAATAGCACGTTTCAATGTTCAAGCTGTTTTGATTTAATATTCAAGTACATGTGTTGGAAATTATTCAATATGTACAATTTTGGCAAAATAGACAGCAAGAAAAAAAAGTACATGTGCGCACGGATGCATACACACATACACACTCAGACGCACACCTCTATTCTTGTGTAATCCGTCATCTTGCCTATGGTTTTAATTCCTGTTAACTGCATGGTTGCATGCCGCTGCATCGTTCATTCTAATGGAATTGAATAGCAGAGCTGCTTGGCTGCACTTGCACAGGCCTGCTTTAATTGGAATGAATGTTTTTTTGTTTTTGGTTTTTTTACAAAAATATGCAGGCCAATTTTTCTCAGTTTAAAGACAATGTGTGGCTCCAATTTGAGTCAGTTTCTCCCCCTCTGTAGCTATGTAAACTATAGAAAAATGACATGAACAAATATCTTGACACATCCCCTGGAGTTGATCGTTTGTATGTCTTGATTAGGTTGGATTGATTAGGTTTTTGATTGGGTTTGGAATTTTTCACAAAATTATTTATTTATTCGTTCTACAGTACAGGATTACTTCACTTCACTTGGAAAGAATCAATTCAAGAATCTATCCTCTTAAATTAAGTACATTTTATTTATTATCTATTTATTTAGTCAACCATCAGGAATGACCTAAGTGATGATGACGATGTGCAGCGGCAGTGTTGCAAATTGTATGCTCAAGCTAATATGCTGGCACATAAATTTCATATGTGTACAGATGTTAAAACAGCTCTCTGCAGAGCCTACTGTACTCCACTGTATACAGCCCAGCTGTGGTGCAGCTATAGTAAAGCCAAAATGAAAAAGATTCAGGTCACATTTAATGATGCTTTTAGAATCTTGCTCAAGCTTCCAAGATGGACAAGTGCAAGTCATATGTTTGTGAGTCGGACTTAGTGCATTTATACTTCAATCTAATTTGGAAAATATAATTGATTTGTTAGTTTTTGATTTTTATACTTTTACTCCTACATGGAATATTTGTATTAGTGCCGGATGAATCACGTCCTCTTAACAAAGCCATGAATGTTAAGAACTCCATGAAGACAATACTATCTCATGTCGATGGTAGACTACTTAGGACTCTCCCGCCACACAAACCTGTCCTTGAACTGACATTACTACTTTGTTCAGTGTCATTTACTTCTCACAATTCACCTTTTGAATTGTTTTTGTATTATTATTGGCGTCTTATCCGCTCAACACGGTACAAGATTAGGTGATGTCCAGGTTCTTTGCTTCTGATCACTACTAAATATGTTGAGGAAACATAAACACATTTTAAATCATAAATAAGCACTGGTTTTGTTGGCGCAAACATGAACCATATTATAAAGATATTTAGCCAAATATTCCTACATAATTCAGTTCTTTAGAGACCTTTTACTGATCTACAAAAGATTGAAAATCAACTCTAGTTTCATTTAGTTTTGTATAAATGACAGACTGCCAAAAATACACTTTTGCTTTTCATTCAGGTCTTTTGTTTCTCCAATCTCTTATAAATTCCCCCAAAGCATATTTTAAAGTTCACTGATATCTTTCAACAAAGCCTTTTATATTGTGTTCACGTGTAGCCATCCTTTATTTTATGGTCCTGCTGATTTCATCATTGTCACGCTCAAATATTTCTTCTAAACTATCCTATTCATCACTTCAGCCAAATATATATACACTCATCCCTATCATTGCTGATTAGGGAAAAATTTCAGTTGGCCGATACCATTCTCGGCGGGCTGATTTAGGGGCGGTGTTGCTGGACATTTAAAGAAAACGGACAAAAAAAATTACTTTTTGCAACAAATATTAAGAACCGTTTGAGGATATGTTGCTAGGGATCGTAGTCACTTTGAATCATAGGTACCTCACCACCACTAAAATCAAAAGGTACAAATTAAGCTTTAGATCTCTGCTGGTCCACCCTAAAGACAGTCTGTAGTGGTGTATGGCTGTCAAGGGAGTTATGGACAGGATCTGTCAAGAAGAGTTGACCCCTCAGAGCTGCCTCGGTAACATGTGAGCACATTCAAGGGAGAATCAGGATATAAGAGCACAAAGCATATGCTCAGAATAAAGTGTAATCAAAAGATAAAGTGTATGAATTATATAATGAATTATATAATGAAATGTTTAATCAATATGTAACGAATGTTTAAAATGCATAGAGTGATTTAACTATTGTAATAAGTGATTAACAAATGTTCTGTGTAACTGGAGCTGAGATAGAACTGTAAAGTCAGAGTGACTTGCGATAAATGTATTAGTCAGAATGACTTTGCAAAATCAGTGGCAGATGTTATGGGTAGAGTTAGGAGGTGAATGTTGCAAGATGTTGCAAGAGATGAGTCAGAGGCAGGAAGCCTGGACTTATATGGACATGTTCAAGAACCCAACGCCCTCTCCAGAGGGAGGGGGGATGAGCTCATGTATTGAACAAGGGGGGGCTAACAGCCCAAAATGATGGATATAAGGAGACGTTTGCAGGCAGCAAACTGGGATTTCTACACGAGCGCCGTCCAAGTGCGCTGAGGAGGAGATACGGACGATCGCAACTGATGTATTGAGGACTTCGTCTCTGTTCACGGAAAGACGACCGCTGTTCGTGGACAATAAGATTTAAAGACGGAGGTTTTCCTCTCCCCACTGCTCAACTCTCAACATCTGGACAACGGAGAAGACGCTGCAGCCCGAGAAAGACTTTGTACTGAGTTTTGAGGACTGTTGAACGGGCTCCGTTGCAGAGCGGGAGGACCGAGGGTCCGATCAGACCTTCGCTCCTAACAACTCCAAAAGAACCTTTTCATCGCACCATTGAACATCCAGCTCCAACCGAGCCGTCTCGGCAACTAAAACTAATGAGTATAATCGAAGAAGAAAATTAAGTAACTGATCGAGTGTAGTGACATTTTATGTGAGCTGTAGCTTTAACCCTTGCAAACTAACCAAATATAACCTGCAATAAATATCTAATCTGCATTTAAAGTAAATTTCTCAAGTGCATTCATTTGCTCAAGTAGTAAGAAGTTCCTCGTGGTAGTAAAAAGTTAAAGCCATTGTATGTCTAACAACTGAGTTCTGAAAGGTTATCCTAGAGACCGAATCCACTTAACAATCCCTTACGGTTTTAGAAAGAATTAATCCTAGCCGTTAACACCTAACCTGGCATTTACCAAGAGCACGGATCCATAAGAGGGAAGCTGCCATAACCGACGCGACTGGTGGGAGCGCCCGGGGCCAGGACTGGTCTCTCGGCCGAGTGCGCTCTGACCGGAGGAAGCAGGGTAGACGTTGGGAGTAACGTCAGTTAGCGGAGCCAGGCGAGTTCCCTCGCCAGAACACCAGCTCGACAATCTTTTAATAGAGAGCTGAGTCAGATGACGACGACGGCTCAGCAGGACGCGCCAGCACCATCGACCCCGGACCAGGCAGCAGACGACAGCACGGACCAGCAGAAGGACGACGCTGGACCACGAGGAGCGGCATCGGAAGAACCGACACCGGCTCCAGGAGGCAGAAGCAACATCCAACACCAGGTCATCCTGCACGGAAGAGGATGGACCACATCTACTCGAACTGCACCGCGAAGAAGAAAAAGCAAAGCTGGGAGCAAAAGTAGATCGGTGCAGTGCACAGGGGGGTTATCTTGCTTCCCTCACCCATAAGTCAGGAATGGTGGTGGCAGTGGTAGGGTGTGAAGCACCCCCGAATACCAAGAATAAAGTGGGAGAGTGGCTACATTGGTGGCTAGTGGTAATGGAGACGATTAAAGGAAAAATAGTCACCGTAATCAGCCCGTCAAAAGACTACGACTCAGTCGTGAAGATGCTGGCCGCAGAAATCGGAGCGGGGGCAGTGACAATAAAGCCGAAAGTAAAAGCCACCTCCCGTTACCAAGAGAATAAAAAAGAGCAAGACGCAATAGCGGCATACATGGCCAAACACCCAGGTTATGCTGAGGAGACCGGCGAAGATCAGGTCAGCACCCACAGCACCGAGGTCTCCGTGCACTCCCAGTCAGAGGAGTCCTCGGGGTCTGACAGAGGGGACGACCAGGACAGCAGCGAGAACGAGGAGATCTCGGAGGAGGACGAAGTGGGGGAAGACTCAAAGCTGAACAGGAGCGACGAGTACCAACTGCTCCCGCCCTCCATGCAATCCGCAACTCCCGCTGCAGTACGCAAGGTCCTGCAGGAGCTCCAGGACCCGGGGCCGAGGCGGCCCAAGAAAGCTCAGGGTAAGACAAGACACGTTCGCTCCCCGAGCCCAGAAGAGCATCTTCCAAAATTGAAAAAGATGCCCGAACGGACCAAAAAATATGCGAACCAGACAGGGTTAACCGCATATAACCACTACGGAGAGCCTTGGGACATAGACAGCCATGGACTGGTTGTCTTAACCAACTCACATCTAAAGCCTCATATCTCCCGGTTCAGAAAGAGACTGGTAAAAGAGGCAGGCAAACCCTACCAAGAAGAACTTGAGGGGCGCCTCCCGGGATATAGACAGGACCAGCCATCGGTGGTGGTTACGAGCGGCGGAACATCAAGCCATTATGCGGTGCTACACGTACCGATCGAAGGATATGAGGATGGCGAAGATCAGGCCGCCTATCGGGACAACATAGAGGAGGCACTAGAAAAAGGTGTCACCCGGGCAAGCGAGTTGTCCTTCAAAAGAGTCGTTATCTGTAACGACGGAGCCAGGTCCGGCAACCTACCCTGGGAGGTAGCAGAGGAAGCGGCAATGAGGATTATGCGCCTCCTGACGAAAGCTCCCCACGGTTGGAGCAATATCCAGGAGTTGGTGATAGTCACCTCGGCGGCCCAATACCACGAGAGAAAAGAGAAAATACTGAGACCCCTCTACAGGACAGAGGGGCCAAACAACTGGAGGGCAGGACAGCCAAAATACGAGGACGAAAACGCCCCAGCTGTGAAAGCAGTTCTGCCCCGGCTCCCGTCATCAGCAGGATTAAAGAAAGAAGCGGCAGAACAGACGGGCTACCAGGAATCGACACCCGGTCCCTCGAGACGAGAAGAGCGACGTCCACAGGTCAGCTCAAGCCAGGAGAAACCTCCAAAGAATAAAGAAACTCCAAACCCCTCTCCCCGGACAGTAGCGGTGCAGACAGAGGTGGAAACCCCCGTGCCAAACAGGTCACCGCGTGGGAACACCAGCCCGGCAGAGTCCACCGGCCTGCAGAGAATGCACTACGAAGGAGGAGGAGAAGAGTCCCTCATAAGGTTCCTAAGTCCGGGCGGGATCAGGAAAAGTCCCAGAGCTCCAGAGAAAACGCCAGAGCCAACTCAGCCGGCCTCACTGTCCGCAGAACCAGAGAGAGAGGAGGAGGAAGACGCTGCAGCTGTAAGTTCAGACGAAGAAAACACGGTGCCAAGCCTGACTTCAATCGAGTACGAGCCTCCGGGAGTAACTTTCGCACCGGCTTTGTGGCGATCGTGTACGACGTCATGTTGCGACGCCTGAAGAAAGCAGCCTACAAGCTGGCAACGGAGGAAGAAAAAGCACTGAGGCAAGACATCTCGGACAGCGAGGACGAACAGCCACCTCAAGGTCAGGGCCTCGCACGAAGCAGCTGCCCCACCACCGCTGAAGAAAATGACTGCATAACAAAGATGCGGGCTTCTACCCAGAGCTTTGGTGAGTTCAAAAAGATCAAGGCAATGGTGGCCAACCGAGACCCAAAAGAATCAGTGCAAGAATATCTGACGCAGAAATGGCTTATGGTAAAAGCCAGCTCCACAAACGATGAGGCGAAAAGATTGTGGCTGGCCCATGTGACGGACCAACCGATGGGTCCCGAAGAAACCGCGGAACAGCATTACCGAAGATTAGTGCTGGAAGACTGCGAAGACGAAGAGTCACACATCGACAAGGCAAGAAAAAGCTTAGAAAAAGGGCAAACTCTCACCCAGGCGTGGTACGCCTTGAGACAGGCGATTCCGCCAGACAGAAGTGTGCAAGCCCTTAGGAAGCTGACAAAGGGCCTAATGAATGACATCGATTTCGTGACCCTAAACATCAACAAAAGTACCACAGAACAAATCCAAGAAACAGTAAGAAAGTGGGATTTGAAGAAAAAACACGTGGAAGAGAAAAGAGAAAAAGGAAACCAGCCGAAGCCGCCGGCTCCCAGGCCCTCGTATGACAACGCGAGGCCCACCGAGGGACCCGGCCCTTCACAGACACCAAGAAGGCAGCCAGGAGGATTCCATAGGGGTCCGCAAGGCTACCAAGGCTACCAACGTGAGCCCGGATTCCAGAGGGGTCCTCAAGGCTACCAAGGCTACCAGCGAGAGCAAGGAGCCCAGAGGGGTCCGCAAGGCAACCAAAGGGAGCAGGGTGCTCAAAGGCAAGAAGGATTCCAGAGGCAGGGCGTTTACCACAGGACCCCGCCGGATCAACAACAGGAGGGGCCACGGCCCCCACCAGCCAACAAGAGCGGTTTTCTCTCTACCGAGGATTACAACAAGCTGACAACAGAGCAGAAACAGGCCCTTCGTGTCTCCCGCATGGAAGCTGGGAGCGAAGGGCAGAGAAAGTAATGGCTAAGCGGGCGCGGGTCACAGTGGATCATGCCTATTGGGTGGGGGACGATATATACACCGACGTGGATGGAATCCCCTATCAGGTAGATACTGGTGCAGAAGTGTCGATGACCCGCAAATGCCTTGAAACAAAAGGACACCTGACTGTTCAACTAGCCGACGGAACCATCAAAACGATTCCGTTTGGAGTCTGGAAAGGAGTTGTATGGGCTCTAGGACCCTACAATTTAATGACAATAACAGACCTAAAAGAGCTGCATAGCAGCCCAGAGAATCGAACCCCAATACAAAAGCGACTCAGAATCCTAGGGGCAAAACTAATCCAAATGGGATCGTTATCACAGGAGTGGTACAAACCGGTGAACATTCCAGAAGTAACCAAGCAACAAATCGAAGACAGCGACCTTTCCCCGGAGGGAAAAGAAACGCTAAAAGACATACTCTCCAAAGCCGGAGTGGCTAGATTAAAAAATGACTGTGGAGACATGGGTGCGAAGTACACCCACACCATAGAAGGGGGTGTACACCCGCCCGTCCGCCAATACCCCCTGAATCCAGGGGCAGTTGCAGAAATGGACCTAATAGTCACGGAACTCAGCGAACTAGGAGTGGTGCGCGAGGAGCCAAATCCCATCACAAACAGCCCAATACAGGCAGTCAAAAAGCCTGAGTCATCGGGAGGAGGATGGAGACCTGTTATCAACTTCAAGGCCCTCAACCGCAGGACTGTCGCCAACCGAGCCAGCCTGATCAACCCCCAAGGGATGCTGAAAACACTAAGACAAATCCTGCATAGATCTGGCAAACGGATTTTTCTCGTTGCGGCTAGCCAAAGCCTCCCAAGGCAAGACAGCGTTCACCCACAAAGGTAAAGCGTACGTCTGGGAACGGCTACCGCAAGGCTACAAAAACTCTCCGAATGTTTTCCAGTCGGCCGTAATGGACATACTTGACGGCCTAGAGACAACAATCTACATCGATGATGTATTCATTGCAGATGACACCGAAGAAGAACATCTGCAAAAATTGAGAAAAGTCACAGAGCGACTAACAGCAGCAGGCTTGAAATTGAATCTGAAAAAATGCCAATTTGGACGATTCCAAGTGAACTACCTGGGGTTCCAGGTCTCCAACGACCTGGGACTCTCAGACGGATTCCGGGAAAAAGTGGAGCAGATCGACCCGCCAACCTCGCTGAACGAACTACAGAAGGTGCTGGGACTCTGCAACTACGTTAGGGACCATATCCCCAGCTACCAGAAGTATGCAAGACCACTGTATGTAAAACTACGAAAAGAAAAGCCAGAAGATGCCCACAAGAAGTGGGAATGGACCGCAACGGATCAAAACAGTTTGGAAAACCTGCGGACAGCCATTAAAGAAGCTTTGCGGCTGGAGCCACGAAGCCTTACAACAAAGCTGGTGGCAGAGGTCAGTTGCAACGACGACGACGCCGTGGTAAAAGTGTGCAACGAGGGCGGGGGAATAGTCACTTTGTGGAGCTACACCCTGTCCTCCGTGGAAAAGAAATATCCAGCAGAAGAGAAGGAGTTGGCAGTTCTGGCAAGGTATTGGAGCACCCTGAAAGACCTTGCTCAAGGGCAGGGCATCAGGGTCCTCACGCAAAGCCAGGTCCATCGATTCCTAAGAAAGGCCACGGTAGAGAGCACGAAGGCGACGAACGCGAGGTGGGGACGTTGGGAAGACATCCTGCTGGACCCAGACCTCGAAATCGGCCCTGCACAACCCGTGAGTAAGAAAAAGACGACTCAGGACGAGACGCCATCCGAACCGTTAGAGTGGACTCTATACACCGACGGCTCGCGAAAAGGACAAGACGAGAAAGCCTACTGGGGCTTCATTCTCAAGCACAAGGAGAAGGAGCGCTTCAGACAACGAGGCCAAGTCCCCGGCAGTGCCCAGACCGGGGAGGTGACAGCGATACTGGAAGGTTTGCTCGAGTTGGAGCGAAGAAAGGTGAAAAGAGCTAGAGTCATAACTGATAGTTATTACTGTGCTCAGGCCCTTAACGAAGACCTGTCCATATGGGAAGAAAATGGTTTTGAGAGTGCTAAAAACAAGAAAGTAGCTCACGAAAACCTATGGAGAAAAATAGCCGAATTGCGGCTAACAATGGAGCTCGAAGTGGTGCACCAGGGGGCCCACACGCGAGCAGGAACTCATTGGCAAGGAAACGAAGAAGTGGATCGTTTCGTCCAGATGAGACAAATTGTCTTTGTTGGGATCGAGAAGTGGGAAGATTTGCCCAAAGGACGGGTAGTCCCAGAAGAGAACGTGAAGGAGGTGGTGCAAGCAGTGCATGGAGCACTTGGACATGCAGGCACCGTTCCAACGCGAAGGGAACTGGAAAAGCAGCGACTCTGGATTCCTGAAAAAGAAGTCCACAGAATCCTTCAAGACTGTGAGTTGTGTGGTCGATACAACGCAGGAAGGAGAGGACAAAGAGTGGGAGGACTCACCATTAAAAGTACCGTACCCTGGGGTTCTATCTGCATGGATGTGGCAGGACCCTTAGGGGTACCGGGTAAAAGTGGAGAAAAGTACCTGTTGGTGCTAGTGGACTCCATGTCAGGGTATGTAACCACAAAAGCAGTAAGAAAAGCTAATGGCAACAGTGTTGTTAGCATGCTGGACCAAGTCTGTGGCTACTTAGGGTTGCCTAAAGAGCTCAGGACTGACAACGGAACGCATTTTCGCAACGCTAAAGTGGACCAGTGGTGCCAACAGCATGGGGTAATGAGGATCTACTCTCCCCCATACACCCCCCAGGCCAATGGGGTGGTGGAAAGGACCATTGGCTTGGTAAAAAGTTGGATTGGGAAAAATGCCAACTCGAGAGAATGGAGCACTAAGACCCTGGAAATCGCCAAGGCCCTGAACGACCGCTACCGAAGTGACAGGCCCTCCCCTGCGGAGGAGCTGATGCGCCGCCCCTTCACATCACAGGAAGTGGGGCGGGGCTCAGAAGATAAAGAGCCCAAGCTTGAGCAAAAGGTGCCACTTCGCGTAGGACAGCGCGTCTGGATCAAGGCTCAGGTCGGTGCTTCTAACTCTGCAGTCAAAGCCAAGTACGATAAATCAGACATAGTTGTCAAGATATTGGACAGTAATACTGTTCAACTCAAGAAGAAAGGAATCCAAGGAGTAGGGCAGCTGAAGCCAGTTCCGTACTAGGAGAAAACCAGGAACTCAAGAATGGCCACTAACATACAAGCTTTACCACCCTTTGTCAGAGTGGCCAATGTCAAAGGGGTGGTTAACATGAGAAGGAGTACTACGGGGCTCTGGGCAGGAAGAGCCCTGAAGAAGTTAGAATATGCAAAGAAAGGCTTTCTCTCAGAAGAGCAAGAAGTTTTGACATGGAGAGAAATCAAGAATGATTGTGTGGTCTGCCTGAAGCCGACCACCCTTGACCTCACATGGCAGGGACCCGGAAACAAGAAACCAATCCGGGTCACAGGAAGAAGAAAAGAATTTAACCATATGACCCACAAACCAGTGAAGGTTTTGGATGCATATGTATGCGGTTTTTGTCGTATAGACATATCACCACGGTTGCACTTCGTCATCCAGTGGGATCTGCGGGGGACGAAGCTGAACCTTAAGGACTGTGTCTGCCAATGGGATGGACACAGGCTGCACCTCTGTGCGTCTTGCTCCGTACTCCAGCAGAATGGACTGTTGGTGCAAGCTGGAGCCGCCGAAGGATGGCAGGTGAGAAAGTTTTTTCAGCCAATACAAACCCTGGCACCCGCCTCATGGGAAGGTGAGGGTGCTGCTGCTCCTGTTGATATATCACACGAGGAGACTGGGGAACCCTCGGCACCATCTATGGGCCCACTCGACGGCGACCCACATGAAGCAAGTGGAAACCGGAATGCTGGCCCCATGGGATCTTGGAGGGAGTTGATGCAAAGGAACTGGCCATACAGCCCAGCTCAGGCCGAAGTTACCTACCCGCCCCTGGCTTCCGTACAGATCCCAGCGGCCTTCAGGGTCTATCGCAGCCCTGATGCCCCAGGGTACGCAGCCACCGCAGCAAACCTACCCGATTGCCGCTTAGAAATGGCAACGCGAGAGGGGTGGCTGGGGCCCTGGGAACTAACAACCTGGTGCCTGTTAATCGAAGATGTGTATTGTGATCCAGATGTGCCAATACGTGAGCTAGACCCGGTGCCAACAGAGGCTGGTGCTCGCGGCACGAATCTCCGGTATGGCATCACGGATCTGGACGCCTTCCACCACACCGGTGCCCGGACCAAGGAAAAGAGTAAGATTTTCACGGTCACCCCAGAGGGGTGGCGGAGAGACGGTGTTATGCAACTACCGGGCTCTTGGGCGGCCAGAGCGGCAACGCCTACATGGGAGGCCCGCACAATGCGCGTCATGGTGACGCTGAGAACCGTGATGGTTCCATTCGACGGTGTGTACTCCGTTGGGGTGGAGCTGACCAGAGCGGATGAGGAGGTGCCTCCTCCAAACCCACGCGCAGATGCAAAGGGTTTAACCGCTTGGGCACGGAAGTCATTTCGCAAACTGCAGCGTGGTGGAAAGCCACGCAGTAGCAGCGCTTAAGAAGCATAATTGCTAGAAAAACGGAACTTGATTGTCGACATGTCGCTGCCATACCAACCAAACAAAGATTGCCGGGAACTAAAAAGAGTCTCTCCGTCTCTCCATGCACAAAAAAGGCCATATCTACAATTGCCAAACGAAAGAGTCTATTTGGACAGACCCGTACGAGATTTTGCATACCGAAAAGGACTCTGTGGATCCGGCGCTTATTTCTGCAGCACTGGTGAATATGAGCGCTCCCCGGACCTGACTGTACCCGGGAAGGAAGCTTTGCTGACTAACTTTCGCTCAGGTTGGGAACTCCAGTATGACAGGGCCACCGCCATGGTCCAGTGGACCAATCAAGGGCTGCTGCAGCCAGTCCTCCCTTGTCCTGACCAGTCCCCCTGGATCCTGAATACCGCTTTCATCACTGTCAAGGGTATACGGCTGAAGTTGCGGTGGGGTCCTAACTATGCTGATTATTTGCAAAACGCATATGTTGATCTTTGGCTGGGTGAGAATTTGATCTGGACCACCAGCCCGGTCATGCAGCGGCTCATAGCGCTCCACGTGAAAAACAGCGAGCGCTGTGTAATTGAGAACCAAGACATGCCGTTGCGTACGGTGCGTTACCGCCTGCCAAGCCTCGGCCCACCGAACCCGGACCCGGGCCTGCGCATGAGCGATTTGCCTCCTACCAGATTGCGGAGTTGGATGCACACTGGTACTCCAGGTGAGGCGTGGGCTACGGTGACAGAGCTCCAGATGGAAGACGGTCAGCCATTATACGCAGCCCTAGCTCAAGTCCGGGACCTTGTCAGCCTGGAGGACCGGGTGGCGTAGGCATGGCTTGGGTTCCATTCTGATGTGCACGGTAATCGCATTGTACCCCTCCCACGCCCCTCCCCGTTGGTCGTCACCTATTACATGTGGGTGTGGAGGGGGCTGGACTTCAGAATTGGCCAACACCCATCGGTTCTATATCACCAGCTCCTGAAGGGCAGAATTGTTCAGTACGATCCTGACTCTCCCCCGCGCCTCAGCTCCGGCTGCCCCGCTCCACTTCCGGAAGTGATACCGGCTATCACACTGCAGAATCCGGGACCATGGATCTCCCACTTCTACATGGGAGGGTTCAAGAATTTAGGCGATCCTCAACCTTTACCCCCGTCTCATTAAGGCGCCCCGGCAAGCGACTGGACCAATCAAGTGAACGACCACGGAATGGAAAACGACTATGGCTTTGCTTAATGGCTAAAGTAGTAGCAGTACTAACAGGACTATGCCTTGTCCTGGCTATACTGTACTACTATGGTAGTATCCCATGGGCCCTAACTCATGTACGGGTGTCCTACACTACCACAAAGACGTTCGACCAGACATGCTGGACAGTCGACTCTGGCACGATCGTTCTCTCCCAACTCGCTGGACAGAAGAGCACCTCGCCCCGGTTGGACCTTGAGGTTGGGTCTAATGCAACCGGTCAAGTCCAAGTAGGGGGTGGGACGGTACCGAACCTGACAGCTACCATCATCGCGTGGATGACTATCTGGGAACAGAAAATCAACGATTCCCAGAAACTCAACGACACGGGTGAAGAAACAGACTGGGCAGGCGATTTCCAGAAAGTAATAGAGAATTTGACATGGAGGATAGATGAAGTATCTACGCTGGGAGCGGAGATGAAGATTACGGTAATGATGAAGAAAGCAGAAGAAGAAAAACGGGCACAGTGTAATTGGATCTACCCCGAAAACGGTGTCCCAGGCTGGTACTGTTCATGGGCATGTGTCTCATGGGCAGAGCAAGGGAACGAGGGATACTGGAAACCCGAGGTAACCTATGCAGCGAGCCACCGCAATGATACGTGTTTGGTGATTTTACCGGCAGAAGGAATGTTCTGGGGACACTACAATCTCACCTGTGAGGCCACACAACCGTGACGTAAACCACGGCGGTTTAAAGTTAAAGTGAGGCCACTAGGTAACACCACACTAGGTAACACCACCAACTGCCAGCAGAACAACATCACCGGCCGAGCTGTGAATGTCACGCAGGTGGAAGAGGAAGAAGAAGACGAAGTACAACCTACGGCTCAAGAGGACAAAGAAGGGCAGCCGCCGCCGCCACGATTCAGGTCGAGTGACAGTCTTCGGAGAAATAGGAGCAGGAAATGGACGAAGCATTGTAAAACAAACAAGCTCCCTCTCCTAGATAAGTGCTTGTGGAATGTGTTCTTTTATTGCGAAGGTCAGAATTACTTTGTAATAACTCCGGTTAACAAACCACAGTATCAGGCTCATAAGTACATCTATCTACCCCAACCGAGGACTGGCTCAACAACACCCTGCCATGGATATGGATAACCCAGCTAACGCATTTCAAAGGGGCCTTCACGGAGGGATACTCCAGAGCCAGCCACGGCCTTTTGGGACCAAGGACGACCGACATGTATGTACAAAAGCTGCCGAAACCCGAGGATTTAATGACAGCCCCAAGAGGGGATTTCCAAAAAATTGACACTTGTGTGACCACCAAAATGTTCAACGCTCTGAATGGAACAGAGTATCTAGCCGACGGCGCCTCCCCGAGATGCACACTCTGGCAAGAGTGGTATCGGGCTTGGGGAACGTGGCTATATGACTGCACAGGCCTGAAGACGAACCAGACGATCAAAGGAACCCTGCAGGCATGGAAAGAGGCCCACACCAGGGACGACAGCTCAACCTGGTGGGGCCTACAGAAGGATGAAGTGTTAGAATGGGTGGTGCCATGTCTAACTCAAACCACAAACTACTGGGTGAAGTATCAGTACCTGGCCACAGTATACTCGAAAGAAAGAGACATCTGGCCTGGGGTCTGGAGCCGACCAGAACCATATATAGGCCCGCGGCCCTGGAAGATGGAATGCAATCGAGGAAACACGACCTGCAACATCAGCCTGGCCGGGGGACATTGTGAAACTGTGCCAGGATGGAAAGACCATTGCCAGACCCACTATGGAGCAGAATATGAAACCCACGTGCAAGAAGTAACCTGGGTGAAGGATAAAGAAAAGAAATGGAGACGGTCAGGGCCTCTGACCAGCAGCTGTACCAACTTAATCCTGGGCCATCGCATGAAAGACAGAGTGAACGTGAACGGCCAAATCATTCCCCCAGTAACCGACCCTACAGTCTTTCTAGCTGAGGGCCACGCCTTCAGGAAAAGCCTCTGCGAGGGTAAAGAAGATAAAGGATTTGAATGGGTAGGGGCTAACCGCCTCTATGGGAACGGAACATGTTACGAACCAGAAGAACACTGGCTGAGTTGCGGGAGCGGCCGACGAGAACACGAGTGCAGTTGGATCGAACTAACAGGTGCCTCCATGGTCGGGACCGCAACCATCGTAGTGGAAGAATTGGCAGGGAAGATTGGAGAAGGATTCACGGTCATAAAGGGCTGGATGGGGAGTTTGTTCTCCTGGCTTTGGCCTTATTTGTTGATGATAATTGGAATTGTGATCGTGGGCCTAATAATCTGTGCCGCCATTAAGGGCGGGGTAGCAGCCACTGTTGCCTCGTGCTTTAAGGGGAAGTTGAAGGATAAAGGAGAAGTGAAGAAGGGACTCCTCCCACGAGGGAGGGAGGAGTCCACCCTCCTATAAAGAGTGAACCACTGGAGCGCCATAGCCATTGCAGACCCGGAACCTCAACCAAGAGCCTCATACTGAGATAAGAACGAATAAACCTAAAAAGCCAAGATGACCAACGCGACCAACACCACAACCACTGAAACTCCAGACTTGACCACCTTCGGAGTGAGTATAACTGAAGCATTACAGAACTCCTCCGACGCAGCACGCAGATGCAGGCCAGTGATTCTCTTAACCGAACTGGACTTTTGGGTCCTTGAGATCATATGGTTCTTCTACTGTTGCATGGGCAAATGGTCCATAGATCAGCCGCTAAGAATACTAGCCCTAGCTGTAGGGTGTCTGAAAACAGGAATCGAAAACATCTATCGAGGATCGATGTGGCTTACCCTGTCCTGGTTCGCTACTTACCTCCTGGGGAGAATCCACATCGACTCCACTCGCTTCGGTCTAGTAAAGGCCGGAATGGTGATCATCTGGATGGGAATCGACGTCGCTGCAGTTTTCTACAACCCCCTGAAGATGGTCTCGGCTATCGTCGAGGCCATGCTGGCGTTTGCGGCCCTGGCGTATCTCGTGGTCATGACCATGGCTATAAAAGAAAGAGGAAGAGGGCGTTGGCTCCACAAGATCGGCGCCATTGCTCTTTGGGGCATTGGTTGGGGCATAACTGTCGCCATCTACTGGGCGGGTTCTGAATCATCAATCGGGATAGCAGCTTGGCTCATGATGTATGAGCCTCTGTTTCCGAGAAGGAATGGGCCTACAAGCCCAGGCCTAACACCTCCTCCAATGGTGTTGGCGTCTCCATGGCTGCATTCTCTGGCTGAAAGGCGCTCTGCTAAGCTCTCCAATACTGAGAGGGGGCCTTAAAAAGAATGAAAATAAGACCACCCCCTGCTTGCTACGCTTGGCTTGTAAAAAATGCGCTGAAAAATGTAATAATTAATGAAGTCTTTGTGTTCAACATCATTCAGGCGGAGGCCCGCTGTATCTGCTGTGGGATCCCCCCGGAGCAAATATGGCACCTGTGGGAGGTAAACCAAGCCCTATGGTGCACCCGGTGCTACCTGGGGCAATTCCCGATAGGAGCAGCCAGCGGCCTCTACTGCAAAGGAAGTACCCCTTATATGCCTGCAATGAATGTGGTCGACTGTATGGAAATAGAGGCTAAGGCAAAACCCATGTGGAGTTCCGCTGGGAGAACCCCACCAGGGGTCCTGATCTACACTGATGGTGTATACTGCCCAGTATATACAAAAATATGGGCGTACCCTGATGGCATCCGAGTGTCCACCACCCACCTCACCGATGGCCGTTTCGTCGTCATTGGACCACGCCTGCCCGCCCTGCCGTATCCCGTACCAACTACAGGAGAGGATAACGACGCAGCAAGCATCACGAGTGTGGAACACCGAGACGTGGGTAGCCAGACAACGATCGCAGGGATAATACCAAATCTAATGGGGATGTGGGGATACGATGAGGACTGCGGCGAGCTGGTGGAGGTTATCCCTGAAGGATTAGCGGTTCATCGCGAGTCCGAAGACAAGGCATCAACCAGCCCAGTCCCTACCCCGGCCTCCCTCTCCCCAGACAGCATTCTGGACCAGAATGTGTTAGCCCTGGCCTGGAGCCTGGACGAGCAGATGAAGGATGCCAAAGATGACAACGCCCTCCTGGATTTCCAGCCACCAGACCTGGATGACCTGATGGTGATCGACAGCAGGCAACACGTATCAGAGCCGGAGGACGACGTTCTCATCGTCACCGCCGAGGATGACGACGAGTTCTTAGAGGATTACTTGGGGCACGAGACGGCAGCCTGAGACCTCAAGAAGGGGGTGTCAAGAAGAGTTGACCCCTCAGAGCTGCCTCGGTAACATGTGAGCACATTCAAGGGAGAATCAGGATATAAGAGCACAAAGCATATGCTCAGAATAAAGTGTAATCAAAAGATAAAGTGTATGAATTATATAATGAATTATATAATGAAATGTTTAATCAATATGTAACGAATGTTTAAAATGCATAGAGTGATTTAACTATTGTAATAAGTGATTAACAAATGTTCTGTGTAACTGGAGCTGAGATAGAACTGTAAAGTCAGAGTGACTTGCGATAAATGTATTAGTCAGAATGACTTTGCAAAATCAGTGGCAGATGTTATGGGTAGAGTTAGGAGGAGAATGTTGCAAGATGTTGCAAGAGATGAGTCAGAGGCAGGAAGCCTGGACTTATATGGACATGTTCAAGAACCCAACGCCCTCTCCAGAGGGAGGGGGGATGAGCTCATGTATTGAACAAGGGGGGGCTAACAGCCCAAAATGATGGATATAAGGAGACGTTTGCAGGCAGTAAACTGGGATTTCTACACGAGCGCCGTCCAAGTGCGCTGAGGAGGAGATACGGACGATCGCAACTGATGTATTGAGGACTTCGTCTCTGTTCACGGAAAGAAGACCGCTGTTCGTGGACAATAAGATTTAAAGACGGAGGTTTTCCTCTCCCCACTGCTCGACTCTCAACATCTGGACAACGGAGAAGACGCTGCAGCCCGAGAAAGACTTTGTACTGAGTTTTGAGGACTGTTGAACGGGCTCCGTTGCAGAGCGGGAGGACCGAGGGTCCGATCAGACCTTCGCTCCTAACAACTCCAAAAGAACCTTTTCATCGCACCATTGAACATCCAGCTCCAACCGAGCCGTCTCGGCAACTAAAACTAATGAGTATAATCGAAGAAGAAAATTAAGTAACTGATCGAGTGTAGTGACATTTTATGTGAGCTGTAGCTTTAACCCTTGCAAACTAACCAAATATAACCTGCAATAAATATCTAATCTGCATTTAAAGTAAATTTCTCAAGTGCATTCATTTGCTCAAGTAGTAAGAAGTTCCTCGTGGTAGTAAAAAGTTAAAGCCATTGTATGTCTAACAACTGAGTTCTGAAAGGTTATCCTAGAGACCGAATCCACTTAACAATCCCTTACGGTTTTAGAAAGAATTAATCCTAGCCGTTAAAACCTAACCTGGCATTTACCAAGAGCACGGATCCATAAGAGGGAAGCTGCCATAACCGACGCGACTGGTGGGAGCGCCCGGGGCCAGGACTGGTCTCTCGGCCGAGTGCGCTCTGACCGGAGGAAGCAGGGTAGACGTTGGGAGTAACGTCAGTTAGCGGAGCCAGGCGAGTTCCCTCGCCAGAACACCAGCTCGACAATCTTTTAATAGAGAGCTGAGTCAGTAAGTAGCCCCGTATCGGGCCAGAAGTACCCCAGGATCTAACAGACCCAATAGCAAGACCACAAGACAGAAATTTAGAAAAAGAAAATACTTTATTTTATACGGGACAGCATGCAGGATTGACAGTGTGGTTCTCCGTGGACCAATACCAGAAGGCAGGCAGGATTACTGTTTGGATCCCTTGGTCCGACACAGGGTGGCAGGCAGGCAAGTAGGTATAAGGTAGAAGACTGTACCGGGTTGAAGCTGGTTCGGTAATGAAGACGGTACCGGGTTGAAAGCTGGTTCGGGAATGAAGCCTGTATGAAGACTGTACCGGGTTAAAGCTGGTTCTGGAATGACGACGGTAACGGGTTGAAGCTTGTTCTGGAATGACAACGGTACCGGGTTGAAGCTGGTTCGGGAATGAAGATGGTACCGGGTTGAAGCTGGTTTGGGAATGAAGCCTGTATGAAGACGGTACCGGGTTGAAGCTGGTTCGGGAATGAAGACGGTACCGGGTTGAAGCTGGTTCGGGAATGAAGACGGTACCGGGTTGAAGCTGGTTCGGGAATGAAGCCTTTATGAAGACGGTACCGGGTTGAAGCTGGTTCGGGAATGAAGCCTGTATGATGCCTGTTCCTACACGAAGACTGTACGGACTGACAACACAGGTCTGGAGGACCAGGGTTCAAATACTGCACAGATCTCATTAGTGGGGGGGTGTCAGCCCACAGGAGGTCATCAGCTGAAATGTCTCTAGCTGTGTACCAACCAGTGGTGTGGCCATGGGAGGTGTCTGGTCTGACAGGGATCCTGACAGTGACATCAACATGATATCACATGCAACTATTAAGGAGCATTACTTCAGTGAAACAGCAAGGACTCTGCAGAAGAGACTGAATGAACAGTGGAAACAGACAACATCAGCTGTCAAAAGCGGTCAGAGGTCATTGAGTAGGAGTCAATGGAGAAACATGTTTAAAATGTATTAATTAGTCAGAATGTAACATAACTTCACATAACAGCAAATCAGGGTGTGTTTCATAATTACGTAATATACTGAAACTATTGACCTGATGCTCACACAGGAAACATCATTGTTTATTCCTTCCTTTGCTCAGGTTAGTTGTAAACTCGCATCACTGTATGTACACAGAGCACTCAATACTCATCAGTACACACAGTGACAACTTAGGGGCCAGATTAGTGCTATGCAATATCCACCCTCCACCAAAGTGAATTAATTGTCTAATGGCTTTGAATTGATTAGGCATGTCTCAGGTTTGAGTTGCAAATCTCCCTCTAATCCAGGTATTTCCCTCTCAGGATAAGCATGGGATTGCTTTAATTAGCAACATGGCCATGTGCTTTGGTTACAGTAACATGGCAGCAAACACCTGAAGCTGAAGTTACAATGTGCTTAGTTGATAAGAGCTTTCTACAGCGGTGCATTTAGCCACTTCCTCAAACACACTCAGAATGCCACAGAAGAAAATGCTAAACTGGCAGTAAATAACAAAATACTTTGTAAAAAACTAATTTGCCCAGAAGGAGCTATAAACAGTGAACAATTCTTAAAATGAGAATGCTACGATTTGGGGTTTTGACATTGGGGTTTCCTGATTATATTTGCTGTGTCTGTCACAACGTGCCTTAAAAGTATGTGTGTGATGAAATAGGCCACACATAGTCCATATAATAAAGAAAATGATTTTTTGAGTAAATGGGGTGAACAATATAAAATAGTGTTTCTGTCAGTATGTCAGTCTGTATGTAATGTATATTTGAGTGTGTGTATGAGTGGGAAACACAAGGAACAACCAAATAACAACATCAGTTGGCGGGCCAGAGGAAGAGAGTGAGAGGACGGGTCTGATTTCTAGCCTCCTCAGCCAACCTACCAATTACTTGTAGCAAAGGAGAGAACACAGCCAACAACAAGGACAAGATAGGGCCAGCCTCGAGACTATAACCGTCTAAAAGTAAGAGATGCAGCTTTTCATTGTAGATTCCAAAACACAATGTGTCATGAAATTATGGATTATTTTCTGTCCATATTTTTTGTCCACCTTTAGAGCGAATACCTGGAACACCTGCTGAGTAGGTGATACTCAATGTAACTTCCAGAGGCCTGCACTACGAAGCAGGCTTTGGAGTTAGCGAGGTAACATAGCTTTAACCCTGGTTTATCAGTCCTATGATGGTGGTTCACTTCTTACTGGGATAGATTGCCATGGTAATTTATACTGCACACCTGACCAAACTAAGAGATCAACTCGTAGAAAAGCACCGCCTACTGACCAATCAAAGCAATGCACAGATTGTGAGATGTTACACAAACCAGGCCATTATCCAGGCTAAAAGCAACACAGTTTAAAAGGACAGAAAGTCAAAAGGACAACTGTCAAAACATCCCAGAATGTGTAAATTAACAGGTTCATAATATCACTGCCCCACAACAGATCTGATTATAATTACATGAGTGTATTCTGTTAAACTAACGTGTTGCAGATGTATTTTATGATGTGTATGACTATGTTTCAGCCTTATTAACAGACTTGGTAGCATTTAAAAAAAATAAATAGTATAGGCCATGGCTAGTTCAAAGCTTCATTCAAAACGTTGACATTGGTAATTGATAAAGATTAGGCTACACTAATAAAAGGTCTATCAGTATCATTTTGTAGAATTGGATTACAGTGGTGGCTGTGGATTGTTTCCAACTTGTGTTTTTCCAATAGCTCCAGCGAGGAGTAGAAGCAATCTAACAGCGCCATAAATTACATTTATACAACCACAATAACACAAAATTGGTATATATTCTCTCTTGAAATATTCACATTTGTACTTATGTGTGTCAGGTTCCTGAGCCATAGGTTGCAGTGTAAATAGATAGGCAGTGGCTTGCCACACTGATGGTGTTTGAGACATATTATGTTGTGCTCCCATTGAAAATAACTAAAAAGCAGTGGTGTATAAAGTACTCAAAAGCCATACTTGAGTAAAAGTAAAGATACCTTACTGGAAAACTACTCCAGTAAAAGTAAAAAGTCACCTATTAGAATACTACTTGAGTAAAAGTCTTAAAGTATCTGATATTTATTGTACTTAAGTACAAAAGTACTTAAGTATCAAAAGTAATTTTCTGATATTAAATGTACATCATAACCTGAACATTAAATGAACATCATAACCTGTTCATTGAAAGTAAAAGTACAAGTAAATGCTGTTTATAAAAAAGCAAAGGGTCAGAATGTTGAGAATGATGAAGTTTATTCTTTTAAGTGCTGTGGCACCATGACCAAGGACATGGAGCTGTGTTGAACATAATTGGGTTGGCTGTGATCCATCCAGGAGCAACAATGTTCAACATAATATATTGTACATAAGTATACTTTTGCATCTACTATGAACTTATCATCATAATTCTCCGAAAAGCAATATGACACTATGAAGGAGTTGTAACAGTGCGTTTATAAGTCTGCTCATTAGACTAGAGCAGGGGTCGGGAACCTATGGCTCGCGAGCCAGATGTGGCTCTTTTGATGATTGCATATGGCTCGCAGATAAAACAAAATATTCTCACTTGTTTTAATCCATCCATCGATTTTTCACTGCGCATGTCCTGTTCAGGGCTGCAGGAGCAATTGTCCATTATTTTAATTGGATGATACTGGCCTACGTTTGCCGTTGCTGGGTAAAACAGGTAAACGCCCCCTTTTGAATCAGTCTGAGACTGCGTCTGCTCGGTCATTAGCTCAAAGCTAACCCTTCGACGAAGAAGATGGCGAAAAGAAAAAAAGACGACGAGTATCGTACATTTCAGGACGAATGGACCGAAGAATTCGCCTTTGTGGAGAGAGCGGGTTCTGCGGTGTGTCTAATTTGCAATGACAAAATTACATCGTTGAAACGGTCGAATGTAAAGCGGCACTTCGACACGCGCCACGCTACCTTTGCATCAAAATACCCTGCGGGAGACAGCAGAAAGAAAGCGTGCCAAGAGCTTCTGAGCAGGGTGCAAGCTAGCCAGCAGCAACTCCGCGTATGGACCCGGCAAGGTGACTATAATTCGGCTAGCTTTGCTGGTTCTTTAGCAATAGTGAGGAACGGAAAACCATTCACAGATGGCGAGTATGCTAAAACGTTCATGCTGGATGTAGCCAATGAACTTTTTGATGATCTTCCGAACAAAGACAAGATAATCAAACGGATACAAGACATGCCTCTGTCGGCAAGAACTGTTCATGATCGTACCATCGTGATGGCAAACAAAGTGGAGGAAACGCAAGTGAAGGACATAAATGCAGCGCCGTTCTTTTCTCTGGCTTTGGATGAGTCAACAGACGTGAGCCATTTGTCGCAGTTCAGCGTGATTGCAAGATATGCTGTTGGTGACACACTGCGCGAAGAAAGTCTTGCTGTTCTGCCATTAAAAGGGTCCACAAGAGGTGAGGATTTATTCAAGTCTTTCATGGAGTTTGCTCAAGAAAAAAGTCTACCTATGGATAAACTTCTCTCAGTGTGTACTGATGGTGCTCCGTGTATGGTGGGGAAAAACAAAGGATTTGTGGCGCTTCTCCGTGAACATGAAAATAGACCCATCCTAAGTTTCCATTGCATTATACACCAGGAGGCACTTTGTGCTCAGATGTGTGACAGGCAGTTTGGCGAAGTGATGTCGCTGGTCATTCGTGTGATCAACTTTATTGTTGCCCGAGCCTTAAATAATCGCCAGTTTAAAACACTGCTGGATGAAGTTGTAAATAACTATCCTGGTCTGCTTTTGCACAGCAATGTGCGTTGGTTGTCAAGAGGGAAGGTGCTTAGCCGTTTTGCGGCTTGCCTGAACGAAATCCGGACTTTCCTTGAAATGAAAGGCGTCGGGCATCCTGAGCTAGCCGACACCGAGTGGCTCCTCAAGTTTTACTATCTCGTAGATCTGACTGAACATCTGAACCAGCTCAACGTGAAAATGCAAGGCATTGGAAATACAGTGTTATCCCTTCAACAAGCTGTATTTGCTTTTGAAAACAAGCTGGAGCTTTTCATCACGGATCTTGAAACAGGTCGTTTACTACATTTTGAAAAACTGAGCCAATTTAAAGATGCATGCACAGCAAGTGAGCCCATTCAAAACCTTGATCTCCACCAGCTAGCTGGCTGCACATCCAGTCTCCTACAGTCCTTCAAAGCACGCTTTGGAGAATTTCGTGAGCACACTCGTCTTTTTAAGTTCATCACCCATCCAAACGAGTGTTCACTGAACACAGCCGACCTGAATTACATCCCTGGTGTCTCCGTCAGAGATTTTGAAGCAGAAGTGGCTGACCTGAAGGCCTCAGACATGTGGGTGAATAAGTTCAAGTCACTGAATGAAGATTTGGAAAGAATCACACGACAGAAAGCGGAGTTGGCGAGCAAGCACATGTGGACAGAAATGAAAAAACTCCAACCCGAAGACCAGCTGATTCTCAAAACTTGGAACGCGCTTCCTGTCACATACCACACACTGCAGCGTGTGAGTATTGCTGTATTGACCATGTTTGGATCTACGTATGCATGTGAGCAGTCATTCTCACATCTTAAAAACATCAAGTCCAACCTACGATCACGTTTAACGGATGAAAGCCTCAACGCTTGCATGAAGCTTAACCTCACCAAGTACCAACCCGACTACAAAGACATCAGCAAATCCATGCAGCACCAGAAGTCGCATTAATGGTGAGTGTTATAACAACATTATTTAAAAGAATAAATTCAGAGGCTTATTATACTGACATTTAGTTGAATTCACTTTTAAAATATATTATATGGCTCTCACTGAAATAAATTTCCAAATTTTTTGCTTTCATGGCTCTCTTAGTCAAAAAGGTTCCCGACCCCTGGACTAGAGGATGTAGAGGGCAAATGCATAATATTATGTTCAGCAAAACATATCCACTTGATGCATCAGGTCAGTGTTTAGAGAAAGGACACCTGCCCTGTAAACTCCTATGGGCCTGATTTGAACACAACAGACAAAGGTTTTGCTCAAGCTGAATCTGCAATTGGGCGACTGCTACCATCATAACTCCATCTGATCATCCACAACATGACTCAAATATCAAAACATGATCAATACTAAAGCAGCAACACAGTCATTACTTGAAACTGAAACATGTCCTGTTCATCTTCAAAAGAAGTTAGTTTTCAAAATGGTGAGAATTCAGTCTCGCTCTTCTTGGGCTGAAGACTAGTCCTGCGATGCTAAATACCTTTCACAGGCCGCTGAGGCAGGTAGAGGTGTGTTCAGCGTCACAGACAGCTTGTGCACAGCTGCGAAGAATTCCCCGAATGCTGCGCTCTCGCGGCTCCTGTCAATCCGTGTATATAGCTACAGCTAACGTTAGCCAACTAGTGCTGCACAACTGTCAACACTTCCTCAGTTCACTAACTCGCTAGCGATCCACTGGTGTTGGTCTTCGTCACCACCGTCGTTTGTTGCGGGAGTAGCAGGTGCTTCCATTTCTGCTTCCATCATGAAATCAGTCATCGTAGAGTGGAACTCTATTCATGTAGTCGCCCGCTAGCTATAGCATGTAGCATCCTGGCATCACTGGGAAACAAAACACCGCGGCTTTGAGAGCACTTGTTTGCAATTGTGCATTAACGTGATTAACCAATGATTTAACTTGCTGCTAGGACCACTGATTCACCAAACCTGCTTGCTTGCAGTCTGTGTTCCACCACAGTCCCCGACGCTGCTCTCATGATTCATTTTTTTCTGAAGATAGATTTGATTTTGCAGCGAGTAACGAAGGTTTCAGGGGAAATGTATCGGAGTAAAAGTATCAGTTTTCTTTGCAAAATGTAGTGAAGTAAAAGTAAAAGTCAACAGAAATATAAGTAGTAAAGTAAAATACAGATACCCAAAAAAACGACTTCAGTACAGTAACGAAGCATTTCTACTTCGTTACTGTACACCACTGCTAAAAAGATACTGGCCTCAGGTAAACAATTAAAAAAAAACCTTGATGGACATGGCCCCTCAGCATAACGTTTCTGGTACAGGATGTTTGGACTCAATAGCAAAGCCCAGGAACACACACGGAAAAATAAAGGTGCCATCTGGAACCGAAAATGGTTCTTCGGAGTGATGCCATAGAAGAACCATTTTTGGTTCCACAAAGAACCTTTCCGAACAGGGTTCTTTAAAGAACCATTTCCTTAAACGGTTCTTTAAAGAACCCACAAAGGTGCCTCGAAGAACCTTCAAAAAATGGTTCTTTGAAGCACCATTTCTGGTTCTTTGAAGAACCTAAAGACAAAAAGGTTCTTTAAAGAACCATTTTCAAAAAAGTTCTTTATGGTCCCAAATGGTTCCATAAAGAACCCTTTTCAAATGGTTCTTCAGCTAGAAATGGTTCTTCCAAGGAATAAATGGTTCTTTAAAGAACTGATTTTACATTTAAACAGCATAACAATGGAATCAGGGTTCCTACTCTTTTGTAGACATATTCCAGGATCCTTTCTGTGATCTATAAAATCATCATTTACATGCACGGAAATGATGGCAAATTGATTTTTGGATAAAATAAACACCTGTAGATGTACTGCACTTCACTGTATTGTCAGAAATCAACTCTATACAATGTAATCCATGTGCTACATGCAGTGTCCTATCTAAGAAATGTTCGGAGCATTTGCCACTCTCTGCACAGCTACAGGTACCGTGTGTCCAGCTTCAGGATAAATGCCTCCAAAAATGAAAATGTTTTTTTCAGATGATAGAGGGCCAACACAACACCCACGGCCAATGAACCGTCTGTGTCTTCATTGTCCACCATAATTTATTGTCCATCCACTGCTTCAAAAACATCTGTGCCGTCACTCAGGGGCTTGCCATCGCTGCTGCTCAGGACAATTGTGGGTGTTGGGCTTAGTAGTTCCTGAAACAAAACATTTGAAATCTAAAGCTGTATTCTGTAATGTTTAAAGATCAAAGCTTTCTGATATGCTTAGTTGCACATAAAATGCTAGTTTGTTGAGATTAGTTGTCATATTTATGAAATTGCACTTAATCCTAATTTTCTGAAAATATGTTTCCCTTTTTTGTTGCCCCCCACAAACACAAATGACTAACCTTATCTATTGCAAAGAGCTGTGATGCATTTTCTTTGAAGACCAATGGTAGGAGGAGTATGGCTGCATTCACCAACTGGCCTGCAAATGACAAATCATTTTTCAATAAATGTCACAATTCTGATTCTGCAAAGTTTTGAGACTGTCATACCAATTTCCTCAGGAGTGTTGATTTGGATAACAGTATCTAGGTAAACGTCAAGTCAACTTTTTAGAGCACTTCCACACAAAACACAGTATATGGGATATTCTAAAAGGCTTAAAGGGAAAATGGATTAATGAGGCAATTTATTGGTTTGAAATTATTTGTAAACTGGCTACTTATAAAACCATGTTGTTGTACACAGTCTCACATCTTAAGTTGCTCATCAGACTGTAAACAAACAAACAGCGCACTGAAAAGGAAGTCTGGGCCTGGATATCTGCCGGCTACACTGGAACCACAGAAATATAGCCCCTTTCCCACGGGGGCATATGCGTTGTCAAACCAACAGCTAATTGTTCCCAAATTGCCCTCTGTCTTAAGTTCTGGTTCAGCTGGTTCACCTGTCCATTTCAGGGTCTGAGGTCCACCCACCACAGTCTCACAAAATCCTGTGGGAAACACTGGACCACGTGTTATATATTAGATAAAACACTCACCAAGATTGGAATAGAGATGCAGGGGAATTCTTTTAAGACCTCTGCAGTAGAGTGTTGTTGAATACAGTGTCTTCTGTACTCTCTGGAGGCATTGGCGAATGATGACCAAGTTGGGCCTCGTCTTTTGGCACTCCTGCTTCATTGTTGCACTATGGTGGCTCGCACTTCTTTCGTCGTCCCCAGCATCCATTGCATCTGTTTGCTAAGTAATAAATAATGACACAATTAGGACTGAGCTGGAGCATGAAGTATGAAGCATAAAATTGAGTTTGTCTCTATTACTCTTTTAGTCAATGAGAAAATACTTACATATCCAGATCCATAACTTTCCTTCAGAAAAGGGAAGTTGAGCAGGACAGACTTAAAGAGCTGCACGTACTGAATATGAGACGGATACCTGTAAGTTTTCAAAAGGAACAAAACACAAGGCGTTATACAAGATTGACATTCCAGATCAGCACAATAAACAGACACTGAACTCAAATAATCAGAGAGCAGTTAAAGGTCTGCAAATGTGTAGTTTGTCATCATGATGCATAGTTTTCACGATGGCATACAGACCTAAAACTTGATTAACAAGGAAACTTGTTTTACAGGCAGATAACATGTCATTACTGTACATTGCGGCTGTCAAAATTGGCCAACAATTATGTTTGAATATTCGTTCTTGAAAAACACACAAGTTCAAACTATTCAAATATCTTTTGTTGTTCATTATGTCCATGACACCGTGTCCTAAATGGCAGCGAGTGGTACTGCGCTGTGCACCGTTTAGAGCTGAACTTTTGTCAGACACCGTTTTATATTACTGTCACATGCTTTGAAAATGCCAGATAGCAAGTACTACTTAGACATTTTGTTTTTTGAGGTTACGTCTCCAGTCTGATCTGGAGCTCACAGTTGGTATATGATTTGCTTACATGATGTAACTGTTGGGGTCTGACCATATGGCTTCAATATGTGCTGTGAACAAAGAGAATCAGGCCTTCACTGTTTCAAGCAAAGATTTCATCCTGATTTGTAGTTTGATAAGAGCAAGCCTCCTCTGGTGGAATTTCACACTAGGGTGTGAATTCCCCCCCCCCCCCCCAAAAAAACCATGGTCACCTGAATGCACCGCTGCAATCTCATTGGCCGAGAGCCAAGAGACTCCAGGACCCCTGTGGTTCAACCGCTGTTCTACAAAACTGTCTGCAGCCCCCACCTCAACGCTTTTTCCAACAATCCCTCCGGGATAGCAGGTACGCACGCAACCGCTCTCTTCACCCTCGGACCCCCGTCCAGGCCACAGGAGATCCAGCTTCCCCGCCAGCGTGACGCTGGCCACGAGGAAGCCACGGCCCTTCTCCCCTCCTCAAACCCTGTCAGGTCACAAGCCATTTCGCTGGACGAAACAGCAGTGTTCCACGCTGAGTAAAGGCCCACTCCGCCCGCGATAACGAATCTGCTTCAGCGATCCGTTCTCCGCTTTTTGCTTCTTTTTCTTTTTGTGCACACTCCGGCAGGAAGACATCTAATCCTCTCCTGACCGATGATTACCGGGAGACGTACGGACCACGTCGTCTCAGCCGAAGTTAAACTGTCCTCCCTGCAGCGAGGATAGATCACGTCTGCGTTTCGCTCCAGAGCGAGCCACGCCACGACGGCCCGAAGCCGGCTCAAACGCCGCGCCGACCCGCAAGCTCCCCCTGTCCCCCTTCCTGACGAGGAAACGGACCACTTTTCCACGAACACACTTCAACGACACATCGACAAGTAAGATTCTTGGCATCTGGGCATAGCTTAGCTTAAATTAACTTAAGTCTAATTCAGGTCATTCATTTATATGTTGATATTCCCGTGTTTTTGTGTGTCTAAGTTACTGTCGCGTGATATTGAGATATTGCGCAATCATTACGGAACAGAGAAGTTCCGCTGTATTTGTGTATTAACTATGACTATGACTATTTTGACTATTTTCATTTGTTTTATTACACTTAGTGTAGTATTCTCTCCTCATTAGATCAGCTCTGTGAGTGAAGTGTGGAATCTCGGCTATCGTACATAACTGCTGGCAGTTCTACCGACAACGGCACGTTGTGTACGATACGGCCAACTTCCCCATTCTCACTACAACGCGGACTGCACGCAGACGTTTGATTCATGACCCCCACCTTTGCTCTCTTTCTATCTCTGCCCCTGGGGAAACCCCGTTGAAACGATTGCCTCACAACACACGTGCTGCCCAGGCACACGTGATTACATACAGCAGTCTCACTGCCATTTTGGCCCGCGTCACTCGACCCCGCCATCTTTGTAGTTTTTAGCTGTAGTATCTTAAGGCCCCTCCCCTTTTGGCCCGCGTCACTCGACGCCGCCATCTTCGTAGTCTTTAGCGGTAGCTGTAAGACTCTCCTTCCTTTTCACCCACAGACCCACACACACACATACACACACACACACAGACATACACCCTCATCCATTTTATTCATTCTTTAGTTTAGGCATATAAAATTGTATGATAACGTTTGTTGGTTGCAATATTAATTGATTTGATCATTTATTATTTTGATTTAATGAACTCTGTTATACTTTAAGGAGCAGTCGTCTGTGATTACTTGTGCATATGTATTTGATAAGACTGTATGTAGTAGCCTGTGCTCGAACTTAAAACCTTCACTGTCACTGAATGTATAGTCATACGCAGACTATTGACATTATGAGTGACTACTAATTATGAGACTTCGTTTTATCGTTTGGTTATTGGTCCCTGTTCGCAGGGTGGTGCCCCGTTGTTATTAATAGTCATTAATAATTGTTACATACATCAATAATTCTATTGATGTCAAGAATTCAGTTTCTTAAATGCTGATAACCCAAACACGCTCCTTTAGATCCCAACATAACGCATCACACGTGTTGGTGTCTGTCGCCATCTTCTATTATGGCACAAACTGACATTGTGTCTTGGCTCAAATGGTCAAACAGAGCTGCATCCTTGTTGTTCAGTGCCGTGAAGACTGCTGGAGGAAACCGGACTTGACAGTTGATCATTGGTTGGGCTGCTAGGGCTCTCTGACTCACAGGGGCTTCACTTTCACCGCTAAAGGGGAGGAAAATCTGATTTAAATTTAAGCCAACAAGTAAAAAAACTACCAAAAACAAGACAAGTAAATCTTTAGAATTTTAACTGAAATGACATGGCTCCACTGTATAACGTAACTCACACTTTCAGCTGCGCTAAAGCAGACAGGAACTTCACTTGGTCTTTCATTTTTGGAATGATTCGCTCACTTTCTTTCAGTCATCTGGAGAAGTGTAGGCCCATCTGCTTCATTATCTATGGCAGAGAGAAACATTATTGGACCAAAATCATGTTCGAAGTCGGTATGTGTTGCCATGGCTCATGTCCATGTTTCGGAATTAACATTCTGAACATCCTTGAATGAGGTCTTCACCATCACAACGACTACATATGTCCACATTATTCATGAGTGACTGTGTGATAAAAGTATACTGTTATCAAAAATTGTCGACAGCTATCTCTTTGCACTTGTTTGTACTACAGCACATCAACATGTTTATTTGCCTTCAAACTGACAAATCATAGACGATACAAGCACCAACATTTTAAGGTCAACCAACATTAAATCCATTATTTTTACCTGCTGGAACATAAGTGTCTGCTGTATAAGTTACATGTCCTGTGCTCTCCTTGAGAAACAATCTTATTCAAACAGTGTCCTGCTTCATCCTCCACAGCTGGTTAAAAATCATACATTTAAGATCGTTTGTGGCACTACAGTCAATAATGTGTATTTACACAACATTCAGGAATTGCTTTAAGGTCCACATAATTCATATAATCACAAAATGTGGCTCATAGTACACAGCTTCCTTCAGTTTTTACAGCTCACTGAGCTCTGCACGGATCAGCACAGCTCTGTCTGACGGCAGCCACAACGCCGCTCCCTCTCCCTCGCTCGCCCACTCACTCACATCTCCGCATAGCAGCATAGCTAAATTAACATTAAATATATTTTCGCGCGCTATCTAGGCTAACGAATTAACGTTAGCTAGCTAACTAGCGTTAGCTTCAGCCAACTAGCAGACTAACAAAGGCAATTAACTAATGGTCAAGTTACCGTTAGAAAACGAAATACATGCGAAATTAACTCATAGCGGTTTCAACAATCTAAGGATTGTTGAAACTAAAAGTCTAACATTACCTTAGCTTATTCAGACACTCGGATAACAGATGGCTGTGACATGACAAAAAAGAGCAATAATTTGCCTGTAATAACCAAGCTTCAACTTACCTTACACGACCACTGTTAGTTACGGGCGACTGGTTTGAAAAGACGTTGGTGGTCAGTCAGACAGATGGACGACTGTCACTTGGAAGTAGGCGGGCGGACAGATATCTCATGATCGTGATTGGTGGTTTATGTTGTCATTCATGACTTTCCCCTTAGAATTTTCTGGAACACAGCTATTAATATGGGAAGAGGCTATTTAGGGCCGATACACCGACATGTATGTATGTATGTATGTATATTTATATATATACACATATATATATATATATATATATACACATATATACACACATACATATATACATATATATATATATACGTATAAACTGGCAGCTAACTACCCCACACCCAGATCATGCAAGGTAGTTTTTTTTCTAATTTATCCCATCCCCCACGATTCAACAACTCAAACATGAATTAAGAACCCTAATATCCCAAAGAACCCTTTAATATCCCAAAGAACCATTTAATATCCCAAAGAACCACATGAAAAACATGTAGAACCATCCAATAGATAAAATGGTTCTTCAGTAGGGGATGGTAAGCGCTGGTAAGGGGAGGGAAAGCTAAGCGCAACATATCCTTCAGAAATCTCAAATCTATCTCCCCCACAACTCTTTCTGCCTCTCTTGCCAGTACCATGTCTGCCACACCTGCCCCGCGGTCTGATAATCCCTCCGATCTTGTAGACTACTACAATAACACACTCTCCTCCTGTCTGGATCAGCTGGCTCCCATCAAAACCAAAACTGTCTTATTCACACACTCAGCCCCCTGGTACACTCCCGAACTCCACCAGATGAAATCTCGAAAGCGCCAGCTTGAAAGACTCTGCAAGAAAAGCGGTTTAACAGTCCATCTCCAAGCCCTCTCCGACTACCTTCAACAGTACAAAGACGCTCTCATCTCAGCCCGGTCCACCTACTACTCACACCTCATACACTCTGGCTCTTCTAACCCAAAGGCTCTGTTCTCTACAATAAACAAGCTTCTCAAACCCAAGGACAACACCTCCACATCCTTCACAGTCAACAAATGCAGCTATTTTCTTTCTTTTTTCCAAACAAAAATTGACACCATCTACAGCAACCTGAACACCTCCCCGCCTTTTCCATCACTCCACCTGCCCCCCCCCCTCCACCTCTCAGCCCCTTTCTCAGTTCTCCCTTGTGTCCCCATTGGAGCTGCCTAAATTCACAACTGGAATGAGAAGCTCCACCTGCATCCTGGATCCTATCCCATCTAACCTGGTCAAGGACTGTCTCCCAGCCATCTCACCACTCATCACAGTCATCAACTCCTCCCTCAGCTCCGGTTCAGTCCCCGACACACTTAAACTGGCTGTCACCCCCATCCTCAAACAACCTGGACTTGACCCTGACACCATGAGCAATTTCCGTCCCATTTCCAATCTTCCCTTTCTGTCAAAAATACTGGAACGCATTGTCGCCACACAACTCAAAGCCCACCTCATCTCCAACGATCCGTTCGAGCCATTTCAATCTGGTTTCCGCTCACAGCACAGCACTGAAACAGCCCTCCTTAAAGTCACCAACGACCTCCTCCTCTCCTCAGACGCTGGTCACCTCAACATTCTCATCCTCCTCGACCTCACCGCAGCTTTTGACACCATCAACCACAGCATCCTTCTCTCCCGCCTCGAATCCTGCCTCAACATCACCGGATCTGCTCTCTCCTGGATTAAATCATATCTCACAAACAGACAACAGTTCATCAGTATCAACAACTGCACCTCCTCCACTGCTCCTCTGTCTCAAGGCGTCCCCCAGGGTTCGGTGCTTGGTCCTCTTCTGTTCATCCTCTACTTGCTCCCTCTTGGTAACATCATACGTCAACATGGACTTCACTTTCACTGTTACGCCGATGATGTCCAACTCTACATCTCCACAAAAGCCATCACCACTGCTACTCACTCCACTCTCACCAACTGCCTCACTGACATTAAATCATGGATGCAAACCAACTTCCTCAAACTGAACTGTGATAAATCTGACATGATCATCATCGGTCCCAAATCCCTCACTAAAACCAGTCACAACTTCTGCCTCACAATTGACAACTCCACTCTGTCTCCCTCCCCACACATCCGCAACCTTGGAGTCATGTTTGACAGCAACCTCTCCTTTGAACACCACGTCAAACAAATCACCAGAACTGCCTTTTTCCACTTAAAAAACATCGCCCGTCTCCGCCCATCACTCTCCTCATCTGCTGCTGAAACTCTGATCCACGCCTTCATCACCTCCAGAATTGACTATTGCAACAGTATTCTTTACGGCACATCATCCAAAATCCTAAATAAACTCCAGTACATCCAGAACTCTGCTGCTCGCCTGCTCACCCACACCCGCTCCCGTGACCACATAACCCCTGTTCTCCAGAACCTCCACTGGCTCCCCGTCCCACAACGGATCCAATACAAAATCCTTCTCCTCACTCACAAAGCCCTCCACAATCAGGCCCCCTCCTACCTCACCGACCTGCTTCACCACCACACTCCATCCCGCCGGCTCCGCTCCTCTGATGCCAACCTCCTGTCCCTTCCACTCAGGACCAAGCACCGGACATGGGGCGACAGAGCCTTCTCCATATCTGCCCCCTCCCTCTGGAACTCTCTCCCCAAAAACATCCGAGATTGCACTGACCTTTCCACATTCAAATCAGAAATCAAAACTCACCTGTTCAAAACTGCTTTTAACGTGTGACTATTATTGTGTACTCTGTTTTTAGTGTATTGTTTTTATATATGATGATTTTAATGTAAAGTGTCTTTGAGTGTCATGAAAAGCGCTATATAAATAAAATGTATTATTATTATTATTATTATTATGGTTCTTCGTGGAACCACACTGCCTTTTAAAGAACCATTTAAGAACCTTTTTTTCTGTGTGCAGAGGAAGTAAGATTGGAAAAGTTAGAGGTTTGCTCATGAAAATTCACAAAAAGCAAACAGATCAAAAAAAGGTGGGAATAATTCACTATCATTTGAGCAAAGAAGAAGAAGAAGAAACCATTTTTATTGTCATATACATTTACACATACACGAAATTTGACCACTGCATTTGACCCATCCCTGTATATAGGGAGCATGTTGGCACAAAATACGATCTGGTAGTGTTGTAGACCAGGTATACTGTATATACTTGGAAGTGAATGAGGGAACTGGGCAGGTTGGGATCAGGTGACTGGGGAGAGGCAGGAGCCGACTGAAAAACCAAAAGACAAGCTCAAGTCAGAAAGTCCTGTTGTGTGAAAGTGTATGGTTTCTGGCTTGGCAGCTCGCAGCTAACGGTGCTTACACTGTATTAATGCTCTGAATATCATATAGAAAACCTTCAAATAGCTATTTCAGACAAAGAGCATTTCCCACAACCTGTTCATTTAATAAGGAAATACACCAGCCAAGCAAATTCGAAACAGATTTTGCACTTAAGTGTGTATTCCATGTAATATCACGGTGGGAAATTGCCAGTGCAATCATACACAAACAACTCATTGAGAAAACCCTTGCCCTGAGCAAAAAACACAGCAGTTGGTCTCCAATATGTGAATGACAAATGAATATCACTCAGTGGGTCAGATGGTGTAGACACACTCCATGCTCTGTGCTAATCAGGTCAACCTACAGACCTCACATACTATCAGAACATCCTCCAGGGGGAAATTAGTACTTTCCACTTTGCTAAACGACTATACTTTCCTCCCTGGGTGAACGCATTGTTTGTTACATGGGCAATTTCTTTATGTAAATTGTACTGCAATGGGTTACATACCAATTATAAGTAAAACATTCCGTTTTCTACTGATTCTGGAAAGCAAATTTGAGGCATATTTATGCACATTTTCACAGGAGCAAGCTACACTAAAGGCAGACATGAGCTCAATATGTTCCATTATTTATTCACCAGTTAAAGGTAAAACTGTGTTTTTAGTCATCTACCTGGTAAACTTGTGTCAAAGAATCAGTGTCAGTCTCAAGATGTCAGCTGTTAACTAAATGTAATATCTACACCAGTGTACTCTGAAGGTCACTGAGGCTAACTAGCTACGGAAATAACTATGTATATCTAGATTATATTTCTGAGTTAATATCAAAATCTCTATTGATATCTCACCCTCTTACGTTTTCACTGCATGAGGATAGGGTTAACATTAACAGCCCAAAACACAGAGTGCAAAGGCCATCTGGAGTAAAAACATGGTAACAAACATGTTACAAAGGTTGTTCATTTGTTGTTGTGGTTCAATGCACAGAATGTATCAGCTATGGCAGAGATCTGGCAACATTACAACTAAAGGCCTTTACACGCTTGAGGTAACCTGTCGCAAATTGGCATCGCTGTCGGTATGAATAGTTTTGGTGTGAAATATTTGCAGGCAGGTATTTTGCATTTTTGTGTTTTTTTTTTGTCATGCCCCCATTGTGTAAAGACCTTAATAACTATAAAAATGACTTGAAACAATTCCACATTTTCTGTCAAAATGTGGGATTGTTTCATATTTGAATAGAAAAAGTCTCCAGAATTTTGCAACTACACAGACAACTTGCTGACAAAGAGGTACCGTAAAAGTGTTCTTTAGTTTGGCCTCCTGTCAGTTGGAATTTGAATCTGATCTTTTTGCTGTAATTGTATACTTGGTCACTCTCATTTAGTTCGTGCTCCTTTCATGCAGCGTTTATTTAATTTGGTCTCCCCCTGCTGTGATTTAACTCTAAATAGTATTCTTAGTAAAGTATTTCTCTATAATGTAGCTAAAGCACTGCATGAGCCAATGCATATATTCCAGCAGGAAAACTGCTGTGTCATTACACTATGGTAGTGCACACACAACAGGGCTTTTGATCTGAACTGGGTCAAAGTAAGAGATAAGTGATAATTAAAATATACGAAGACCACTGTACATTTCTTGGGGTGAGATGTGAGGATCCAGGGACAGGGGATGTCATATGCTGTACAGATTGTAAAGCCCTATGGGGCAAATTTGTGATTTGAGGTTATAAAAAAAATATGTAATTGAATCAAATTGAAATTAATTTTGGAGGTGAAGATTTGGCTTTTGATGAACCCATTCAGCCGTTGTAGAGGCCATGATGTGTTGCATTACAGAGAGAGTCGTTTCTGTTACTTAGCCTAAGCTCACTGGTATAAATGGGGTGGACAAAATAATTGAAACATTGGTTAGTATAACGAGATACAAATCAATACAGTGGCAGCACAAACTACAGCCTCCAAAATGACCTTAAATCATCACATATCCAAAATAGTTACAATAGAAAACTGAATATTTTAACCTTCATCCAGGTTGAATGTATTGCAGACTTGCTGTATTACAATGCATCTGTTTTAGCCATTATAAACTGGCAAGTGTATACTGGCATGGAGCTTATAGTGGCTGGCATTATTATCCATTATTATCCAATGTTGCTAACTATAAATCTAAAGAAACGGAATCGGGAAATGGGTCATCTTGGATACGTTCCCACCCAAACTAACTCTAACCCAGAAACGACATCTTACTTTAATGTGATGAAGCAACTCCGGATTCTGTAACCTGGTTACAACAGCTGATTTAAGTCTTGCTTTGACTGACCGAGAAATACTCTAAACCTTGGTGTTTGTCACTGCTCACTTTTATTTGTTTACACACTCTTTAACGGCTGTAAAATTGTTGAATGCATCTCCAACCAGGGCCGTACCATTGAGCACCATCAGATCATGTCCTGGGTCATTTTCCTGGTGGGTATTTTCTAAGCTGAATCCGGCATTGTTAGACTCAATGTATCATTATTTTTAGGGCAGTTTATGGGACTAATTTATTCCCAGCATTGTGGAGAAGTCAGCATTTAAAAAAATGTTTTTTTCATTGAAACAGTTAGCTGAATAATAAAATATGACAAATTGAAATCACTATCTATTTTTTTATTATTTTTTTATTTCGAAAATGGTTACAATACAATTTCCCAAACTGTAGGAAACAAGGTCACATATTTCTCTTCATTTCTTTAATTACCTGGACAGGTAGTTTTTTGTAGATCGAAAGAATGAATGCTGAATTCTATTCATATTCAAAATGACCGACCAATTGCTCTGGCTAGTGTACTCTCTAAAGTATTAGAACGAATTCTCTTAGATAGGCTTCAAGAATACATAATAACCACTGACAATCAATTTGATTTTAAAAGTAAACATAGCACAGATTTATGCATATACGCACTGAAGGAAGTTGTTAGTAAGTACAGGAGACATAACTCTACAATGTTTATGTGTTTCCTGGATGCATCTAAAGCTTTTGATCGAATTAATCATGGTAAATTGTTTATCAAGCTACAAGAGTGAGGGGTCCCTCCATACTGGACTAGGATTTTTGCACTTTTGGTATTCACATCAAACCATGCGAGCTAGGTGGGGTCAGCGTGTATCTGCACCCTTCCGAGTGACCAATGGCGTCCGACAAGGTAGAATACTGTCACCTGCTCTTTTTAATCTATATATGGATGATCTTTCGAAAAAACTAAAAGAGTGTAAGACAGGATGTATGGTGGGGAAAGTCTTGTTAAGCATCTGATGTACGCTGATGACTTAGTGGTCCTGTCTCCTTATAGCGCTGGTTTACAGCAGTTGCTCAGAGTCTGCTCACGGTATGGCGTGCAGTATGACATCAAGTTCAACTCTCAAAAGAGTGTTATCGTGATTGCTAAAACCAAGGAGGATCAGAAGCTACATTTTCCCTCATTTGTATGGGAGGTCAAGAGCTAAATGTGGTGCACAAAATGAAATATTTGGGTCACATCATCAGGAATGACCTCAGTGATGATGACGATGTGTTGCAAATTGTATGCTCAAGCTAATATGCTGGCACTTAATTTCATATGTGTACAGATGATGTTAAAACAGCTCTCTTCAGAGCCGACTGTACTCACAGCCCACCTGTGGTGCAGCTGTAGTAAAGCCAACATGAAGAAGACTCAGGGCCATTTAATGATGCTTTTAGAATCTTGCTCAAGCTTCCAAGATGGACGAGTGCAAGTCATATGTTTGTGAGTCGTAATGTTCCTTCCATGCTGTGTTGAGGAATTTTATTTACAAATTTAAATGTCGGTTAAATGACTCAGAAAATGTAATTATAAAAGCCTGAACTGATCCAACACAAAGTGACACAAGATATACTTCTTGTTTCTGGAAACATTGGAACAAATGTCTGTATGTTTTTAACAACGAGTGACTTTTTTTTAACTGCAATGATTACACTTGTGTCTTGGTGTCCTCGTATTGTACTTTATATATTGTTGTTGTATTTGTTTGTTGTTGTTTTTTTTGATACTATATGGACTCATGAGTCTGAAATAAAAGTTGATTATTCATGCAGGAATCACTTATTATCTGCATAAGAATTTATTTAGATTCTGTTTCCATCCATTCCTTTTGTTGTCTTTTACCTGGATTTTCTGGTGCTTACTGTATGTTTGACTTTCTCTATTCTCTATTTCTCTATTTCCTGTTCATTGATGGTGGCTGATTATATTTACATTTCTGTGTATTCAACAAAAACAAAGTCTGTCCCGCAAATTATTTTGTCTTAAAAAGAGCTATTGGGGTTTGGATATTCAGAGAAGGAAAATATTTAGTTTTGGTCTGGCGATAAGTTGAATCCCTCTTGAATTAGACCTCTAAAGCTCCATCCACACTAATGCGTTTCCGTTTAAAACCAGGGATTTAAAACGAATATGATCTACGTTCACTCTGCCGTTTCATCATCGTTTTCTAAATGATTTCCATCCATACCAACACGCCGGTTTCTGTTCTCACACTCGTGACAAATCAGGGAAGGCCGCGTCATGACTGTGAACACCCAATCAAGTAGCGAACATGGGTGTCTATGTCATCGTTTTCAAAGGTCTCTGTGTCTGTCCACACCACCATGCAACCCCTGAGTTTTCCAACTTACACGGAGTAGGTAGCGTTTCCAAACCCCTCCGATTTTGGGTTTTTAAACTCCAGAGTAGTGTGGACTAGGTGTAAATTTAGCAAAAGATATGAGTTTTAAAACGGAAATGTAGTAGTGTGGATGTAGCCTGAGAGGAAATCAGGCATTATTTGTAAAACAAACTACCCCTGAACAAGACCTTAAAAGAATTGGTCCTATCAGTTAAACATCTCCTTATATCTTTACTCTATCGTTACTCTAGGAGGAGGAAGTGTAAAGAATAATGAGGTGGCAAAACAAACAGCTCGTCAGGCTGCTACATGACTGTGTATCACCCACTCGCTGAGTGTTGATCCAGGGAAATGTGGCTCAGCGATCAACCAACCTGCTCCATTGATTAACAGCATTTTCTCATTCTTGGCCAAGAGATTGGCTTCCCCCAACATGTGTTGTTTGTTTGAGGAGAGACGAGGACCGGTGCCATATGTTTGTGTGCTTACGTGAGGGTACACTTCCAGCTGAGCCACTTGCATTTAAAACTAGCAGCCAAATGCTCCTCATATGGAGAGGCGTTCAAAATAAAAACCTTCTCAGTTTGAACGAAAGTATCTCAGTGCTCGCCTGCTGGGCATGATCTTCCTATTGGCTCAATATTTTGGCCCCTGTTGTACCCTAAAGTACCATTTTGTATATTTGGTACCCCCCTCTAAGCATGTATCCCCCCGTCACCCCTCTCATCATCACACACACATGCACATACACTTACTTGGGATCCCAGTGGGTGTGTGGGCTATTCAAACGTCCTGACTCAGAGATTTAAAATCTCATTTAAGACCCATTCAATGCTGTTAAGAATTGCTTTATTTCTCCAGCGTTGGACTACAAGGTCAGTTTGCACCAACAGCTGATGAGCGATCAATAGGAATTTGAATTTAAAGAGCCGTTGCCCCGGGGGCGGTCAGTCGCCGGTGCACGGTGTTACCACAGGGGGGGCTAAGCCCAGGGGCTCAACAGAGACCTATATCCTTCCACAGACCCTCCACCCCCACCTTCCACCCCACATCCCCAAGCTTGGTTGACTCTCAAGACCATGATTAATTCATGGTGGATTACAGTCTGGAGGCAGGGGAGAAAACTAGGATTGCATATATGGTCCTAAGTGCACATGCCGGGTTTGGGAGATAAAGGTTCCCTCAGATTCATGCCACAATCCCACCGCCCGACTCGTTTCCCTACAAGTGTGAATACTTTTTTCATCCTTCCTGCAAAAGATCATGCCTCAGTGTTTGGGCTTCTTGATTGTTATTACGGCTGTGTTCACCGAAATAAGTTCGGAAAAGGCCCTCCCAGCTGTCAGACCGCATGGCGAGAACAGCAAGCTGCAGGGAATAATAATGTAGAAGCAGGCTAATAAAAGCATAACAAGCAGGAGAGCTGCGGTCACAGCAATTTCATCATTGTCCTTCACAGTTGCACAGCTAACTGCTTATGATTAGTCAACGAACAACAAAAGAAAACCATTTGTTGACATTTTAGGATTAGCATTGCACAAGTCATACTTCAAAGCATGACTCTGTAGACGCTGCTTCTACGTTCTCATTTGGACTCCTTTTTTTCTTTGTTTTTTTTCATGACTTTCCACCAACTGCCGTTTCGATTTCACTCAACGTTTCTGACTAACATTAATCAGAATGGTTAACCTGTCAACATGTCGGCAAATGCCAATTATTTTACACTCCACGCGAATGAAATTTAGACATGAAGACAAAAAGCGTTCATCATGAAATGAGTGACACTGTCCTGATAACTGGCTCACAGGAACCCTGTGAAGTACGGCTGCACTTACACCGTGTGACACATAATACACTGAAATGTAAGGATATACTGTAAGGATAGTTGCTCCACAGAAAATATGTTAAGAAATTCATAAGTATATTTTCTAGTTTTATTAAAAACACATTTTTGTCGACATGTTGTATTTATACAGTGAATGGTCTAATATGCACTGGAGGTCACATAAGCTTAGGTTTATTGGAACAATAAAAGAGATGTTCAAAGAGATGTAGCAGCTACTAGCTGCATATTTGACCATCAATTTATAATAGTTTGGATTTTTCTCCTTTGAAGACACAAAAATAAAACCTGTCTAAGTATGTTATATTAACAATTTTATGAATGTATCGTCAGCAGACTAAAAAATAAGTAAATTACTCCTTTAACACATTTTGTCTCAACACGTTCTGCAGATGAAGGCGCAAAGCACTTTAACAGTATTTGTGCTATTTTTTTATTTGGCAAATGTCTACTTTATGTTTTTATTGTATTTTTAACCTTTTTTTGTAAACAACATCTTGTACAAACTAGCACAGTGAACCACAACCCCAGCAAATGTGTTTTTATCTCCATACAATATAAATGAAATCAATACAAAAGTTTGGTTGGTTGCTTGGAACATTTTTATATGGATCGAGAGGTTCTAAAACATGGTTTTCGAGACTTCTGGACTCCTGAATTAAATAGATTACGTAAACAGTTGACTGCTCTAAGTCCCATTTAGAACCTTCTAAAAGAATTTTAGAAGGTAGACTTCATTTCAACATTTCAAGTTCACTTCCATTTTAAATAAAGGGTTTGCAATCCGTAGAGGGTTTTTACAGTTTGCCTTTTCAAGGCGACCTTCTTCAGATTTGGTGGAAATTCTGAAATCGCGAAGAAAAAAGGAAAAAAAAAGAAACAAATAGTCCAGATGAAGGGAAAACTGTCATTTCCTCTGGCCTTCCGAAGCATGGTGTCAAAAAGGTTAAGTGTCAGTATGGCAGAGCCTTAAGAGGCAAAGAGGTCTGAGGAGCTTCTGAATAAATACAAGGGACAAGGCTCATACCTCGAACACAGTCTCAATGCCGCTCAGCCTTCCTAGAGTCCCAGGTCTGCACACGATCAACCCTCTGCCCCTTTATTCCCTCTGTAAAGCTATTGAAGTCTTTGACAGTAGCTAATGATGTTTTTGTGTTTGGGACATGCTATAGGAGATTTCCAGCGGGTTGTTTTGTACCCCACCGGTGAGTGTTAGGGGGTTTGGTCGCTATACCGGGCCACTGACAGGAGTCAGGAGGGGTGACAGGGTGCCCCAGGGGCCCAAAAAAAGGGGAGGGGGGGGGGGGGGAATGGGGGGCAGTTCAGCAGTCTCGCCCATTTTTTTTGTGAGTCCAGTTGTAGATGCAGGGAGGGGGGTCGAAAGAGGCAATTTACACACCCAAACACAATACCGAAGACAATGCTTTGGAGCATTATGCCAGATACGTTTTCCCACAAAAAAGATCAACAAATCAACTGGAAAAATAAATGTGAACAAAATTCAATTCAATGGCGTTGCCCTAACCCTGTCGATATCCATTTCCCTACTCGACCCATTCCCCAACACCATCAAACCTCACCACCCTCTGTTACAGAATCTCTCATCGGTAGAGTCCACTCTCTCTAAGCTACCACACAGTGCCCTCGTTCATTTCCGAGGGCGGATGGGACAGGTGGTTGCTGTATCCGCTGCCGTTCAGCGACAGTGAGGTAAAGGGCGGACTAGGGCCGAACACATCGGAGGAGATGCTGTGCAGGGGTCCTGGGATGCCGGGCTCTGGGCTGGGAGAGTCCCCCGGATGGTGGGACATTATATCAGAGAAGCGCTGCACCTCGCTGGAGGGGTGGTGGCCCGGCAAGGGGTGGTCCATACCTCCGAGGGGGGTGCCCGTGGGGCCTGAGGAGGGCACAAATGGGAGATCGACTGGGGTCTGGGCCTGCGATGACGGAGGCCCCTGAGGGAAGAAGTCATAGTTCCCTCCCGGGCCGTAGTACTCGCTTTGATAATCTGCAGATCCAAGAAAAAATCAACATTAGTTATAAGAACAATGGTTAGCAGAAATGATTCTGAGACATTGAGGAATTCATTGAATATACGTAGCTTGATTTGTATTAGAGAGCAAGAGAGACCCTCGCCGTACTACATTAGTCACAGAGCACGTTACACTTAAATCAAAACTCCAATTGGGTGGGGAGAACAACGTGGCCACAAAATTAATTAAAATGAGGGCCATTTCATCAGCGATTCGACTACTGAGACCGATTTTTTTTTCCAGTTCAGCAGAATAGTGTTAGACTTTTTGCTTCAGCAGAAAGGACAAAGGCCCGAGCGCAAATGAAATTCTCTGAAAATGATCAGATATTTCAAAGCATTTGAAGCAAAACTGTGCCATCAAATCACTGAGATGTAAACTAACTTCAAGTCTATTTAAGTCATTGTCCACTGATTTCTAAGCACTTATGGACCAAGTCACCCAAACTGAATATTTCACAAGCTAATTTGTTTTAAGAAGTAAGAGCCTCACTGCTGTATATACAAATGTGCCATACTGAAAATCACTGCATATTTATTTATTTATTTTATATATTTTAATTTTTTTAATTTTGTGTACTAAATCAACATGAAGATTTTTGTTCAGGCTGCTCAGGCAGAGCTTAGACAGCTCTGCCTTTACATGGTGCTGTACTTCCTTTAGGTGATATGTACAGATGAGATGGGGCCTTGTTCAGAATCAGGATATGACAGGAGAATAGAAAATACATGATGGAGGAAATAAGGAAACACACAAATGATATCTTGATATATGTTAAATAAAATGTGCTTGAAGAGGAGAAAATCACACGAATTGTCATTTTAACATGTTAACTGTTAACATGAAAAAGTTCCATGAGAAAAAAACACTTTCCAGGACGTTAAAAAACATTTTTCTCTCATGACAAAGTATAATGTATACGCATACCTCCATAGTAGGAGAAGGGCCCGTTGGGGATCAGCTCCCCGGGCTCCAGCCGGTCCACCAGCGTCCTCATCCGCCGTGGGCTCCGAAAAAACGCGTGCCTTCGGGCGCCCAGCGCGCTCAGCTGCTTCATACGCCTCTCTTTGGAACGTCGGTTCTGGAACCAGACCTGGACACACACACACATACACACAGCTCATGTCACTCAGTAATCATGCAATAAGCTTCTGACGCCATTTTGATTGCACGTCAATATTGTGCGTGAGAGATAGGAGGAGAGTGAGAAATGGAGGTGATGGCGTGGTGAGGGCTGCTTTGGTGTGAATTTTTGGAGGCAGAAATGTATGAATAAATATGTTCGTTGTTTTAATGCACGTCGTGAATTTGTTTTGGAACGTGCAAATAAACCTCACTGTGTAAATTCTCCGCCATACAAAGCAAAGTGTAATTAGGTGTCATGTTTACCTTGGCAGTTGCACCACGTTGGCTTCTTATTAGAGTAAATAACCGGGCTGTCTGTGTTCTTTTGCGGCGTGCGTGATGAGCCGGTGCGTTAAATCCGCGCGGCTCTGCGGCAGCGAGAACGGCGCCCAATTATCGTTACAGGAGCGAGAGTCACATCTAACCTCCTTAATGATCTTTTAACCCTCCATTTACTCCGACCGAAGGCTGCAGCAGCGGGGGCTTAAAATATCCAATTAATACTTAATAGGAGGGTTGTTACCAATATATTACCGAGCTCTTGGAGGTTATCATTTCCTAATCTATAGACCGGCTTCCTTTAATTACGCGCTTCCCTCTACCCCTCATGCTCATACATATTAGATACCCTTACTTTGCCACTTTCATTTTATCGCCATTAATCTGCTGAGCCTTTTTACCTGTGATCTGCCCGCAGCCGTATCCACAGTAGGACTAAAGAAAAGGAAATAAAAACATCTTTGAAAACTAAAAGATCTGCATTCCGGGAGTAGGTCTGTTATTATTCCTGATGGGTGGTTTTATTTTTGTCTCATGAATTTATAATTCCTAATAGTTCCCAATCAATACTTTGATGCGCCGATAAAAAAAGGTGTGTGTGTGGGGGGGGGGGGGGGGGTGCAGCGAAAGAACAAAATAAAACAGTCCCCCAACACTAAATCGATAATAGTAATAATAATAATCATGCTTTTTAGTTTTCTGTCTTTGCTCTTTGTTTAACTGAGTGTGGCCCTGCTGTAGTTCCGAGTTCCGAGGAGACAATCTGAAGACCCTTGAAACAGATTTCTGTCTTTCCGCTTGGCTGGAAATGCTCACAGCATGGCTAAACGTGGTCGCAAAACGTGATGGCAGCGCTGTGCCAGGACTCCCAGCGCCCCCAGCATCCCAGCGCCAGTTGGCGACTTCGCCCCGTTTGCAGCGCCAAGAATCAAAAATACCCATATAAATTACCCGTTTCCAAATCAACCCTCGTGCGTCAGCCAATCTTTGGCCTAATGAATTCAATGTGACCGCGCAGTTTGAAGGCAAGAGGCCTCCTTTAAAGAGGGGTGAAGGATGTGAGGGTGATGGTGGGGTGGGGGGGGGGAGCCTCTCTGATGAGTTGAGGCCTGCATGGTCATGGCAGTCTGGCAGCTTGGCAGGGACATTTTTCCATAAAATATAAGCTGTTACATCACACTTTTTAATGGGTGCGTAACACCCTATAAAACCGAAAAGGCGCGAGCCCACCTCCTCGACCCTTGGGTGTCCCCTGAATATCATTTCTATATTTCAGACAGAATCAGAAGATCCCCGTTTTGATGATTTACTATTGAACCGTATAAAAATGACTGAGGATGGTGAGAGCTTTAATTACAAGAGTGGTTGCTGTTTCTGGCCATGCGGGGAAACACCCACGCGTTTAGTAAATATGGACTCCATCTTTATTTGGTGGTTAATTAATGAATGAAGTCATCGTGACATACGATGGAGAATCCAGCAGAGCATTATCAGAACTCAGTTTCTTTACCTGGATGACCCTCATGTTGAGGCCGGTCTCCTGTGCCAGCTGCTCCCTGATGTGTCTGGTGGGTTTGGGGGTGGCAGCGAACGCCGCCTTCAGCGTCTCCAGCTGTTTGGCCTTGATGGTGGTCCGCGGGCCGCGCCGCTTCCCTCCGACGTTCTGGTCGTCGTTCTCGTTATTAACAGTTTCTTTGTCGGACAGGGCGGCGGACTCCGTGTCCTTTAGGACCACGTCGTCCTGTAGCTGGTCTTGAGAGTCCGGTGATAAACTGGGGTCGCTGCAGGCCGTTACTAAAGAAACGACATATGGGAATTAGAATAAGCAGAGCGATTCTCCAAAACATGGGAAATATGAGGCTCGAGTCATAAAGAACAAAAGTATATGTCCGCAGCGGTGCAGTCATTCATTGAAGGTGGCTGAATTGTGACCTTAAGTCGGTGATTCAAACTACCACCAACAATAATTCTTAAAATGAAGTTCATGTTTTTAAACTGTTTTTCTATTTGACCAAGATGAACACAAACGTGTACAAACAGGAACATTCTATTCACTTTTAAAAACCAGCTGGTGTGTTTTTCTCCTCTATTAAAGAGACTTTAATATTCAGTAAAACGTGCAAACCAACTTCATAAAAATCCCTACATGACATATTATGGAACACACATTTACAATAAATGCCCAACGAGCTTGGTGAGAAAATAAAAGGCTTGAACTGAAAATATATATTTGTGAACCGAATGAGCAACAGACAATGGACTGTGAGTGGTGCTGAATCGTATCCTCTGAATGCCGTCTAAGTCCTGGTCATGGAAATGATGAAGCCACTGCGGGGCTGAACACATTACATCCATCACAATTTACCCCGCCTTGCCTCGCGCGCACACACACGAACTGCGAACACACACGCACCTGAGAGGAGGCTGGCGTCTTTTACACTGGCATTGTTTTGGTAATCGTCTTTGCAAACGAATTTGTTCTCGTCTATGATGTAGAGCTCCTCGCCGGTGGAGAGCTGCTTATTGCACATCATGCAGGTGAAGCAGTTGAGGTGAAACACTTTGCTGCGGGCCCTCCGAACCAAGTCGTTTGGAGAAATGCCTTGCGAACAGCCGCCACACTTTGTACCGAACCGTCTGCGGGAGGAAGAAGGAGATGGTTATTTTTGTTATCAAATACGTATTATACACAAATTATAAACAAACATCTAACATCAACGCCTAGTCAGGTTTTGGTGGCCAGGCTGAGATGATGGTGACGCAAAGAGCAATATTAAACAAAATATAGATTCACATTGTCTCTGGACAATCTTTACACGGTTTATTATAAGGTGCAGACATACATTAAACCTGTAATGATCATTTTATCACGTATATATATATATATATATATATTATTATTTGTTTTTAACATGAAATCATATAATCTTTAGATAAACTCCAGATTCGTATTGTATTATATTCAGATTGAAAGTTTAAAAACGCTTTATGGACTGCCAGAATTAAGACTAAATAAATAATAATGATAACAATAATAATAATAACATATTTAAAAATGTGTTTTCGTATTGTATGCCAAGTTTAAATATATACATAAGCACACGTTGGGCAATGGCGCTCTATAAATACATAATTATCAAATAAAATGTAGGGATATTGCGCATGAGCTAAATCTTTTTAATTTTCTAAATATTGAAAATAATAACATGTGCTTTCCTTCCACCTGCGGCCATTGCTCACCTCTGTATAGACCTGCTGGCGTTAGTTGTTTTAGTAAATGTATTAAGTATTAAATCTCTATATTTCCAACCTTTTTGTATTCATTATGAAACCATATATGTTATGTATAGGAGGATGCAATTCAGTAAATATAGAGGTCTAACACATCAGGCTGCTTTGGAATAATAAATGATCGCCCTGCCATTGACGGTTAAGCCATGTGTATTGAGTGGTGTGCACTGCTTGTTGACTGCACGTCTGTGATTGCATTGTCTGCGGACTTGATCTTTTCAACTAGTTTACTATTCAAATCCACTTATCACGTCCTCCTCAGTCGGACTGAGCAAACACACCGGGCAGCGGCTCCTCTGGCCGGGGTTTGATCCTGTGCGCTGCCCCGACTGCCTGCACGCTGTAAAAAAACACACCCCAAGTGTGATTTCCTCGATATCCTAACAACACCCCCCCACACACACACACGCACCCCCACTCCCCTCCCCTCTTTCCCCGCTGAGAGCGAGAGCACACGCGTTTAATGTTGCTGCCCCTCTTTTGTTGTTGTTTAGCATAAGAATCCAAATTAACAAGCTTTTAATTACGCGCTCCTAATCAAAGCGTATCGCCTCCAAGTCCTCACTCACGGCTACAGGCACGGACAGGTTGGTTTATCCATTTATTTAGAGAATAAATAAATAAAGCAGAAACGTTCATTCTAAGAACTTGTTATCTGTGTGTGCAGTCAACAGATGTGCATTTTTTATTTTATATTTGAACTATTTGTCTGTAAAAGCATGAGAGGCAGTCTGGGTTTGTAATAATTACTGGCATGGCAATAGTATAGCAATACTTTACAACTAATTAAAAAGTTGTAAATAATGTAGAAGATACAAATAATGATCTGCACTCCTACGACTTCAAATGATTTTCAGCTAAATATAATCGTTGGGCTTCAATGATTGATGATGCCCCATCAGTATTTGTTCTGCTATTTAAATGTATTTATGTTATAACTTCCTTCTGCTTTCACAGTCTAGCTCGTGACATAAAATCAGACACATTCGTAAACAGAAACACAGCTGAAGAGTTTTTCTGTCTCCTAACCGATCTTACCTAAAGAAATCGTTTTTGCAGTACAGTCTCCCTTCTCGTGAAAAACATTTCTCTGTCAAATTACATTTGCACTCGCAGCACTGCACGCATTTGACGTGCCAGGCTCTATCCAGCACGTTGAGCAGAAAGCGGTCCAGAATAGGCCTCTCGCAGCCTGCGCAGTGGACCATGGCTTTGGTTGGGCTACAACCCCACAAATGAAGCGCGCACACACCCAAACAAAACCAACAGCACAGGCCGAGTATTGACCGAGTATCTGCTGTTTCCCTCCTTGATTCGCCTGAAGCTCCCGGGCCAATGTGCGCGGAAAAGCCAGTCGATCAGGTGTCACCAGTGGTCTCCCTGCATGCGTAAAAGGCTCCAAAGAAACACACGTCCTCTCTATCAGGTGGAAAAGCCAAAAAAGAGAAGAAAAAAATCAGTCCTTTACTGGATCCGGGGAAAAACACACAATTCAACCAGAATGTAGATTTCAACACAGGCAGCTGAAGATCGGCTCAGGCAAGAAGACCGGAGCCAGTTTGGTTGTCCCAGCGCTCTTGGAAGTGACGCATCGGTTGGAGGAGCGTCGTGTGCCAGTTAGTGCTGGAAGAGGTGTCTAATAAAATGCTTTTAGGGCAGAGCTGTCACACAACAAGACACGCACGCCTACAGATAATTCAGTGTACTTGGACATGACAGCGTATCCACTGTACAGAAGTCGGCGAGAAACAAAATCACACACCCAAAGGATTTTAAAAAAAGAGTGTTTTCCCTCTCGCTCGATCCGATGATCCTGGTCGTTCAGCTTGTGGCGGCGGGGGATGCTGCGATGCGCCGGTGGCTCTGATAGTAGTCAGTGTGTATGCTGGGATGCCCTCACTCTCCAGTACCGTGTATGCTGGGATGCGCTGGGTCTCCAGTAAACTGTCTTAATCCTAAAGCTCCAACCCAGCCTTATTCCCAGCCTCCTGACGTCAGGCTGCGGCCGGACCAATCAGCGCCGCGACATGACAGCAACCATCAAGCCGCCCCATCATAACCCAGCGAGGGCTCTGCCTGCTATTTATGCCACACACTCAAGACACCAATTGTCAAGAATTTCCCTGCAAACTGTCATATGTTCGTGAATGTGTTTGGAGGAAGCAGCCGGGGCGGCGGAGGGCGAGCAGCGCGGAGGGAGAGGCGCCACTTCTCAGCTGCTGAGCAAATTGTCTTCTGGGCATGAGGGGGGCATGAAGGAGGAATCTGTGCAGGTAGATAAAGGCGTCTTCCGGATAAAGAAGCCGGAGGCGCATATTGCATTGTTTACGTTACTTTGCGACAGAAAATGACGCACAAGTCGAGCATGTTTGTCTTGTTGTTTGAGAATAACTGGAGTTTTTTTTCTCATCAACAAACCATCTGTCCTTTAAAATATAAAATCTTTAATACCTGCTTTGCACTTGGACGCGTCATCCATACAGCTAAATGTTTGATTACACAGCAGAAAGCTGCAGAACATGTCTGTCAATAGGATGTTATCGTTCTCCTCTTCTCCCAGTGTGGTGCTACATTACAGAATGTCTTGTGCTCATTAACATCTTTTTTTCTTTGGGTAAAACAGCACACCTCAGCAGTTTTCTCTTTGGTGTGATGGTGAGGAAGCCTGGAAGTGAAAAACAGAAAGGCTCTAAAGTTGACAGCTCGTGCAGCTCAACCCGTCAGGAGCTCGCGGCCCACACACCTCGGACGATTCATTAGGGAGGTCCTATCCAATTCAAGTCCACCTTAAGTAAATAACACCATGAACCTAACAGCATTCTGGATTATCAGTCATTCATCATCAAAGAGATCAGTCAAGTTTAGTGTTGACGATTTACAGGCCTGCACTCTTTAACTCTGTTGTTTTGCTCATTGAACAGATTGTCTACATGCTTGTTGAATACATTCGTTTATATCGAAACAAGATTAAAGGAGTTCGTAGTAATTGTTATTTGAAACATTTACGCAAACTCTTCTATTGTGGCTCGTGTCACAATTTACCGTGAGACAATGTTGTATTTGTCTTGGTTGTAAGCAGAAGCAGAATCTCGAGTTTATTTGTGCATCTTAACATGGAATCAAGCTGAATAGCTGCGCACTTTTAGCAGAAAAGGCGACCAAGGAAACCCATTCATTCTCTACCAATAGCCCGCCAGCATCCTCTTGCATATGGACTGCTTCTCATGCAAAACGCCCGCCCGTCCCCGTCCAGCTGCCTCCCGGCGTCTGGGGAGCGCCCCTTAAACAGGACATGTGTTAGTGGTGTGAAGAAAGAGCGAGATAAGGCTTCAAAACACACAGACTCCATCTCTTTTTTCTCCCTCTCTCTGGACCTCTTCAGCCCGACATTTTCCTCCCCCTCTTTTCCAGTCTCCCTCTTCTCTTCTTCCTCACCCTTGCACCTATTTTTGTTTGTGAACGGTGCGTCCAAGCGAATTCTGCTGAGCATCTGGTTATGTTTCCATCAGATAGACGGGGAGAGAGAGGTCATTGACCTCCATGACAACTGTTCTACATATAGGGGGCAATATGCAATGGAATATCGCGGACTACAAAACTCACTTTTCTTTTTTTCTGCACTAAAACCTGCTGAGGAATCTGGAAATAACCCCCGAAAGCCTGCAGTCTGCAGGCCTCACTCTCCCCACTGCCAACAAACTTGTAAGTGCAGCATGTAAACAACAAAAGTTGTTGTTATTTCCATGTGAGGAAGATGCCTTGATAGTCTGTCAGGGGGGATAATCTCTGCCTGATTTAGAATAAGCCAGAGAGAGAAGGGAAAAAGGCAGCTCACAGAGGCAGATTAATCCACGAATAGAAGGAAATCAAAATATAGGCTTAAAAATATCTCAACTCCCCTCCAGGCAAAGACACTATTAAATGCAAAAAATGGTTTTAACCTCATACCACTGTAATCCCTTCAATAGATTCTATTCTCACTCATTTTCATTCTGATGCAGACAGAAGTTGTACATTGGAATGGGCCCAGTGTCTGTGCCCAAGTTGAAGAAAACTAAACTTATTATTTTTCTTTCTGTCCTGCTTTAATCTCAGAAGGTAGATTTGAAGACAGGAGGCCTTCGGGCAGACTGTGAAGACTGACTGTAAATTGTGTTTGAAAATGAAAATCGAAATACCCAAATTAATCTGAAATGTACCTTTTATTGTTGCCTACTAAGAAGTCTACATTTTATATGATATGCATTTTCTTCCTTCCTCCAAAGTTGTGGACGCTACTCGCAACCACAGATATACGATAAGGGCTATTCTTGTATCAGGGCCACAGTGTTGTAAAGCAGCCCAGGAGATTTGGGGTTTATGAAGTGCAGACAAGTGAACTGGTACACTGCGAGATAATTAATCTGAGATAATGAATGAGGCTGCGAGGATGCATGCAATCATTAATTCTAATCATGACACGTTTATTTGTCTCCCCTCTCTCCTCCAGGCTCAGTTAAGAGACACAATGTCACCACAACAACGTGTGAGAGGCACGGCTAAAGGAAGGAGACTGCAGGTGATGAGATGGGTTGGGGAGAGGTGTTTGAAATATGAGCGCGAGAGACACTAAGAGCGATTTCTTCTTCTACGTGTAGTTTCCGGGGTGGTCGGGCTGTGAAAGTCGGGCTGTGTGACATTACAGTCGGGCCAGTGAGGCCGGGCAGGCAAGCCGTGACTCCGGTAATACAGAGAGAAATATCACCCCCGACTGGAGCTTTGATCAACTGAGTGTACCGGGGAGGAGGAAGAGGAGGGTGGGGTACCGCTCCGCTGCTCCGCTCTGCTCTGCTCTTTGCAGTCTCTCCAGACTTTTTTCACAGTCTTTTCACAAAGGAATTGCAAAAAGGCGCTGATCTTCATAATTCATAATATGACAGATTGATCATTACAGTTTATGAATGCGTTTATTTTAAGAATAAACAGCTAAAATTCTGATATTTTTTTAAGCTCTATTCCTACACATTTTCACACGTGGAATAGGGGGGATTATTCAAAGTTGAAACAAAATTAAAGGAAATTAAAATGCATGAAAATGTATTTGCAAGTCATTGCTCTCGTTGTAAGATGCTTTGGACAACAGTTTGCCAAATTAATGTAATGTGACAATAATTACATTAAATTATAAACAAATGGGATTTTTTAAAACGAAAAACGTACAAACATTGTTATTAAACAAACAGAGTAAAATAAGCATCATAATGCATCTGTGTTATTTAGAAGTAGTAACTCGTACATCCACAGAAAGCTGGTTTCACAATGCGTAAACTGTGTTTTCCACTCAAATTGATCACGTGTCACATCTTCTCTTGGCTGCGCAAAGTACATCAAAAGTGCGCAAATTTGGCGCAAAGATTTCCATCGTGTTCACAAACTGTGTGTGAGTTTGTAGAGGGTTGAGTGCGCCTTCCTGTCGCTGTCTAGTCTGTCAATCATTGTTCACCGCATTATCACGCACTTCGAAGGCCGAAATCCGGCCCTCCCTTCTTCCTCCGTCCATCCATCCATCCATGCTTCCGTCCAGCCACCCCGGTGCGCGGTGCTGACTCGGGAGGCTGTGGCAACTAACGCAAAGCACGCAGAGTCCGACGATCGACTGACTGGGCTGTGTCCTCCCCTCTTTCCCTCCCCCCCTCTCTCCCTCCTCCTCCTGTAGATCAGCAGCCAAGCATATGCCGATGTGAACTCATCGAGGATTATTGAGCCAACACCAACTCTACGCAAACATTTTCCAGACTTTCCAACTCCGGTCCCAGCCTGTGCTGAGAGAAATCCAATGGGATTTATAGATCATCTCCCTACAGCTGTCTCTTCTCAGCCAGTCAACCCCCACTCCATCCACACACACACACACACACACGCACGCGCGCACACACACACACACACACACACACACACACACACACACACACACACACACACACACACCTACACACACACACACACACACACACACGCACACTAGTATTCTTTGGCTTATGATCCGGCCTCCAGAACCATCTACAACCGCATTTTCTTCACTATCTGTGCGTTTTCTCAAGGAGATCACATGATCTGGTGAATTTGGGCTTTTGGGGTCCTCAACATTAACCCTGCATGAGACTTCGAGGTCAGCCAGAAACAAGGCCACTACCACCAGAGTCCCGCTCACTCCTCTAGGGGGCGAATTCAATCCGGGTAAAGTGAGGGCTCATGCAATGATACTATTATTACTGTTACTATTATATGATGTTGTCCTTAAATCCAAGTTATAGCTGGTGTTATGTCAGATTATAGATTTAAGAGATCATTCCACACATGCCATATTTAGAAATGAATCTAAAACGTCTAGATAAAGCTTTAATAGTTGAAGAATTATCTGTGTGTGTCTGTGTTGTATATTCAAATTAAGTTTGAAATAATATGCCCACATTGATGCAGCCTACTCACTTTATATTTAAATGTATATGTGTATATAAATATATATATATGTATATATATACATATACACACACGGAAAAAGTACTCTAGAAAATGAGTAAATTGATGTTTTGTGTTTTATGCAAATTTGTATTGTTTTATACAAAAAAAAGTCTTCGGTCAGGAGATTCCCCTGTTCGATAAATAGAGCGAATCACAAACACGGCATCATATTTCCATCATATCCACATGTCAGGTTGAGAACCCTGCCTGACTGAGCCAGGTGGGTGTTGTCAACAAAAACCGTTCACAACTAAAACGTGCCTTTTTTCTCTCATTTGAACGCGCTCCAAACAGAGTGACTGAGACATGAGCACACATAAAGGCGCTGCGAGGCAGCCTCTACAGCACTTCCCCTAGTTCAGATTAATGGTTCTCCGCGCTTATTCTGCAGTCGGGGTGAAAGGGCTAGGATCACTAATGATTATAATATAATGTGTGGCGATAACCACTCGCTTTGAGATGTTATCGCCCGATGGCCAATGCTCTGGGGACGGGCTGCATGGCTGCAGAGCGGCAGATAGCCGCTGCTGCGCCGCCGCCGCAGCGGATTTCTGCGCGGTGAAATAAAAAGCCCGCAAGCATGGAGAGAGAGGAAGAGCTGGCCGCCGCTGATACCTGCATTAAAATAGAGCAGAGCGGCACATGAATTTATCTGCCGGTTATTTATTTATTTATTAAAGATGGGGATTTTTATGTTTAAATTATCAGCGCATGTTTAGTCAGGAATATCTACCATCCAATTTCCACCTTAAAGTGGTAAACCCGACTGGTGTTAATCGTTAAGACCACCAAGTGATTTAATTACTATTACCTGGAACATTTAGTGCTTTCTATCACGGCTTTTTACAGCACCAAAGAGGGCCTGTGGAAAAGCTCACTGAGCTCATTTGATCTCAGGAGAAAAGTGTCTGAAAGCTTTTGGTTTGAGGAGCAGGTGAATATAGAACCGGAATTATAACGAAAACATTTGAATTGTAATATGAAATATGAGGAACATACAATACGAGGTGTAGTGCGATTCTTAAAATGTGATTTCATTTTGAAGCTTCAGCTTCTTCACCATTTCACCACTTTCTGACGATCCAACCCTTTTTGTGAAGCGCTGCAGGACTGATTGGCCTCCAGCGAGTTTGCCAAATTTATTCAAACACAAATCTTTCAAATGGCGTCAAAAAAGTCAAAAATATTCAGCCTATTCGAAGGCACTTTTGTTAGAGCAGTTACTGCTGCTTTAATATATCCCTGAGCATTTATTGGGTTTAAACTGTTGAAAGGGAGATAGAACTGGAAGAAAAACCCGCAGCCTATATTTCTAATCTCTAGATATCATTTGAATTAAAACGCTTACTGATGCATCGGTGCCTGTACAGAAAAAGTAGGCTACAACAGCAAAGCCAGGGCAGTCCCTGTTCTGCCATCCAAAGAGATACAAACTGTACTATTGTAGAAGCACATGATAAACATGGCAATGTGTGTGGAATGCGTTACATAGAAAAGAAGAGAAAAAAAACAAGAAACAAGGAGTGAACGCACTTGTCCCAAAACCGGTTAGGCTGGAAATCCCTGCATACTTATCGACATTCACTGATCAATGACAAACAACGCAGTCCTCAACATCTGATAAAAAAAGGCTGCCAGAGAGGGAAAGAAGAGGAGGAGGAGGAAGAAGTGTAGTGAGTGATGTTGCAGTTCCGGACGCACCGCAGCCAATCCCGCACCATCTATCTTCATTGGAGCTTTGTGTGCGCAAAAAGCAAAGGCGCGCATAAGGTAAAGCCCGCATCAAAGCCGCGGCTTTATTTTTATATCCAATAGATCAGCAGGCAGACAAAGCTTTATTTTCGCCAGGAGAGAGATATTTTACCTCTGCCTTACGGTTTTATGTTGGAGAGGTGTCATCCGGGGGAAATGGATGGCTAATGCATAGGCAAAGCGCTGCTCGCCTCGGCATGCACGTCAGAGGGGGGCTGCAGGGAAGAGCAGCGGGGATTTAGGGCCCCTGGGGGCCCAACACGGGGGACTGAACACTGGGGAGGGGAGGGGGGGGGTACTCCACTCATGCATTGGTTTAACTGATATGTGCTGATGTGTTATGAGCTACAGTATGAGTTTGCCAGGGTTTGCTTCTTGCTCATAATCTAGGGCTGGTACCCGTGTTTATGGGGGCAAAAGCACAGAGCCCCCCCCCCCCCCCCCTGTCACCACACCCCATTTTTCTTTGTATTATCATCGGTCAGAGTGCAAGGTAAAAATTTGTGGGAACAGGAATGGGATGTGCTGAACAGTAACACAAGACAAGTAAACAGACACACAAAGACAATTCAATCCAGCAACAGTTGTATGTATGTTGCATATTATACTGTATTCATTACACATATTGACGAAATGTAATTATTCATTGGCTTTCAACCGACAGCTGAATCCAATTCAGAGAAAGAAAGTCTAGTAAAGCAGTAGGACACACAAACACACAAAATAATTTGAATGAATACCTAAATTGTGACAAAAAAAGACAGATCATATTTGTAATTAATTCCGTTAGGCAGCCAACATTTCATGAAGGAGCCACGTAGTTTGCTTTACGCTAGGTTAGGCTATATATTCATCATAGACCATTATTAGAAAAAATCATGACATGACGTTGATTTGTTCAGTTTCAATATACATTTTCCATTTAAAGGGCTTAACATTTTCCTTTTATATATGCATGTGGAGGGTTTACAGTGTGCTCAGAGGTCAGATTCTTTGCTTTGCCAACATTTACATTTCATTTATTAATGCAACTAGTCAAATTAAAAGACATCATAGCCTTAGAAAATGTAGGCAGCGTCATGCAAACAAATCAGTTGGGATCAGCCTTGAAATCTTCACATGGGCTGAATCTACTTCAGACTCCTCTAACACACGCAGAACTATCAGCTAGTTGTTAAAATCTTATGCACTGCTCACTCCCTGACATGAATGCAGATTCCTCACCACACGTTGCAAAGAGTTAACGAGATTTACAATGCCGCTCAAAACACAGAGCTTCCCTGTCATATTTTCCCCTCATGCTAAATAGAAATCTTAAGAAGTAATTGGAATTTACTGCATACCTGAATAACTGCATATAAATAAGCACACATTTCATTGGGGGGTTCACTGACACTGTTTGGTCGCATAAAAACTGCTGCATGCATTATAATACACAGCAAATAATCTTATTTTGCTGGAGCCTTTGCTACATGCTTGGGATTCCGTCCAAATTACCGAGGATTCAAACAAGCGTTTTCAATTTATTAAACCTATATGGGCAACATTTCATTTTAATGGGACAATTTATTTCTGTGAAGGGATTACCAGGGGTTGGTTGAAACCATGGCAGTGTGTAAATCTGACACTGTTCATCTCATTTATAGGCAGGCAGCCCTCCTTTGCTCAGGCCTGTTTCAGTGGACGGAGGGAGTGAGATTCAGGTGCCTCGCAAAGGCCTCGACCCCGTTTCCTCGTCCTGTGGCTGAAAAGCCAAACTAGCTCATTGACTTTGGCCATGCCTCCCAGACAAATTCCTCAATTCTCAACACCTTTATGAGCCTGCATGCGCTTACTGAATTTGGTAGAGGAGGACACAAATCCTCCGGATGGGATTGGCAGTCATGCCCCCGGTCTCTCGGCCTGACACGCTCGGGATGTAAAGTGGTCGTCGACGGCGCGACCCCCCGGTCGAGAGGGCTCAGCGGATTTGGAGATAATGACATTGCCGCCTCTATTAAGATTCACATTAACCATTTCACCACATGACCCCATTTCCCTTTGTCCTAGCCCCCGTGTCAAAAGCCTTGCCGTCTCACCGTGTCTGTGGTAATATTCAAAGCTGCCCAAACAACCTGCATGCGCACAACCTCTATTCCTGGGGAGGACAAGAGAGCTTGTCTATATGCAAAGAATACAGAGGAAATATATCCCACTTGTTGAAAGCAAACCCCCTTAACATTCATGGAACAAACTATTTGGTTGCAAATACGTAGGTATATATGCCTGTATCTCACGTTTGCCATATTGGAACACACACTCACTCATTTGACAGAAAGACATCTACCCAAAGTGACCTCTTCTTCTTCTTCTCTCTCTCTCTCTCTCTCTCTCTCTCTCTCTCTCTCTCTCTCTCGCTCTCTCTCTCTCTCTCTCTCTCTCTCTCTCTCTCTCTCTCTCTCTCTCTCAGTCAGACACACACCAACCAACCCCTGCTGGCTTCTAGAGCTGTGACTGTGGGAGGGAGGCCAAATTGTTTGTCTCTCCCCGTGTCAGGGCTCTGCAGCAGGGATGAGACCATGAGAACAACTGTTCCCTGTCTGGCTTCTGGCTGATGGCTCCATCAGGGTAGAGCAGCAGGGAGTCGGACGCTGGGCGAGGTTGAATGTACGTGTGGGTGAGTGTTATGCGTTTGAGGAGAGGTGGGCTCATCCTTCCAGGAGTCAAGAGTGATGCTGTGCGCAACCGAGGAGAGCAGCTTGAAAAGTGATTGTTGGACAGCAAAGTGCAATATCACTGAATCGTTAGCACCAAAGATGGAAACAGACTATAAAAAAACTGCCACAGGCATAAACGATGTTGACAAACTAAACAAAGAACTCAGGTGTATCTCTTTCTAAGAAAACTTGAGCATCCACTTAATATCATGAGGTCTTTCTTAATCCTTCTGTACCTGACAATAAGCCCGTTTTGCATTCTGTCTCCTGTCGACAATGGTAAGCCTGATATTTCCCTGATCTCATATCTCATATGGATTTTGGAAGGCACTGACAAAGGATGTCATGAGAACAAATACTTTAGTACCAAGTCAATGCTAAATGTGACGGATCTCATTTTACTACAGAAGGCACCAGTGATCAGGGCTTTAGACTAACGGAGTCCCATTTCCCTGATAATGCTACTTTGTGAACAACAAATCCACATTTAATTCGGCAGAAGAAGAGTAACGTTAGCTGTTAGCAGCCGATAGGCAGCACAGTCCTGCTTGGCTAAATAACGGAGCTAACAGCTAAAGTAAGTAACATGAGTAAAGGGCAAAGGTTACAGTAATGATACATTTGCAAAAAAACAGTACAGAGGTGTGTATGTTAAACTACATGGATTTATAGTTTTATTTTACACTTTTTCACATTGGTATTGAATATATTCACTCGGATTGATATTCACGACTACATTTCTGGTATGGTGACATCCCTAATGCTGAGGCTCTAAAAGGTCGTTTTAGAAGGCAATTTCAACCGCCCTGTGTTTGTGTAAAGTTAGTGGAAGATGGTGGTTTTGGGTAAATGTTGCCGTAAACCAGCACAGTCTCACGGCATTGAGTCACAGGGACATGAATTCTTCTGATTTCTGTTGGCAACATTATTACAAAACAAAAGGTCGGATTAGGCAACAAAACCTAATATTAAATAACAACAAAAGCTAAACCAATATCTAAGACCACGTCACATGGATGTGTTTACTTTCCACCATGAAAAAGGATCCCAATTGACTTTCCATTGGCATTGTATCCTGAGCGACGAAGAAAAACTGGATAATTTGTGTTCATGAACACAAAACCAATAGAATGCATTTTGAGAATATTTCACGACCTTTCATGATACATCCCATTTTGCGCTTCAAGTCAGTGGCCAAGTTGAACCCAATAGTGTTTTCAGCTGTCTAAACATAATGATAACAATATAAAAGAAATGGTGAGGATTAGTCTGGCCGTGTCCAACGTTCAACAATACAGCGAAACATTTAAAACTCATTCACAGATTGTTTCTTGTTTGTGTAATCCATGTCAAAAATACATTTCATTGTAGAGGGAGTTTCTTGACAGAAAACCGTATCTTTGCAGCATATATGGAGTACGTTAAGGTCAGCGAGCTTAGCTTTTAGTATTGGTCAATGTACAGGCGAGACGGTACCAAACCTGGCAACTTCACTCAGTCGAGCATTTAACTCCCTGTAAAACTATTTTAAACAGGTTATCTGTTGAACAAGTTTGACAAGTATTCAGCAGTTAGTTTTAGAGCTGCTTCCAGTCTTCATGCTAAGCTAGGCTAAGTTCTGTACTAAGTCATGATCCTCTCATATCACTCTTGTAAAGAAAGCAAACGAGGGTATCCCCTAACATTTAGAACTTTTTACATCTTTTTTAGCCATGCCTTATTTGCTGGGAGCGAATACATAAAAAACATGTGCGATAGCATTGTTATGTCTCAGTACATTTTTTGCAGATGTGTTCAGTATATGAACAGATAGACTTCAATGTCAATGCTTTGTGCATTATGTTCCTAAAATATTATATTATGTTCTCAGCCAATTATTCGTAGGCGTTTAATTAGTCTCAAAACCAGGGCAGATGAAACTAATGAGCACGTGTAATGAGCACACACAACAATATTTCTGCTTCGCATACACAAATGTGGTCCAGCGAGCATGAACTCTGACTCTCCCTACATGCTCCCAACTGCTCAGAAGTGGACTTTTGGGACTCGAGAGGCAGGAATGGAATAGACAGGCTGATGTCTCTGCTCGTTGGTCTTTTTCAACATCGGCCTCTGGCCTATCTATGCCTCTCTTGTGATATACACACCACCTTCCAAATCTTTCAATCATGAAAATGAAATGAAACATTTTTTTATTGATGTAATAATAATGTATATATACATGTATAAATAGAATCCAGGCATGTGAATATATATATATCGTGTAAGGTTTACCAGGCTGTGGGATCACAGCTGCACATACACTGTTTCCCTTCCCTATCAGTTCCCTTACTAGAGCAATCAGATTATGTGTTTCAGCCACAACCATTGGGCCCTGCTGACCATGGGGTTTGTAGTATTTTACTCAATGCCATAATGGTTTGTAGTCCATGTTGCGTCCATTGGGAGAGACTATTTCGTTGTGTCCCAGCTGCTTTGCTTTCTGGGATCATGATGAGATTGGCAGCTCTGTGTCTCTGTCTCTGTGTCTTACTGGGACTGTTGGGATATATTTGGAATGTGCAGAACATTTTGAACATAAGCAGAAATGTTGCTGAATCACATATGAGCTATTCTATGAGCTATTAAAGTCCAGTGATGTTAAGTTAAATTAAAATGAATTAATGTATCGTTGAGGTGAACAGGTGCCACATGCACATTTAAAGAGGTTACTTCCCCCAACAAAAGACACAAAAAGCAGAGATAACATTATTATTTAATAATTTGAATTGATATCTGGCGCCTGTATTCCTTTACATAAATAAAGACATTTACAGCATAAATTGATGCAAACAAATGTGTGCTTACAAATTCATCAGAGTACATGAAAAGAAGTGTTTGAGGACTCAATATGTGTGTTCCCATTTTACACAATAAAACTAATCTCTTGGTGTTTGGTTGACATAAATACATTTTAATATATTTTAACAGTCCTGTGTATGTGGAGCACTGTTATCCTTTCACCATACTGTACACAGGAGCATGCTGTGAATTGCATGCAGTGCATTTATTGGACAGTATTTAGTCATATTTCCATCCCTGTTCATGCATTTCGCTGAACTCTCTCTCTCCATTATTATTTCCCGATTCCTCTCTTGTGATAATGTGGATGAGGTAGTTATGCTGCTGCATGGAGGACCCTCCTCCTCTCCTGACTTGCTATGCCTGCAGATGAGTGGAAAGGGTGAGGAGGTCGCAACCTTCCTGGGGGATGTTTTACGATGACACGGCCGGGAAGGTCTGATTTGTCTCCACTGGAGCGTGCTGCTGGCGTCTTCACACCCGTCGAGAGAGAAAGAGAGGGATAGAGATAAACAGAGAGAGAGAGAGAGAGAGAAAGAGAGTGTGTGCACAGAGTGCCGGTGATGGCTGGGGGGTGGGGGGTGTTTGTTGGAGGGTGGACATCGCAGGGGAGGAGGGTGGGCTGTAAATTAGCCGGCTTGGCAGACTGATGGTCAGCAGCAACAGCACCCACCTTGACCCCCGCTTAGGACATCCAGCTGAGCCCTGAGGGAGGAGGAGGAGGAGGAGGAGGAGGAGGAGGAGGAGGAGGAGGAGGAGGAGGAGGAGGAGGAGGAGGAAGACGACTCCAAGCTAGTGGACCTCAGATGGGCCCATGTAGGCTCACCTTTATCTTTATGGTATAAACACACACACATTTCATTGTCATTTCATTCATTTTGTGGTCACTGCCCTCTCATTCACGTTACAGTCCTAGTGAGAGTTTATATTAAAAAGCTTTGGCTTTTTGACATAATAATGCTGGTTAAAAGTTGACAATGATCCTGAAATATGGTGTTTAATCCATGCACTGACATACAGTTTCCCCTTTATTGTTTCCTTTATTGTTCTTTATTGCACCATAAAGGCTGTTCGGGTAATGTCATTTAATACTTCTGTAATTATTCTAACCCTTCTATACTAACGCTACTTCCATCGTTATTTTAACCCAAACCACGATCCTTTCCTCAACCTCAGCAGATAGTTTTGATGCCTATGTACTGAAGGCACACTCATCACCTCCTTTTGCAGGGCATTCAAAGGAAAGTGATTTAAAAATAGCATCATACGAACCGTTGAGTTAAGTAGTGTGGGCCAGCCTATATTAGGAACATTAAATTTGTCTTTTGTAGTGACGATACCCTAACACCAATGTCTCCATCCAATCTGTAAATACTGAGAATTGGACACACAACTCTGTTTGTTGCCGAACATGATAAAATAGTCTGAGTTAAAAAAGTGTGCAGTACTCTCCACCTTCCACAAAAACTCACCATATATAGTAAAGTGTCCTATATTAAACAAATCAATCTCACGCTTGGCAGTTCATCGATCTGTTTCTTGTGGCTTATTTGCAATCATGGAGCTCATTAATGGAGAACATGATCACCCCGAGGTGCTTCAGCTGGGGAGGAGAGAGTTGAACAAGCTACAGGGGCACATCACAGAGAGGAGGAGAAACTTCATTTGCATGGAGTTTGCTGGAATGCACCCCCTATGGGGCATAGGTGGGAGAGTTAGCACCCTGCAACACACATCCCCAACACACTAATAAATCATGTATCCCTGATACTGGAAGACAAGCATGGGAGCAGATCTAATCAGGACTTGGCAGAATCCTTTTATCTGGGCCCATCTCTTCCTGGTCACACACAGGACACAGTTCCAAGCTCCTCCTCGACAACCAATGAAATGGTTGATAGACAATGATGGCTAGATGGGGTTTTAAGCCTATTGCTGATATTTTAAGAGTGATATTCTTTAAATCTGACCATTTACACACCAAATACAAGAATGATGAAACCTTTTGTGATGGCTGACCACAAACCAAGAGGAACTGTGGAGATGCATTTCTGCTTCTAGATGTTTTTACAAAACCAAATTACTCAAAGTTTGTTGAAAAGATGAAGGGAAACTCTTTTTACTGTTATTTCAGACATCATGACTTTAATTTGAACTTTCGCAGTTTTTCTATGGTCAGGAAGGAGCCAAGCATCCATCAACTGATATTCTATATTTATAGTTAACAAATGCCATATTCAGACCCAAACCATCATGGGATGTATCTACTAACACATATTGTGTTTATCAAAGCCTGCTAAATGTTCTTCCTCTGTGCCATAGAGCTCCATTGTTGTCCAGAAACTATTAGAAAACACATTAATGACTCAATCCCACATACACCATCTTGCTGCCCTAAATACTCACCAGAGCCCCAAATATGGATTAATACACCGCTAAAAATAGTCCACAACGAATGTAGTATGCTGTCCTGTTTGTCCCTTAAGTAAAGTAACAACCACAGCATCCTGCTGTTTAAGAAAATCACTGAACCCTTAAAATCAGAACCAATATATGTGTCAACTGTGTGTTAAGAGTTTGTTCTTTAGTTAGAATCGGTGGGCTTGGGGCTGAGAGCCACAGATCGGATGCGAAGTCCGAAAGTATTGTGGGATGGACCAACACACCTGACTTTGGTGACCAGGCACCTCTATTGGGATGGAAATCAATTGAATGATCGTGACATTTAAACATCATTACCCGACTGCCTGAACAGAAAGAGAAGGAAACACAGCATGTGCCCGTGTACGTATGCATGTACAGACAAAGGTAGAGAAGTCAAACTGAAACTGAAAGATTTCATGCAATGTAACGATGCACAATTCTTTTGTCAGATATGTTTATGGAACTACCATGCAGACCAAAACAGTCTCCTAAAAATCACATTCATATAATGCTAATTTGCAACAGCAAATAATGTTTTGAAGGAAGCATAATAAGCCTGTTTTTTATCAACATTGTGATACAAAGTTGTTTCTCAATGCATCTGGCAAGTCACACGATGTTGAACTGAACGTATCAGTGAAATGGCCCCTGTTACCTCATTTTCCTATAATATCTGCTCAAAACAACTAAAGCATGAGCGAACTGCTTTTCTGGTTATGTTTTTGCACTCACAGCAGTTGGTTAAGGTAATGGAAAGATTGTGGTCTTTTTCATATAAAATGTAATATTGAAACATTACTGAACCGTGACTTGAGACACTGCACATGACGTGTTGACTTCATTAACAAATAGCCAAAGGTAAAACCCTTAGTCACCTCTTCCAAAGTGCTTCTGAAGCCTCAACCGAACCACATGCAGGACTCAGGATGTGAACCCCAAACTTGTGTGTCATATGTCCTAAACTCTGCACACCCACCATCAACCCTGACCACCTCTCTGAGTTGTGTGCAGGAGAACATTGTAGTGCCTAGGCAATGAACAAAGTTCCCTATAAACAGGAAGGAATCCAAAACATACTATCTAGAATTATCTAGAAGATGGTAATGAAAAATGGAATGCATCGATATGGCACTTTTCCAGTCGCAGCGACCACTCAAGCATTTTACAACACAAGCCAGCATTCACCCATTCACACTCACATTCATACACTGGTGGCTGCCATACGAGGTGCGAACCTGCTCTTCAGGAGCAACCATCTTGCCCAAGGACACCATCGGTCTTCAGACTAGTCGACGACCACTCTACTTCCTGAGCCACAGCCCCCCAGGGCTGTGCAGTCTGGAGCCTATGCTAAGATACTAATGATGACTCACGTAGATATAAATATATTATATACAGTATATACATTTATATGTATATATATAATGAATTCCGGGTGACATTGCGGACGGATATATTTTTCACTATAGTATAAATTGGGCCAATGTGCAGTCTCGTCTCAGTTTCTAGTGTTTATACTGTATAAAGAGGCACACAGACAAACAGGAGCCTGATGTGTGTACATGTAACACTATAAGTGAAAGTTGCCCTCGTACTCATTTATACCTGTGTCTCTCTGGGGAATCAGAAGAAGTCACATCACTGACATCACCTCTACGACTCCAGTTTCAAACATTTTCCAAGTCTGACTCGAGTGAATTCAGTTGAACTGGACCTTCTGTAAATATCCACTGTGTCAGTTACAGGTAGATGACTGGATACCCCCCCCCCCCCCACACACACACACACACTGCTTTCTGTAACACTGCTGCCCATGAATCAAACACACAGCCAATTCACAGGGGAGCGATCATGGGGAATATATAGCAGCTCCTGGGTTACTTTGTATTGTAATAGATGCATTGTGCTGCTAAAGAATATCCCAGCCTGTATTCATGCAGAATGAACAAAAAGGGAAGCAGAAGAAAGAGTCTGGTGCAGATTCAGGGGAAAGTAGTGTAATTAGAAAGAGATGGGATCGGGGGAGGTTCAGTTGCTCTAGACGTGAAATCTAATTTCTATATAATGTCATTTAAATCCTGTGATCCAGGAATTGTATTTGAACTGGGATTATCGGAATGCCTATGATCCCAGCCACTGTTTGTGTGTGTGTGCAAACGTGTGTGTATGGAGGATGGGGTGGGGGGGGGATTTAGTGTTCCTCAAGTTCACCAGTTGCAAGCTTTTTTGGGATGATTATAGTGGTGGAAAGAAAAGATGAATTCCATTTAAAGTGGAATAAAAAGACAGAACAGGAGGGAATAAAGGAAGGATTTGAACACAGCACAGAGAGACAAAATGAACGGGAACTCATTTAGGCAGAGAACTTTTATCTTTTTCATGCAATCACCAACAAGTTTGGAAACAACAATGAAGTGAAAAATGATTTTTCATTTTGTTTGCTGGTATACCGTGCTATTATACACAACGTGGTGTGAAGTCGTGGCAAAGTCAGAAGTTGCATTACTCTTGCCTCTGGAAAATAGTGTGTTACATCATACATCAATTACTAAATACAATATATCCCACACTGTTTCTCACTGTCCATGTTCTGGACTCTGCATGTCTGTTGAGGACAATACATCTCACCAGCTCTTAGGGGATGACGAGAATTTCAGGGAGGAATCATTTATTCACTTGGATGATGCTCTGAGACACCACACAACTTTATTAATCCCATCAGAGCAAATAGAAAGACGAACATGTAAAATAAATAATATGACGTGACACAAGAACAGCAGGTGCCCAATCTGTCTTTTTAGGAGAACAAGAAGTTGCATATGGTGGAAGTAGTGTTTGCTTTTTGACCCTGAGTAGAGTCTACAAGTCAGTTGTTTGAAGCATAAAAGGAGAAACTGAACAACAAAGTGCACAAAGCACTGGCTGCTGCACATATTATTGCAGTGAACACCAAGTACCAACTTAAGGCAACCCAACTGAGCAGATCTACATATGTATGAACTCCTATCCTCTCATTACAGTTTTGACATTAAGAAAGAATTTAGTCAGCAAATCAAACTTCAACAGCAAATCAAACAGTAAAGGTGGGGGCAGGAGGGGGTGTGATACCATTGTGAACATGTTTGCGTCCCCTTTTAGAACTATGTTCATTACTGTCACAAAACAGAGAAGTCTCGATTTCAAACTATAGTTTTTGTATTATTTTGTTCTTTTGTAAGCATGCATGGCCATCCTGGCTATGCCAATGAATTACTCCAATTCCTTACATGGCTAATAGTTGTCTGCTGCTATATTAACAACAATGTTCAATGGGTATGCACTCAGTTGTCACTTCATTAAGTAGATAGAACTAATGCACTCTTCCTCAGCAGATTCACTTGCTGTCATGAGAACAAAGTTGCTTATTTAGTTCATCTATCTGATCTATCTGCTTGACTCATCTGCTGAGGAAGACCAGCAGGTGAAGAATGATCCAACACTGAACATTATTACTTAGCTGAATATCATAGTTGCATGTAGCAGTAGGATCTCGATCTTGCATGATTGCATCACACACACTAGCAAGCATGCAGCACATGTTTTACAGAGGGACTGTCTACAGTCTTTTCTGTGCAATGTAAGTCCCAGTGCGCTGAGCTGACAATAAAACACAGGAAGCTCTCAGTGGAACCTACAGGTGTGCTGCATTGTCTTTCCTCTGTGACAGCCCTGAAAGGAGAACATGCTACTCACTGTGGCGAGCCTGATTGTAGTGGCGTTATCGACCAGCTCCCTGGTGTAATTCCCAGATTCAGAGCGGCAGAGACAAACGCAGGTAAAAACACTCGAAATCTTTTATCTCCACTGTGCAGCCGACGGCAGGGTGAGAGTTCTCCTTTCCCTCAAGCCAAAACACAGAATACTGGCAGGGATGCAGCTGTTATGTGCTTCTTCTCACTAGTCCAAATGAATGCTTTAAACTCAGTCAGTTGTTGTGCACGTATATCTGTCGAGAAGAATATCAAGTCAATTCTAAGACAAGCTTTAAAGGAGATCCAAGTCAAGACGGAGACCGGAACAAATCAAGATCACAACGGACACAAGCGCTGCAGATCAAAGACTTCTGGGTGCACAGAGATTTACCTCTACCTTTAATTCCATCCTGTGTACCTTTAAACATCAAGCTAATAATAGTAGTATTTAGTGTACAAGGCTGCATTCAGAGGATTCAACTGCTAAGATTGATGAAGTCACATTTAAAACTATATATCCCCTGTATATATACACTATATTCTGACCGATTACATATGAGCCAACAGTTGTAAACATTAAGTCATTGAACAGTGCACACTGCACCTGGACTAATAACACTGTGCCACAGGGAAAAGACATGATGTGGCCTTTACTGCTGCATGATGGAGGCTGCACAACTCTTAGCCTGGCCTGAGGGCGCTTTCACGAGCCAACATGTAGTCCATTATAATCAAACGATGGCATTGTTAAACCGCTGGTGCGTTTCATTTTGGAAATTGTGAATGCAGTAATCGTGCTCTGTTGCAGACCAACACAACGAGTGTGAGATTGCTGACAAGAGGACCCTAGTGCGTTACAATGGCAGTGAGAACAGAATCCAACCCAATTCTATCAACCAAAACAGGCTGCCGGTGCGGGCATTTGTGAAGATGGACACAGGTAAAATACAAATGAACTAGAGTGGGAGAGGACTGACTTCCCAGAAGTCCCTTGGTCTGGGCCGAAGAGAACATACAGAATATGCTTAATGAAGTCCATAGAAATAATGACATTCATAAAGTTATTTGAGATAGTCATGTTCACAGTCGATCAGTGCCGAGTCAAAGTAAAAAAACAAACATTGAAAGCAATATTTCAAAGTGTGTGATTCCCTGCATAGCTCGGAGAGATCCGTCCATCCATTGTAGCAGTTCACAGACCGAATGGGAAACGACAGAAAAGCCGCAAACAGCTGTTTCTACACGCCTCCCTCTGATTGGAGAGAATCTTTCATACATTCAAAAATATCTGGCGCTCTGATAGTGCTATGTTCTCATGTGAGTGCTCTGATTAATAAATGTGTTTGATTTTGAAACATTAGCCTTAAGTTGTTGTTATTTAGCCCTTCTGAGGCTGTGGCAAAGATCCAATGCTCACGCAAATTTGGATCGTCCAACTTAGTCAACAAGGTGATTTATTCATGCACACTGAGGAAATCGATTGAATGCAAGTTATTTGTTTTCAAATTTTCATTAACAGTATGAATAACAGGCTGACATTTATACAAAAATAGGCTATATATCATTATTTATAACCAAAAAACCCAAAGCTAGGCAGTTAAAATCTGGCATTCAGCACCTCTGTACATCCAGAGAGTAATGATCCTGTTTCAAAGCCACATTCTTAATCAATATATCATTTATTAAAGACCACACAACCAAGGTCTGTGGAATTTGGTTTGTGTACAGCATGTTGGGGGAGCTTAATACAGACACTTCAGACAGTTCCCCACCGCTGAGATGATTCAAGCGTGAGATTGTCAGTCGAATCAGGATATTTAGAAGGAATTGTCCGATAGACGACTATTCAGGGTCATTCCTAGATACGCCCTTGTTTTATGCCTCCTGAAAGCTGCATGTGTCTATTTTATCAATGTAAACATGTATGTAGGCATTGTCCTTTTTATGTCAATTTAGAATTATTAGAACAGCTTTGAGATAACTAGCTGCAACCAGAAGCCACACCTTTGAGCAGGACGATTCAAATCCACAGAGGAGTGACATGTGGGTCTGGAGGTGAGCAAAAGGGTAATGAGGAGCTGAATTCTACTTTCATTATGAGCCTGGAAACCTCCCTGCTCTTTCTTCGTATGCTCCTCTCTCATGCCTTTTGCCTCACCCTTTACTTTCACTGTCCTATTCCACCCCCTTCACTTCCTTGTCTCCTTTCTCCCTTTCTTTCTTTTCCTGCCTTTTATTTTGTCTGTCTCATTCCATCTCTCCATTCACACCACCTCCATCCCGTCATTGTGCCTCGCACTCTAGCCCTCCGGAAAAAAGAAAATGGGAAAACGGCAAATCCTGCAGCCTCTTATGGCATCCGTGTTTACCAACCAATAATGCCGTTCTCAAATTTGTTCAGCTCCCAAGATCGCTCCTTGTGTGCATGTATCGCCCCCCCGCACCTCCACCTTTCCCTTATCACCCAACAAAGGCAGCGGATGCTGTATTTTCAGCCGCAAAACCTCCTGCAACGTTACCCCCACACCCACCACCCCCCTGATTGTTATAGTGGTAAGTATGCTGAAGCATCTCGCTGTTTCCTGCCGCTAAACCTGGAGACTAAAAGCTAAAAGCTAAAAGCTACAGAGAGAGAGAGAGAGAGAGAGAGAGAGAGGGAGAGAGACATCTGTCGATGCTGCATCCACACAACCACTAACTCAAGATTAGGCAGGGCTCTGAGCTGTTTTGGATTTCAACATGCACCTTCTTTTACCTTGATAGGTGGTGGTGGTGGTGGGAGGGTTATGTGAGGATGACAGCAGAGAAGAAGTAACACAAAAAGAAATATAATCTGCATCTATTCATCATTAAAGAACAGCGTGGAAAGTTGCGGATGTCACCGCTGGGTTCATCATTGACACCTTGGCAATGCTGGATGGATAATTGAAGTCTGGGGTTTTTCAAAAGGGATGTGCATATAGGGGAAGTTATAATACCCAGGTGGAATGAAAGGATGTGTGTTATGTCTGCCAAAACACTCCAGCCAGTGCTTCGGGTCCCTTTAGGAGCTGAGCACACACAGCAGACAATGCTATTTTGCAGTTCTTTGTAGACTTCTCTCATACTGACAGACCTGCAAACCAGATACAAGAACAATTTGAAAGAGGAAAACACTCTGGCTAGGATCTATGAAAGCAACGGAGTAGGGCCAACTTGGTCTGCAGAACAGCATTCACAGTATGTTGCCCAGAAGTCCATACTATTAACTAGTGGTGGGCTGTGTATGTGTTGTGGTTTTTTCGATGTCGATGATCGCTGGTTTGAAGTTGATTCTACCTTAATATCTAAAAGTTGATTTAATACGTATTTGCTATCTGACTCGTGGATAGATACCACAGGATTCTCACTACCACAGGAACTCAGTGACGAACACCAACAGAACACAAGAGAGATTGAAGTTTCTTCAGTTCACGCAGATTTAGTTGTACTGTACAAGCAAATCGAGTCGTCCGGAGTCAACTAACTAGAACAGAGAAATGCAACTTACTTTATACTCTTTTTCCCCCCTCATGCAGGATGACCCCCCTTTTACTGATCAGCCCTCAATGTTCACTTAAACAGTAATTTCGTTCATCAAGAGTACAGTGGGGGATTTGATATTTGATTTCTAAAGGCTATATGCATCCTGTCTGCCCCGAGGGATATTGGGGGACTTCTGGACCAATGAGACAGTCAGTTGGTTTACTAATTAATCAATATCATGAGGGATACCTGTCAGACGATCCTACTGATCGCTGAAACTGTGGTCATGCTAATGCAACAGGATATGCAGTCTAATGTCCATTATCTGTACTTCTACTACACATGGGCCTATGTGCTGCTTGATGACAGCGTTGGATCTATCCCCGCGGCCTCAGTCCCCCCTCCCTTCCTTCTTATTTATTAATGCTCCTGTCAAACTTTTGGCGACAACATCACTGCCGTTCGCTGGTCACAGCGACCCAAGAAGAGCCAAATATTCTGGTCCCCGGGCCGATACACAAAGGGTGCCCTGTTTTGCTTGGGCGTGATGGGGGTGATACTGAGGCCAGTCCCTACTGGACTTTACCTTATTTTTAGGACTCCGTAGAGACATCAATCCTGTGACTAATCCTACATTAGTGACTGTATGACTTATGCCGGGGCCTGAACTGAGTTTAATACAAAAGAGTACAAAAGTAAGATCATAAAGATTGTCAAAGTAAGCTTACAAAGATTATCTGAGCAAATGTATAATATAGACTCAGTCCCAGAATATAGATGTAAATTAATACATTTCACAGATATATGAATAAACACATAGGATAACCTTGGAGAAAATAATATAGTGGCAAACGCATACATTGTTCCTCCCACATATGTTATACCTGGGCCTTCAGTGCTGTCCTACTACAGTTGAACCTCCTCCTAATAACCTCATTATTAAACGCCACAGCTACGGGTCATGAATACGAGCATGATGGGATGCTGCCGTCGCAGACAATGCATATTGTCAAAATGAATCCAGCAAAACTGCAGCGCTGCAATACACATTCCGCCACACACTGAAGACCACGGGCCATTCAAATATTATTCACATCAGAGGGAACAATATTAACCAAATCATAAAAATGACACCATAGACAAATGAACAAAGCAGTAACGCTACTGCAGATGTAAAATAACAAAAGCATTTACTTACCAAAGCTGGTGTTCACTTAAAGTCCATCCTCCTTTCTTTGATTACAAAGAGTTTACCGTACTTTTCGGACTATAAGCCGCTACTTTTTACGCCACTCTCTGAGGCCTCGGCTTATAGTCCGGTGTGATTTATATACGGATTTTTCCGTAGCTTTTCTCCACCACAACAACAACCGCAACTTCCAGTTCCGGTCTAACACAACATTTACTAGCTCCCGACACAGAACAGTTGCTACCAGCAACCCCTCTGCTACCAGCTGTTACTGACAGGGTCGCTACAATATGGATGAAGTACCTTTGACCTACCTCTCACTAGGACTGTTAACAAAAAAGGTTGAACGGCAAGATGCATTTAACAGTACATGTCCGACTCGCTAGCTTCTAAGCTAATTTTAACATTACGGCCAATGGGGAAATGCTAACCGCGATGAGCATTAGCGAATATATAATATATCTTTGTACATCTTTTCATGCAGACATACTTGCATTACAGACTAAGGTCTCTCACGGCTACCAAACGAAAAGCAATGAGGCAATAACTGTTGTTGCTCATAGCTCTGAATAGCTGTTGTGCTAGCAGCAACTGGCCAAGCCAGTTAGCCGTAAATGCTATTCAGAGCTATGAGCAACGTAGACAGCTGCATGAGAAGATCAGCTTTTTCTCAAGTCTGCCAGTGGATCCTAACAGTGAGCATATGGCGGAACAGTGTGAAAGAATCCACCATCACCAACGGGTTCTGAAAGGCTGGTGTACTATGAGATGCGGAGGACAGCGCAATGCGTGTTTTTGTGTGCGTGTTTTTGAGTGAGAGAAATAAATCATCTTGGTTTGCAATATAACTCTGCTGTCCTGCGTCTGCATTTGGGTCCTTGACCACACCACATCATGTACCTTCAGTTAGGTCCGTGCAACATCATCATACCAGCCATTGTAAACACAATTATACATGAACTAAGATCATATCTGGAAGATATCTAGAAAATTTGCCACAATTGTGGCCAACAATCGACGAACTATGATCGCTGTATGGCGCTCTCTCCGCCGTCTCACCACGGAGCATATGGCGGATGAATACATAACACACCTGTATTCGCACTGGGCGGAGCCGATCGCACACGGCGGATGAATGCATGCTCGTGATTCGACCCCGGACGGATAAAAGCGTGTCCAGCCACTGTGAGTTTCATTCATTCCACGCATCTTGCCTCGCTCGCCATGGAGAAAACCGGTACGCGAAGAAATGCGTATGATGCTGCTTTTAAGTTAAAAGCGATCCGCCTGGCTGTCGAAGAAGGAAATAGAGCTTCTGCACATTCGCTCGGCGTCAATGAATCGATGGTGAGACGCTGGAGACGCCAGGCCGAAGAACTGAGCTGCTGCAAAAAGACGACAAAAGCCTTCAGAGGCAGGAAAAGCAGGTGGCCTGATCTTGAAAACACTCTTGAGGATTGGGTGAACACACAGAGAGCAGACGGTCGAGGTGTTTCCACCGTGCAAATCCGACTGAAGGCTAAAGCCCTCGCCACCGAAAAGAACATTGGAGATTTCAGAGGTGGACAGTCTTGGTGTTTCAGATTCATGCAACGAAAGGGCCTGTCGATTAGAACATGGACGACCGCTGGTCAGCAACTCCCTCCCGACTTCAAGGAAAAAATGACAAACTTCAGCGAATACACGCAAAGACATATAACCGAAAATTCCATTGGACCAGACGACATCATAAATATGGACGAAGTACCTTTGACGTTTGACCTCCCTCTCACTAGGACTGTTAACAGAAAGGGTGAGTCTTCCATCACGCTCAAAACAACTGGCCATGAGAGAACGCATTTCACGTGTGTTCTGGGCTGCACAGCATCCGGACAAAAGCTTCCACCCATGGTGATTTTTAAGCGGATGACAATGCCGAAAGAAAAATTCCCGAAAGGAATCACCGTGAAAGTGAACAAGAAAGGGTGGCTGAAGGAATGGCTGACGGAATGCTACGCGAAGCGAACAGGGGGATTTTTTCACCGAAAAACGGCATTGCTAGTTTTGGACAGCATGAGAGCCCACATAACGGATTCTGTTAAAGCAGCCATCAAGACGACAAACTCTATTCTAGCTGTGATTCCTGGGGGCACAACAAAGTATTTGCAGCCCCTTGACATTAGTGTGAACCGTTCATTTAAGGTGGCACTCCGAGTTCAGTGGGAGGCTTGGATGACGGACGGAGAGAAATCCTTCACAAAAACGGATTTGCCTCGGGAGCAAAGTGACACTGACGAAAGATTGACTGAAAGCACGAACGATGCAATTCTGAGGCTGTTCAATTCCGACACTGAAGAAGAGGACTTTACTGGTTTTAGTGCACAGGAGGACGAAGGCGACAGCGACAGGACCAAAGGAAGCGCAGTGTTGAGTTGCAGTTGTTTGTGTGAGTGGTTCTCCAGAAAGATGAAAGAAGTGAAACCACACACCATTCTGGACAGGAATGTCTTGAACGGGCTCTGCACCAGTACATAGAAATACAAGCAGGGTTTGAGTATGAGTGTGTTCAAACGTATGACAAAGAAATGAAGTCAGCATGCAGACTAAGAAAACCCTCTTTTGAGTGTGTGGCTGATGGATACAAACTCCTACAATGCAATGCACAACGGGAATGGACAAAATGCTGCAATACATCGAATCAATTGTTGTTGGAACCCCTCAGAAAACAAATTTACATTACATTTTGTATTTTAAAGTTGCAGTTCGATTCCACAGAATACTGTATCATCCCCTGTTAGTATAAATCAATGATGGACACAGCGGGTGATTCATATTGCTATCATCAACTAGGAGTCCTGTGCCATTTTTGGTAAGTGACTGTTGCATTGACAAACTCTTTATGTTCATTAAGCAGGACCTGTTTTGGCTGAAGGGGACACTGACAGATTATTAATTTCCCTGCTAATAAAACATCTGTTGCTAGGTAGTTACCAGAGTAATTGTGGTATGTTTCTGTAGCTACTCCTGCCATCTTAGCTGAACAGATGCCCCAGCCTCATTTCTGAAGGCTTTCCCTTCCTCTCAATAATAGCAAAAGTATTTACCTGAAAAATTGTTAACTTTTGTGATTTCAGTCTTTAAAATTGGCAATTTCTTGCCAAATAGGAGAGTATCTGCTGAAATCAAAACAAAAACAGGCAGCAGTATGGTGAGATGCAATTGATGCCTGAATGACTTCTGTTTATTTTCTACATTCAACCTTGTTTACATCTTCTCATTTCCTGGCAATTTTCCCTGTGTGAGATTACTCGCCACACTCACCACGGCTGGTGGTTTCTTAGACCAAAACAAGATGTGCTGTTGACTGAATTTCAATTAATATACCTCCGGGATTTTCTTCACTTGATAGGAAGGTCTGTAAAACAAATTAGTTTGGCAGCATGCTCTAAAAATAGGAGAGACGCTGATGTGAGTGGGAAAACTGGGAGCACAAAGGTCCTGAATGGTTTTTTGTTTGAGCTAGAATGAAGTTTTGTTTCGTCTGGCTTGTTATAACACACCTGACTATTATGCATTCAATGTGACTGCATATATACACTCACATACCAAAGAAAACAGAGGCCCGGTGCATGTTCGGCAACACAAGGGAAGCTGGGCAGCAGCCTGCATATGCACACTGTTTGTTTTGGACTCAGTGGTGTCTCATTTACACGTGTTAATTGCAGCTAATTGGTCCTAATTAGATGAACAGGAAACCCTCTGGGACCACTCATACCTTTAATTTGAAGTAAATATCATTAATTAACATATGTTAATTCCAAGCTAATTAACATTGATTAAGAGATGCCAGCAACAAGGGGGGAAACACTACCAACTATCAAACATTACTGATGACTCAGCAAGAGGGGAGAGAGTCAACGTCACATTGGATGTCAGGGAGAATGGGTGTGAGTCCAGGCACGACTGGCAACCTTGGCCCCTGGTCCCATCACCCTGCATGGGCTCATGCTGTGACCACTAACATGGCTACCATTCCCGCCATGCTCACTGTACCCAGTGTCTGCCATGTATCATACTCACTGTGCTCACCATCTGCCAGTCCCACTGTTCCCACCATGCCTGCCGTACCCTCCACAGTGTCCACGCACACCCTGCCCAGCATACTCATAACGTCCAAACCCCCCACATTGAGCCCCTTGTCCCCCATACCTGCTGCATCCAATATACCAGCCATGCTAACTCTACTCGCCATACCCATCAGCATACTCGGCATACTTATCGTGCCAAATCTGACCCGCCCTGCTGACCGTACCAAAGCTGCCATGCTCACCGTGCTCACCATTCCTATTGTGCATGCTCTGTGGTACACCTGCACAGGAAACATCCCCGCTGGTTCTGCAGACAGAGGGCATGTGTCTGCCAGGCGATTGAACAGGAGAGATTAGAGGGCTTACCGCTGAGAGAGGGAGCAGAGAGACCAAGGGGGGGGCAGAAAGAGAGAGCGATGGAGTGAGACAGAACGAGGGAGACAGTGACGGTGAAGGCTTGGTTGGAATGATAATTAGGGAGTGGAGCAACATGCACTCACATTATGTGGAGAAAGTGCGAGAGGTCACAATATAACTATGACTGGTCAAAGAAAATAAATGTAACAGAGATGTAGAAGCTTAATATTGGTAACAGAGCTAAAATGCTTTGTCAGTGAATCGGTTGGGTGATTGACAGAAAATTTATTGGCAATACTTTTGATTATTGAACAACCGTTGAAGTTATTTTTTGAAATACCAAACATTTACTGTGTCTAGATTATCAGATGTGAATATATGTTGTTTTCTCTCATCTCCCGTGCTTATAAACTGTATATTATTGGATTTTGGACCGTTAGTCAGACAATATAAATTTCAATAAGTCAACTTGGGCTTTTGGAAATTGTGATCAGCATATTTGACATATTTCTCATATTATATAGACCAAATAATCAATTAAATATGAGTCATATTAATAAAAACAATCCTTAGTTGCAGCTCTTGAAGATTTCTTGACTCACTGTGTGTCCTTTTGTGTGTATATGTGTGTATATGTATCCTTATGTGTCCTTTGCATATCTCGAGAAATGTTCATCGTTCATCCGATCTACTTCACACTTGGCAAGTGTATTGCTGGGGACCCAAGACCGTTCCAAACATCCCCTGCATTACTTATCACAAGTGCAGGTTGAGTGCCTCCCATTGACACATTCTGTATTACTGGTCAAGTCTACTATGAACCTGCAGTCAGCTAAAAATGTCACTTTCATCATCTCAAATCAAAATGACTGAACAGGATCAGTCAGATCAGAATAACCTGATCAGGCAAACATGTGTATCACTCCAAAGCTTGTATGTGTGTGTGTGTGTGTCAAGCAGGAGTGTGTGTGTGTGTGTGTATGTGTGTGTGTGTGTGTGTGTGTATGTGTGTGTGTGTGTGTGTGTGTGTGTGTGTGTGTATGTGTGTGTGTGTGTGTGTGTGTGTGTGTGTGTGAGTATGTGGTTATGTGTGAGGGTTAGAGGCTTAAGGGAACTGGGGATGGGCGTTGCTCCCCGTAGGTGTGGGCACCGCCACGTTGGCGGCTGCCAGGATGCCCACCGAACCATCTGACACACATTCACACCTCGGCCACCATGCCCATGTGCACATGCAGACAACACTGGCAGCCTGTTTACACTGTGTGTGTGTGTGTGTGTGTGTGTGTGTGTGTGTGTGTGTGTGTGTGTGTGTGTGTGTGTGTGTGTGTGTGTGTGTTGGAGTTTGACCGATAATGCAGTTTGGTAGATACAATGAGACAATGTTTATCCACTTCATATGTGATACTTAAAGTGAGTTTTGAGTATTTTTACTGTTGCGCTGCTGACAGAAGTCTTTGACCCTATTCTCTTTGACATCATTGTGATTCCATACCGACTGCATGAATAGAGGAGGGTTTCAACCCAACCCTAATATCCAGAAGCAGGTTACTCTGGATAACTCAGACCTCAGCTTTTACAGGCAACAATTTTATCTCGAACACAGAAAATGCTAAAAGCGATCCACAGTGGGGTCTCTGGATTATCCTCTTCAGACAACAGTTTATTGCAAACGAAAGGACAACCAATGTGGTGGTTGAATGTAGAGCTGCTACAGATAATGGTGATGGTGACTTTGCCTCTGACTCTTGCATTATCCTGTTGATTTTCATGTTGAGAAATCACAGTCCACAAAAAATGTCAGTGTTTCATATCAGGCAACTTAAAGGTAAGTAAGGTAAATGCTTCTTACCAGTGGTGGAAGATGACTTTGACGATGCCCTAATGTACATTTGAGGCCTCAGTGAGCTTCAAATATCGCACTTGTTGAATTGACTCGTCCTCTGAACTCCTTTCAAGTGGTGGAATCTATCAGCTTTTTAAAACTTTCTTATAAACAGACTGTCCAACAATGGTGCCAACTTAATACAGGTGATTGGCCTGGTGTGTGACAGTTACTGCCACTTCAGACGCATACAACTGAGTGCAACACCATGAATTACTTCAAGGAGAGATTGAGAGTGTGCACAGCTATCCCTATTTGTATGATTCATCGTGTCCAACTTCAAAGACATACAAAAGACTTTGAGTTGTTTGAGAGTGATCAGGGTGGAAATAGGATACACATTTTACTTTTAACTGTCTTTAGATGGAACGTCATATGACCTAGGTTGTCATACGCCCTAGTTCGTTGAGTTTCCTACAGTGTCGTTATTTTGAGGTGTTGGCTACAGATAAATAAGGAGAGATATTTAAGTTCCAGATATGTCACAATGAGACTATTCTCCCATAATTTAACACCGACGGAGAAGCAGGTTATGAAGATTGTGCTCCCACAATGAACACAATAATATTGACAATGAGCAAATGATCACCAAGAACAATGGGGTTTTCAATTTTAAGCGCCACATGCTAGAGTTGTGCACAAGACTAAACAATGTGTTCTTAAGACCTGGCTGAACCTGATTGGTAACATGAACCCAACTCAAAGCTATATTTTTTCTTCACCAGGGGTATGCTAATGTAAGGCTAATGCTAATTCCAGGCTCATAACCAAACCTTAACTCCAACGTGTTATGCAACAAAATGCAGGTTTGGGTTAGCGTAACCCTCTTAGAATATGCAGAATAATGAAATCATTTGTTGGACCAGGGCCTAGATTCATAGGGAAGAATAGACACAGAAAGTAACTGGAGCCATAGAATGGTTTGACTTCAAAGAATATATTGAACCTTGTGAAAATAAAAAATTAAATATTTTAAATTGACATCTTGCTCTTCTCGACATATTACTCAGCACATTTTCATTGAAATGTGTAAGAGTGTCACTGAAATGCAGAGCCACAGTCGCCCACCAAGTCAAATAGTAAGATGTGTTGCTTTCTTAATCCTACCACACCGGTGCACTCAGGTGATGAGAAATGAAGAAATGATTGTTTTCTCCTCAGCAACAAAGAAAATCTTGATCCTACATCAGGAAGAGTTCAATATCCAGTATCAAAGGTATCCAGGGAAAGTAAAGATATTAGGGACTCAAATTATCTACCTGGTTACACAAGCCAGGAAGACGGAACTGCTTAAGCTGGCTGGACATGTGCCAGAGCTTTTGGAGCCTTTGCCTAAACACTACAGCCTACCCACAGAGGGTGCATTCAGGCGCTTTGATAAAGTAACTGGTCAATTGTGTGAATATGCATGGAACATTCCTTCTGGCATATATGTGCATGTGTATTTTATATCAGTGTGTTTGTGAGTGACTGCATGAGATGTAGGGATGCAGCAAGTCATCGGCCAGGTGACTATCAGAGGAGGACGACAGCCAGTTGCTTAATAAAAAACCCTTCAAAGGCTGTCTGATGTCACACACAGACACACAGCAGCCGCATGGATGAGAGACTATAAGACAAAGACCACCAGAGAAAGAGCGAGGGACAGCGTGAGGCAGGCAGGGAGAGAGGGGACTTCATGAATATTTAGCAGGACTTGTTGGAGTGAAGATAGAGGTTAGCTCTGTTTGTGTGTCTCTGTGTGTGTACATGTTCAAACACATTTCCCATGAGTGTGTGGCTCGTGTGTCTGCCTTGACTGTGTGCATGTGTGTGTGTCTGTGTGTACACGCTAAAACACATTTCTCAAGAATGTATTTGTGCATTTCTGCATATGTATCAACACTTTTATGGATTCATGTGAGTGTGGTGGTCTTAGGGATAGCTATTCCCATGGCAACAGCGGTGCTTCAGGTACTATGGACATCTACCTGTGAGGAACCCCCCCCCCCCACCAAAACCCCTATCCACTCTGTGTATGTGTGTCTTTGTGTTTATGCAAAGATGATTAGCAGGTCAAACAAGCAGGTCCCTCTGTTGAGCTAGTTCACCTGCATGTGTGTATGGGGGTGTGGGGCAGGGAGGAGGAGGGGTCATTGGGGGGGCTTCTTTTTTTCTCCCCAGCATTTTATCATGGCACACTTGACATAACAAAGACAACTCACTTTTCTGGTCCTCTGCCACATTTGGTATTCAGGAACAAGTCGAGGCCCTGGCTGCATGGACCCGATAACACCTCTCTCCCTCTCTCGCCCTCTCTGTTCCTCTCTCTCCCTCTCTGTCCCTCTCTCTCCTTCTCTCTCTTGGGTGTTGTGGTAGTAGTGATGGAGTCGGGGTGGGGAGGGGCGGGGGGTCCCCTCACTCCAGACAGACCCTGCCATTTGAATGCAAAGCCTCAGCTGCTGCAAATCCACCCCTCCTGCCCCCTCCACCGCAACCACCACCCTTCTATTATTTCGTCGGATTTCACAGCTATTTTTGGATGGGCAGGCTAAGCCATCCAAGGATCTCCACTGGAGATATGTCATCAAAACCCGGCCACCACACCATGTGGACATTAACATAAAAATTAAAGAATTATATGCATAGAAAATGGAAATCGAATAAATGAATGAATGAATAAATAAATGTATAAATCTCCAAACCATGCAGCCTGTTCTCCTCTCTTTGCTGAAAGAAAGTGACAGGATGAGTCTGTTCGTATCTTATTGGATTATTTGTTCAGAACTGAGATGAAACACATTCTTACAGATGACTTAAAGGAAGACAGAGATGGAAACAAGTCATGAGCGGTTTGTACAGGATGGGAGGGATTGTGTACGCTGCTAGCCTGAGCATCCTCGAGGTGTCGCATTGGCTTATTTGCATTTTTCTTTTTTTGCATGTCGATATATATGATCCATATCCAAAGGATATACTGACCACATGCCGTTCAGCAGGAAGCAGCTGGGCTAAGAAGGGATCTGATGCAATGCTTAGAATTTAGGTTTTACAGAATCAGCCTTGAATGTCTCAGAGATGGAAACCTCCACGTGGAATTCAGCATTCATACTGTTCAAAGCCTCTCCTCCACATCCACATGGCTTTGACCACAAAGAGCACATTTCAAAATAAAAGCAATTAAAGCCCCTGTGTGTGTCATACAAGAAAGTCTATTGGATAGTTTGGATTTGTTTAATATGGGTTTTACTCCCACTCACACCAGGGGATATTTTATATATTTATCGTGCATTTTAAGCAGATCTTTTCAACAAAATTACATTAAATTGTATATTCGGGTTGCTGCTTATCACAGCATTGTATACAGTATAAAACTCAAAATACAAGCGAAGGAACCTGATTAGTAGCGGCATGTTATGCTCCATCAGCATCAGTTGGAGGTGTTTTGGATTCCGCTGGCAGAGCTGGGAATGGTAAAGTTGATAGCAGAAGGGCTATAGGATATGGAAAAGAGATGCATGGTGGGTTTGCCAGTTGGGGAACCTATAACCTGAACACAATTAGCTTTATTTTCATGAAAATTCTTCTTTCAACAAACTTTTCTTCATTGATAATAGCAGAGTCACAAGGCAGAGAAACAAAACCAGTCTGTAAGCCACCAGACATTCAGGGCAAGTTGGTGAACTTTTGTAGGTGGGGAGCTAATCAATCAGGTGCTAGCTAGCCAGAAAAAGTCACTTGTCAGTCACAATTAGGGATGGGTATTGTTTGGGTTTTTTTCCGATACTGGTGCCTAAACAGTGCCTGAACCGATTCTCTGACAAAATACGACACGTCTCATGACTTATTTTATTTTACCAGTTGGTGGCGGTAATGCGCCAACTCATCGTTTGCCAAGCGCCACTACACCTCACAGAAGAAGAAGAAGCTTTCGCGTCCTGTGGATGTTGTGCTTGTTATGAGCGGCAGCGCTAAGTACCCGGATGTTTTTTTTCTTTTTAATAATTCATGACCGAAGCTTCGCCAGAATGATGGAGGGGTTTGTTTCTAAGTGTCAGAATTTTGAGAATGATGAAGTTTATTCATTTAAGTGCTGTGGCACCATGACCAAGGACATGGAGCTGTGTTGAACATAATTGGGTTGGCTGTGATCCATCCAGGAGCAACAATGTTCAACATAATATATTGTACATAAGTATACTTTTGCATCTACTATGAACTTATCATCATAATTCTCCGAAAAGCAATATGACACTATGAAGTAGTTGTAATGTAACAGACTTGGAATGGCATTGAAGGAGACGACTCAGAGGGTAGTTTTCCAGCATTTATTCGCTGCAGAAGACAACATAAACCACATTAGTCTCTTCCTGGTCTCACTCTCTCTGTATACATCCGCTCCCTCATCAGTACGAAACACCACTGTGCGGGAAAGTCGGGACTAACAGCGACATCAAGTGGACAAAACAAACAACTACATGAGGTGGAATGATTAACAAAACCCGCGAAAATTATAACATTAAACAAAGGAAAATACATACCTGCAGAAGACAACATAAACCACATTAGTCTCTTCCTGGTCTCACTCTCTCTGTATACATCCGCTCCTAAACATGTAAGACAACAGAATTCACACAAAGGAATACCAAAGTATCTGCGTCGTTACGTTATGACAGGGCAGCCTGACGTAAAAGTACCTGCCGCCAAATAGGCGAACTGAAACAGCCAGTAAACTTATATTTTCCAGTCAAAACGGCACGTAACAGCTTCATAAGGTCGTCGCCTTAGCGGTTACTAAATTACATAACGTAAACAGTTACATTCCCGAAGAAAACAACAAAACAGTGCAACGATATTATTCCACACAACTTACCCTCATCAGTACGAAACACCACTGTGAGGGAAAGTCGGGACTACGGGGGCTTCGGAGGTACAAAAGAGGCGAGACGCCGCTTCCGCAGGAAGCATTAACAAAATAAAATGTAAAATAAAAATAGCTCATAAAGATAGAATACACATACTCAACAGAATAATAAAGTACATTCTTAACTCTGTTACAGTAACAGTGCGTTTATAAGTATGCTCATTAGACTAGAGGATGTAGAGGGCCAATGCATAATGTTGTGTTCAGCAAAACATATCCACTTGATGCATCAGGTCAGTGTTTAGAGAAAGGACACCTGCCTTGTAAACTCCTATGGGCCTGATTTGAACATAACAGACAAAGGTTTTTGCTCAAGCTGAATCTGCAATTGGGCGACTGCAGCCATCATAACTCCATCTGATCATCCACAACATGACTCAAATATCAAAACATGATCAATACTAAAGCAGCAGCGAAAGTAACAACCCAGTCATTACTTGAAACTGAAACATGTCCTGTTCATCTTCAAAAGAAGTTGGTTTTCAAAATTGCGATAATTCCGTCTCGCTCTTCTTGGGCTGAAGACTAGTCCTGCGATGCTAAATAGCCTTTCACAGGCCGCTGAGGCAGGTAGAGGTGTGTTCAGTGTCACACACAGCTTGCGCACAGCTGCGAAGGATTTCCCTAATGCTAACGCTAATGCTAACGCTGCGCTCTCTCGGCTCCCGTCAATCCTATGGTGTCAACTGTCAACACTTCCTCAGCTCACTAACTCACTAGCGATCCACTGGTGTTGGTCTTCGTCACCACCGTAGTTTGTTGCGGGAGTAGCAGGTGCTTCCATTTCTGCTTCCATCATGAAATCAGTCATCGTAGAGTGGAATTATACTCATGTAGTCGCCCGCTAGCTTATAGCATGTAGCATCCTGGGAATCAAAACACCGTAGCTTTGAGAGCACTTGTTTGCAATTGCGCATTAACGTGATTAACCAATGATTTTACTTGCTGCTTGGACCACTGATTCACCAAACCTGCTTGCTTGCAGTCTGTGTTCCACCACAGTCCCCGACGCTGGTCTCATGATTAATTTTGTTTCTAAAGATAGATTTGATTTTGTAGCGAGTAACGAAGGTTTCAGGGGAAATGTATCGGAATAAAAGTATCAGTTTTCTTTGCAAAATGTAGTGAAGTAAAAGTAAAAGTCAACAGAAATATAAGTAGTAAAGTAAAGTACAGATACCCAAAAAAACTACTTAAGTACAGTAACGAAGTATTTCTACTTCGTTACGATACACCACTGGTCACAATATATATATATTATCTATATATTGTTAGATCCTGGGGTTCTTTGGCCCGATACAGGGCTACTTACTGACTCAGCTCTCTATTAAAAGATTGTCGAGCTGGTGTTCTTGCGAGGGAACTCGCCTGGCTCTGCTAACTGCCGTTACTCCCAACGTCTACCCTGCTTCCTCCGGTCTGCGCGCACTCGGCCGAGGGGCCACCCTGGCCCCGGGCGCTCCTACCAGTCGCGTCAGTTATGGCAGCTTCCCTCTTCTGGATCCGTGCTCTTGGTAAATTGCCAGGTTAGGTTTTAACAGCTAGGATTACTTCTAAAACCGTCAGGGATTGTTAAGTGGATCGGTCTCTAGGATAACCTTTCAGAACTCAGTTGTTAGACATACAATAGATTTAACCTTTTACTGCCACGAGGAACATTTACTACTTAAGCAAATGAATGCACTTGAGAAATTTACTTTAAATGCAGATTAGATATTTATTGCAGGTTATATTTATTTAGCAATGGTGAAGCTACAGCTCACATAAAATGTTACTACACTTGATTCGTACTTTTAATTCCTTGATTATACTCATTGGTTTCGATGCCGAGTCGGCTCGGTTGGAGCTGGATTTCAAAGGTTCGATGAGTCCGTTCAGCAGTCCTTCAGGCTCAGTACAAAGTATTTTAGGGCTGCCGTGTCCACCCGTTGTTCAGTTGTTAAAGTCAAGCAGTGGGGAGAGGGAAACTCTCTGTCTTTCAATCTTTGTCCATGAATGGCAATCTTTCTTTACGTGAGCAGAGACGGAGTCCTCAGATACTTCTGTTGCGCGATGGTCCGTATCTTCTTGGAGCACTTGGACGGCTCTCGTGTAGAAATCCCAGCTTGTGGCTTGCAAGCGTCTCCTTTTATTGTTGATCTAGGCTATCTGTTCCCGCCCTCCCTTTCTGCACACATGATCTTCATCCCACCCTTATGTGTGAGTGCGTATGCTTATGGAAAGAACCTTATTCCCCTCTCTCCCTTGCTCTTTCGGGCCCTTAGCCCTGAAGACCCATATAAAATACACGGCCCGCCACTTTTATATATATATATATATATATATACACATTATATATATACAGTGGCGGGCCGTGCATTTCATACCTGGGCCTTCTGTGCTGTCCTACTACAGTTGAACATCTACGGTGCAGATATATGAATCTATGCATGGCTTGCAAGCAAAACCCTAAAAATGTTATAATTTCTTCCATATCTTTCAATTTGAACTCTTACTACTCCAACTAACTTCTGCCAGCTTCTTAAATTTCACATTAGTCACGCGCTGGTCCACTGACCAATCACGGCGCACGTTAATGCTGACCTACTTATCAGGCTACCTGGGTAGCACTGGCACGTCAAAGAATACGCCCAACATGTCAAACTAAAGATCTGATTGGTTGAAGAGTACGACAATCAACTATATCGTCCCCATTCACTTAAACTGCACAGTCTACCTAGCGGGCCTCGGGCCTCGCTCTTACATAGAGACATAGAGTCTGAATCTGATTGGAAAAAAGCTCTCCTTAAAACAAGCTGCACTAGAAGCAGAGCAACTGAGGAAGACAGGAGCTGTGCAACGAGAAAATAAGCTAATGGGGAAAAAATTATAATACATGTAGTGTATTTGTGGAAAATTCTTAAATTATAAAACAGCTATAACTTTGTGATTCTGTTTAGGCCAGCAGAGAAGGCTTAGCTGGCCCTGACGGTACATATATATATATATATATATAAAGCTACATCTATCTAATGTAGTGTAAACATATTTTTAAACCTCCAAAACAGGACCCTTGAGTTTATTGCACGTTAATGCATGCACCATAGGCATGCTATTGTGCTATCTGGATGGATTAGTATGAGCTCTTATATCGGGTACTTTACAAAGGAAGGAAGCCTCCTAGAGGGCTTTAGAAAAGACAGACTTTTTATTTGGTATGACAGCTAACCGTTAGCATACTGACAAGTTCTGTCACTATGAAACAGCGCAAGCTTTATAGCAACATCCATGGACATATTGATTGATTGACTTGTACATGTATACAGCCAAATCAATGTTGAATTATTATAATTGCTGCATTATTTATTTTTGATTGTTGAATAATTTAAAAATAGTTATTTAAATTGTGGTGAAAACCAAGATTATTTGGTAGTGACTGTTGGATGCGTTGGTACTCGGAACACCCAGCGTCCGGCTTCACCCAGACATCTAGTCACTGTTAAGTATTGGGACAATACATTCCAAATGTTTATTCAAGAGACATATTTGTACCATTGACTCTTTTCTCATTTCTGTCAACAAAACATGCTATTTTTTACGCAGAAGATTAGAAGTGTTGCATAAAAGTGAATGGTGCCATGATGGCTTCCTCTGTTATTGCTCTCCAATCCCTCAGAGGTCAGCACTGTCAAGAAAGTTTGCCGTCAAAAATGTTTATGTGAAAGTTCACCAAGTTGAACTCAATGTGAAAGATTTGCACAGATGTGCTTCGCCCCTGAAACGTTATACATATATATATATATATATATTTAACAACCAATAACCGATCATTCAGAACAAAAGAGAAGACTAAGGCAGGTTTGTATAAAAAAATACAGGCAATGTGTCAAAACGGGTACAAGGCTGACTGGCTGGAGCAACAAGGCATTCTAGGCAATCTTACAGGGCACCGTGGCTACAGTGAGCAAGCTCATGTGCACTTATACTAATCTATAGGGCTTTTATAGGGCATCACCAGTAACTAATGAGGTAAGTGTGCAGGCAGATCAGATGACTGGAGAATATGGGAAGCTCGCACAAGGCAACTGGTGCCCAGGTGGGGAATGACAAGGTCTGACAGGCCGGCAGTTGAAAAGAAATAGCAATTGGTGACTGAGTTTAAGCTATTGATACTTCGCTACATCCCTGTTTGAACTAACACAGAGACTTTTTCTATTCCACAAGGTTTACACTCAATAAAGAGTGTAGTCCAGTTTTAAAGATCTTTGAGTTCCAAAATGTGTTTCCCATGTGTCCAGATGCCATCCTGTGGTACATCAAATATATTGATTAACAAAACAAATTGAAATTAGAAAGTGAAAAGGCAGAAAACAACAACACAGTAAACATAACTCTGCATATGCATTCATAGTGGCCATACCTCAGTAAAATGGGGAATATTTTGATAATCTAATAGTATCAGCTCCATATACACACATACGGATTTATCGGAGTGAATGTAGACCTGCTGATGTGGTTGTGCTGCTCGCTGTGTCTGAGGCTGTGTCATCTCTGCTTCTATTTGCAAGGTGTTTATTCCGTCAACGACTTGAGTGTTTGCCCAGCTGGCACATACTGACTCTGGCAACGCCAATGCACCACCTCCCCTGGGGGGCAGATTGATCTCGGGCCTCACTCACTGGTGTGTGTGTGTGCGCAGCGGGGGGTTGGTGGGAGGAGTTATGGGAGCTAAATAGAAGGAGCAATGCCGATCACCCCCCCCCTCGTCGCACCCTCTGCACCTTATCCACCCCTCTGCCCTACACTCTTTACCAGAGAGCATGTGCAATGTCTGCTGAGGCAGTGGCAGCGGCAAGCCGACCTGCATGAGTGTGTATTGATGCCCATCCAAAAGCTGCCACCACTGCCATATAGCCCCCCCCCCCAGCCAAAGTGGGACGGCTTAGCCCCACATAATCCCTATTGACTGCCTCTTGCTTTGTCTGCCAATTCCCAGCATTGGATTTGTCTCACTCGATGATGCGCTCCACTCCACTTCTCCCACATTAATCCATACTGTTATTACTTTTCAATACCAATGCTAATTATTGCCAACCTACCCATCCGACGCCACCCTGACATTGCCACACATACCGTTTTGGACGTAAAACAACAGCAAAATAAGAACAAATGACTTAAGAGCCATTGACAAGAGGCCAAGGATGACAACAATGGAGTTAATTCCATCCTTTAGCTGCTGACAAATCAACTGGCGGCTGCAAAGTGAGTGTGAAATGCAACATGGGATACAGGGTGAGACAGCATAGCAACATGAGGACGCCATCCTTGCTATGCTGCAATCAGAGACGTGCCAACTTTTAGGGACAACCTGCATGTGTGTGTCTGTCCCACAAGTTTGACATACCCTAAATTTGCGGATTTTGCTTCTTTTCTTCATGATTCTTATCACTGTGGTAATTTTTACATTGCATATCTAAAACATCACTTGTCACTCCAATATCCAATCGCCATTACTGTGGCTTTGCTCTATATTAAGTCTGTGTGAGTGTGTTTCTGTGGGTGGCAACCTTTTCTTTGTCGATTCATCCTTGTGTGCCGATGCTGGTCAAACAGTGCCCCTTTTATGGTTGTCAATTTTTTAAAAAGTGCACTTTATCTGTGTACTAAAAACAATGCTGGCTGAATTGAACAGATTGCAGCGTAAGGGTAACCAAAGTATTTTTCAACCTGGACCCTCATTTGCCATGGTTTTGTGTCAGTAAGCAACTATTGTAGACAACAACTTTTGAAATTGGTCCAGTATGAATGTGAACGTTGCAGCCGGCAGCTGCGAAACAGGCTGCATTGTAATCAATTATGGCAATTGTCTGCAAAACGCGAAGAATATGCCCAAGGCTACAGGATGCATTTGTAGCACAACTAGCCACAACCTCAGTGTGTCCCTATCCAACAAAGGTAGTCTATGAAAGCTGCACAAAGTGTTGCTCGACAATTTGTTGGTACAATTCGGAATTGCGCAAACCATTTTTTGTTTTTGCCACACTTTCTGTCCTCCAACACAAACTGTTTTCGGCACTCCTCACTCAAAGTGACTCACGTTTCTACTGTTGTCTCACCTCTTGCTAGAATGAGACTTCTGCTTGAGGAAGACTTAGTTAGACACAATAACAAACAGACCAGATCACACGAAGATAAAGAAAAACATTTTATTTCTCTGAAGGGTCCTTTCCATAATGTTGTCAGATACTTATAATAACAATCTGAGCGTGTCAGTGGCATAAACAAGCATTTTAGAGCTCATACATTGACGGTGCCCCAAAAGATTAAATTAAAGCATGTTTAACAGTAGTTACGTATTGTAACTTGAGGTTCTATGAGTATACGCACAGACCTCTGAGAGCTGTCACTATTACACATGTGCAGGCGTGAAGAATTTTTGTTCGCCCTTGTGCCCTGCTTTGGCCTCTCTTACATCTGCTCCTTAAAGGGGCATAAAAGCGCTGTGTGACCAAAGTCCTGAATTTAAACCAACATTTCTTCAGCTGCAGTAGGAACCAGAGGGGCCCACAGCTTAGAGGGCAATACCTACCTCATTGAATCAAGAGTTACAACACGTAACTATTGTGTAGGCTACGCCCTCTAAGAGCTGTTTTACTGGGTGCTTTTAAGTTCAAAGTGGATGTAGTCTATGCCCCACTGTGACACCTAGGTCCACAAGCAGAAAAACAAACACACCAGGTCACAAACCGTAGATGCCACGTAAAAAAGGCAGGGAAGATACTGACTGTGCCACAGTTAACACAGCCCTGTGTGGAGAGAAAATATATCACTCTTCACTGTCAATGCAGAAGAGTGGAGACGTCAATTTTTAACCTAACGGTCCCCATGCAGCCAGCTAATCCGTGAAAATGAAAGGCGCATGATCCAGCAATGCTTAATTTCCCACCTAAAACTTTCAATCCTAAATGAGATAGAGAGGATTCCGATACATCCAGCAGATAGAAACAGATGAAAGGGCACGGAGAAGCCCAGGATGCGGCTGCACAGATGTCTGCCACTGTCATGAGGATGAAGCTCTCGTGAAGTGCGCTGGGATGCCCTGCGGAGCCTCCACTCCTGCTGCACTGTAGGCCAGTGTGATGGCGTCACACAGCCAGTTGGACAGATGCTGTTTTGACAAAGCCACGCCTTGAGAGTGCCCTCTGCAATGAACGAACAGCACTTGTGTCTTCCTTGTGTTTAATGTGTAAGTGATATTCTGAGACAAACACTGGGCAGAATTGGTTAGATGCTTCTTCTGCCTCATTCTGGTGGGGCAGAGGGGAAAAAACCCAGACGAAGGATTCTCGACCAAAAGTAGTTTGTTCAGACTTTAGATGTAAATGAGGGATTTGACTGTAAGGTTGCATCCAATGGAAAGGCACGATAGTGTGACTGACAGCAGGCATAGGTCGCTCCCTCTCTTAGTCAAAGTCATGGCCAGGAGAAATAGCTGTCTTGAGAAATAGCATCTTAGGAGAGATTCTGGTTACTGGCTCAAACTGGGTTGACTCCACAAGCTCGTGCAAAACCAGCTGTAAATTCCACTGTGGTACCACAGAGCTTACGTTGGGTTTCTCTCATCTGCCTACTTTCAAAAAGAGGTTCACTAAGGGATGCACAAAAAAACAAGTTCCCTCCATATTCTTCAGGGCAGGGCAACTGCTGATGGGGTCAAATTGTTATTTACCAACTTTTGACGGTAAATTAACACAAGAAACATGGGACACGACGTGGGATCTAAGCATCTTTCCACATACCGGCGCTGAAAAGCAGACCATCTACCCGCAGTAACACACTGTAATTGAAGGGGCTCTAGCGCCTTGCATTGTGCGCAAAAATGTTCCAAGCGTTTCCGTTTAGCTGCCAGGCCTACAGTCACTGGCCTAGCTCTGGAAGGTGGAGGACCACACCGTGCAATTAAGAAAATACATCTTTGCGCCTTGGAAGCTGCCATGTTTTCCCTGTGAGTAGCTGCACCATGGTCGAAAACCATGATGCTGTCATGCGTTCTAGTGACACCAGAATAACTGTTAGATTATGTTCTTACACTTCTTACACTTGGAGAACACCAAACCCGAGAATAGCCATAAGACAGCTGATGTACTGGTCTGTTGATATGGGTCGCAGCCAGCTCCTTACTGTGAGGAGCGAGTGTTCACTCTCCACAGCCCATGGGAATGCCGCCTCAAAAGCGCCGGTGCTGGCAGTGGTGCTGACACCATCAGCGAGCCACGTTATGTGTTCAAAAAACTGAGTCTCCGAGTGTGCTGGGATATCACCACGTACTGGCGCCGATGGATGGGAGGTGGTTGATAATTCAGAAATGCGCGATTTGAACTTGGATTTGTTACTCATGTGACAAAACACATACACCATAAAGAAACACACTGCAAATACAGAAGATACAACAATGGTGAAGGTCTGGAAAATTAGCTAACCGAGTTTAGTTTAGTTTTATCACTTGATTGTATGCTTTGTATTTTATACATATATATTATAATACATATATATTAATATTATTTCAGAGTATTTGCTTTCCTGACATTGTGTGAATATACGTGCTGCATTAACTCTGTCATAATTTTAATATAATAGCTGATTATTTATTTTTCAACTTGACTGTTTCTGTCAAGATACTCAGACCAGAAAATATACTGTAGGACAGTGGTCCCCAACCACCGGTACCGGGCCGTGGATCATTTGGTACCGGGCCGCACAGAAAGAATAAATATTATATTATTTCCGTTTTATTGATTATCAGAGTCTGAAAGAAGTTTTATTGAGAAAAATGACCGGATTCTCTCACAATTTCATCCGCCTGTGCCTCTTGACATGTCAAGACGCTTGTCCCGGTCACGTGATACGTTACCTCAAAAATTAAGCCCGCAAACTGGCGAAAATTAGTAAATTACTTTTGGAGAGCTTCTTTGCAAAGGGGAAAGGCCACTAAGGAGACAGAAGAAGAGCTACAACTTCTAAGAAAATTAAAGCTTCATTTAACAGACAATATCAGGAGTCTGATTAAATATCAGGAGTCATTCTGAGGACCGGCCTTCAAGGTGTGGCGGAAAAACACGACGAAATAAATATGGAATATGATCGGCATGAAAACAAATATAAAATGCATAAATAAACACAACTCACAATAACGCTGAATCAGTGGCAGCCCTGAGCTTGTTTCTCTGCAACGAGACGGTCCATCTGGGGGTAACGGGAGACAATGACACCCGAAGTCTGTTCCTGATGTCCAGTCTACTCCGTCATTTAGTTTTGATTGCTGTCAATTTTTGCTGTCACGATTACCAGGATTACTTTAAATACAATAAAATGATTATTATTATAAGGCCTTCATTTACAGCACTTCTACACAGTTATCTCTCATGGACGTTTGATGGAAAAGATATATCTATTTATGTATGTACTTGCTGAATCAAGTCTTGCTGAATAGTCTACAGTATTTGGCTTTCATTTTATGACCATTACTATAGTGATTGTGTGTAAGTGACTTACACTCAATGCTGTGCCTGAACGCACATGTGTAGACAGAAATGTGGCTCTGATATGCCAACATGCTGCCCATGCCTCCTGAGTAGACATGGTGTTAGAAAGAGTCTCTTTTTTATCAGAAAATGGTGCTGTCCTCAACATGGAAGTCATGAAAATGATTACCAACAAACTATTAAGCTTACTTTTTTATGCACTTTCTTTCACCCAAGTGAATTATTGTAGACTTAAACAAAATTCTCTTGCAAAACTTGCATAAAACAAATATGTTATTATTTCCGATACATAAGGAGCACTAGGCTGCTACTGCAACTTTTCAACATGCAGACAGTAGGTTCCGGGAATTGAACCGCCAACCTTCTGCTCAAAGGATAATCCACTGAGCCCCTTAAACACAACCACATGTAGTCAAAGTCCGCTAGAAGGCAGCCTGGAGGTTCCTGGCTCTAACTTAAAGAACCAGACTCATTTGTGAATAGTACAGTCAGACAATATTTAATTGTAGATGTATGTTTCTAATGATGTTTAGTATTTGTGCGAATGCACCTCAACTGTTAAATCTTGCGATGACACACTGTAAGCATCCTAAGGGTACCAAGGGGCTCTGACCGGGTTTACCTGTCTCCCGGCGCTCCGGGGATGCCCAGGCCTCCAGGACAGGTTATCCATCTGTCACTGATCCCAGATGAGTCCTGTTAAGCAGCTTTTCATTGGGCACAGCCAGTAGCAGCCGCAGTCTGCACAAGCGATGTTTGAAATGGTGCACACTGAGGTTTGTGCTACTTCAAATGACTGAAATCGAGTCACTTTTGATCTAGTTAGATGTAATCTAGTGTGCCCTCAGCTTTAATATTCATTTTTGAAATGTAAATACTTTAAAGGTGACAGCAAACGCCTCATCTCACCAGCCCAACGACTCAAAAAATATAATTGGCTTTGTGTCCACCATCAGATTTACATATACAATCAATGAGAACCAATCAAACAGTATGAGATAGTAGGCTGATGTGACTAGCAACTTCTTGAAACTTTAAACTGAGCATTGTACATTAAAAATGACAAATGATTGCTATTTCTCAACACAACTTTATTCAGGCACTGCTTTTTAGAGGACTTGTGACAAGCGTTGCTCTAGTCTGAAAGCTGCTGTTTTCATCCTGCCAGGTGCCAGACAGGTTCTTGTCAGTCATGTATTGTACAGCCTGCTAAAGATGGCCTCTTTCTCAAGTAAATGTCTGCTGAGCCTGGCCAGAGCACAATGAGCAACGTGTAAATTGTTGGTTGTCTTTTGGACATGAGAGACAGCAGATCTCCTATCTTCCAATATATTGGTCACCTGTTGCTGACAACACTTTGTTTTCCAGCAGCATATTATGTAATTATGTGTCCATGCATTGTGGTTTGACTGGACACTGGATATTGTGTCCAGTGCAAAATGACTCTTCGGTAGTCGCAGGTATCTCTCGGCTGCAGTTCCAATTAGCAGCGATGGAAACATGACACCCGGGTGGACACACTAATTTCCTTCCTTTTTTCTGGTGCGATGCACGTTGAAGTGAATATATAATAAATGAAGTCAAAAGGGACTTGGACAATTATCATCATTTCTTAACTTAACATGAAAAACATACAAGCATTTATGCTCTCCTAAATGCCACAAGACACCAGTCACACTTCAACTCAACAGAAACAAAATAAAACTCAACACAACCATCTTTGTTAGCCATTCCACTGTATCCAGAAGAAACAACTCTGGTTTGAGAGTTTTAAACACACAAAATATTCACTGTCTACCACTGCTTAAGGTGCGTCTGTGAGGTTGAACGTTATACACTTGGGAAAAAAACAGAAAGGCCAGTGCAAGAGCACAGCATAGTGGCAACCATGTTTAAAAAGACATTGTAGCTTTGCAAGCCATCATAAAAACTAATTGTGATGGAATGTAAGTTAGTACCATCAGACCTCTAAATGGCATGCAATGATGAAAAAATGTAAAGACACATTTCAATTCCATATACATAACTAAGTGTGGGCATGATGGAATAGTATTGATGTTTTATGTTGGTTCATATTATTTGAGGATTGAGTGCAGACACACAGTATGTGTAGCATGTGGGAGGAGCCACTTGCCCAGCCGGTGCCAAAACAACATATACACCCCCTCACCAGGAACACAACAGAGCCATTCTATGGGAGATTAGCTGAAGCTCCACTCCACTGGCTGAGCATGTATAAAGGCAGTTAGAAGGTGAGGGCAGACAGACACAAACACACCCTGGTTGTGTCCAGTTGGCCAGTCAGACAGGCAGTGTCCAGGCTGGCCTCCATCAGATAGCAGGTTACCCTTAATGGTCAGGCAGCACAGAAAGAGACAGCAAACAACCTGCCTTTGTCTTATCACCAGCCACTAGCTGCCCAGGCACCTGCTTCCCTCCCCCAGCACACACACACACACACACACACACACACACACACACACACACACACACACACACACACACAATCCACCTGACATTTACAATTTACTTTGCTGTGACAAATTTTGGGCTGGACCCATTCCATCCATAGAAAAAACATGACATGTTGACTGTCCTGGTCAACGTGTCCTTTAATGTGTGAAGCACTGTTAGCTATATGCTAAATAATTAGTAGAATAAACAGTTATGTAGTTTAAGGCATGTTAAACATGACATGGTCAGACATACTGTATGTGCTTATTGGGAAAGTTAGAGTAAAGATAATTCCATCTTTATTGAATCTTCTAAAGAAAATCAGAGTATTTACATTTTAGACAGTGGCTGCTTGTTGCGTGTGAGATAAGGACCATGAAAGACGATTTGACCTAATACAAATATACAGTAATGAATATAATGATCCTCTGATGTGGCGTCTGCATTTGTATTGACCTGAATAAGGAAAACGGAGAAAAATACTGCCCAATTGACCCTTTGCTAAGTGTGGCCCCTGGAACGTAGACTGACCAATCATAGCATAACATCGGCTAGGTCCAACCAGGGTACGACAAGTATCCGTCTGTGCTCCATGGACTCTCTTTTTTCAGTCTACCCGGCTTTACAGGAACAGTGTTGCTCCTTAATTTCATTGTCTTCTATCTGCATGTCCAGATGTTGTGGTGGTTCATTTTTACAATTACACTCTGAGCTGTAGGCTAAATTTTATTTGATAACCTGTTCATGCTGCTGAAACAGTCTGCCATCCTGAATGTAATGTATATTACGGAGCTTTCTAAGTGCTTCTCTCTGAAATCGCTTTTTAGTTTTTCCAAAAATGTGATAATGTTCATGCAAGGAGTGCAGTTAGTGACAGTGTGGGCGCCATAGTAGCTCTGACAGCTTGGGCAGGAGGGTGCAGGGCTTAGGGAAGTATGTTGTGATGTTTAAATAAACTCCTAGATGGACCATTTTCAAACAGTTTGGTTACATTTTGGATACATTTTTGTTCTATACTGACTCAAACAAAACAATTTATTTTTAAAAACACAACATTTCACAAAACATTGCCTTTCATAACACACAACGACAAAAAAGAAAAAAGAACATCTCACAAAACAAAACGACATTTCACACAACACAACATATGGATGGATTTTACCATTTTAAAACTGCGCTTGGGAGTCTTACTATTTCATCCTTACTGACCGCCAGAGGCAGTGCTTCACACTGGATATCTTCCGTCTCGCGCATGCACAGGTTGAATATTTATATCAACAAAGTCACGTGTGACCTCGGATGACCCCCGTCGTCTATCAGTTCCGGTGTCATCCTGAGCTCAGTCCTTTTTCATCTTCTCGCTACGCAGGTTAGCTACCATGGTAGCATAAACAAAAATGTGTCTACAATCAAGACATATTAGAGCTTGTCGCTGTAGCCTTCTGACCACCGGTCGGAGTTGCGGTTCTCTCGCCCTCCAAAGGCTGCGACAAGCTGTCCCTCTTCGGAGGGAACGGTGTGTTCGGCGTTCGGACATCGAGCCCCGGACTGGTGGACGCCCCTATCATCGGTCGTCACCAGTCTGGTAAGGGCCACCTAAGTCGTGATGACAGCAATCGGTAAGATTGATTAACATTGTTTTCTATAACTGTTGTTTGTTTCCACGGTTGATAGAGCGCTTCCGCTCTAGTTAATCGAGTGGCGCGCTAACGAGAGCGTAGAATTACGCTGTCGGCCCGCCCTTCACAGTGTTACGGCTATCACAGTTAGCAGAGTGTGCCTGCTCAGGCAAGCTTGGTGAGACACTAGTTCGACTAGATCGACATTGGCGTTGTGTCCATTGAGATTTAATCTTTACATCTGATGTAATTCGCAGTTAGCTGTGTCTTCACTCAGGCTAACTTGGTGAGATGCTAGCTGGGACTGGGTCCATCGACTTTGTAGCCTTACGGCTGTCACAGTTAACAGAGTGTCCCCGCTCAGGTTAACTCAGTGGGAAACGAGCTAAACAAAGCTGATACTGGGGCTGTGGCCATCAACTTTGTAGCCTTACGGCTGTCACAGTTAACAGAGCGTCCCCGCTCAGGTTAACTGAGTGGGAAGCTAGCTAAACAAAGCTGATACTGGGGCTGTGGCCATCAACTTTGTAGCATTACAACTATCACAGTTAGCAGAGTGTGCTCGCTCAGGCTAACTCGGTGAAGGCTAGTTATACTAAATCAACATTGAGGTTGTGCCCATTGATGCTTTTACGCATTTCGGCTGTCGCAGCTGGCAGTGGGCTAACTCAGGCTAACCTGGTGGGACACTAACTAGACTAAGTTAATGCTGGATTGTGTCCATTGATTGCTGTAAACATTACGCCATATCAGTTAGCAGAGCGTTTGGCTCCGTCTAACTAGACTAAGCTAATACTCTGATTGTGTCCATTGATTGTTGTAAACATTATGGCCATATCAGTAGCGGATATCAGTTAGCAGAGTGCCCTCGCTCAGGCTAACTGGTAGCACACCAAGAGTTACAGCAACTGTCCAAGTGAAGAGAGTGTCATCGCTCCCCTCTCACTGTAAGGACTGTGTTCTTTTTTGTCCGTTTTTCACAGTAGCAGAGTGCTCTCGCTCAAGCTAACTGGTGGGACACCAATATCTGCAGCAACTAGCTTAGTGAAGAGAGTGTCCTCGCTCCCCTCTCACTATAAGGACTGTTTTCCTGACCTGTTTCCACAGTGGCAGAGTGCTCTCGCTCAAGCTAACTGGTGGGACACCAATATCTGCAGCAACTATCTTAGTGAAGAGAATGTCCTCGCTCCCCTCTCACTGTAAGGACTGTTTTCTTTGGGTCTGTTTTCACAGTAGCAGAGTGCTCTCGCTCAGGCTAACTGGTGGGTCACCAATATCCGCAGCGGCTGGCCAAGTGAAGAGTGTCCGAAGGATCACTCTCCTCTGACTGCCCCCTGCCTGTTCTCTCAACATTCAGCAGAGCGCTCCTGCTCAGACTGATTTGGAATTCCGCATCAACTAGTGGGACAAGGGTTCCACCAGAATCGCAGCCATGTTAAACTCTCCCGGCTGTAGGACCTGTATAGCTCCCCTTCAGCCTGAGGACGGCCCTGACCTCTTGCCTTAGCCTCGAGCTTCTGAGGCAGGGCCTCTCGGAGAACCCAGGCAGGACCTGCGGCATCACGCCTTGAGCAGTAAGGTCTGCTAGGCTGGCCGAAGTGGAACACCTGATGTGTGAGGTCTACCTCCCCCTGTCAGGACAGCTGAATCCAGCCCAACCTACCCTGGTCATTTGTATGGCGCTTGCACGCCTGGCATACACAGCAGCTGGAACATCCACCTGTGAGTGCCTTTTTCAGGTGCCTTCCCGCCCTCACCACCTTTTCTGTTCCTCCCTCCGAGGAATATCTGAGGGAGTTGCATGCATGCTGGAGACACCAGGGCTCTCTCCCGCCTTACATCAGACCATGCAGGAGGTGGCAAATCTGGCCTTGCACGTATGCCAGCCAGTTAGACGACTATTGCGTCCATCATAGTTTCCCCTGAGGAGACTCTGAGGCCCGATGCCAGGTGCCCTCGACCCAATGTCGGGTCAAAGATGACCTGCTATCCAGGGCATATGACACAGCAGCGCTGTGCACCATATCGACAACTCCCTCTCCCACCTCATGCTTTCCCTCGCAGATTCTCTGCAGCAGGCTACTTCGACGCTTCCGCTCAGTGATGCTTCATTGCAGGCGTTTGCGCTCATGTCGAGGGAACTTGGACATATGATGTCCACCCTGGTTCAGACTCGCCGCCAGGTGTGGCTGGCGCAGTCACCCCTATCTGAGACATGTCGGAGGACCTTCCGTAATGTCCCACTGGAACCTGGTGAGCTGTTCGAGTCAGCTGCTATACGGGCGCTTCAGCGAACTGTTAGAGCTAGCCAGACCAGGCAGCAGTTCTCTGGTCTTTGCAGGGACATGCCTGCACCCCCAGACCTAGGGGTCCCACTTTGGCCCCACAAGGCCGTTTTCTCAGCCTCCAGCTTACCCTAGTAGCCGCCACAGGCCTCGGCGTCCTGCTGAGAGGCCGGACCGCTACCGATACAACCCTACCTACGTCCCCCCCCCCCCCCCCGTCCCCCGGCAGGAGGGCCAGGAGATGTCTCCGGGCCGGCTGTCGGGGTTCTTTCTCCCAGCAGCAGATTTCCAAGGGAGAGTGGTTCACGTCTATCGACGCCTATTCCCATGTTCCCATGGTGCATCACCACAGGCAGTTTCTACATTTCGCCTTTTAAGGCCGCCACTTTCAGTCCTGGGTGCTTTCATTCGGACTCTCCCATCTCCCCATGGGTGTTCACAAGGTGTGTTACTGCTGTCCTTTCCCCCTGCAATCACAGGGCGTGAACATACTGCCGTACTTAGACGACTGGCTGACCTAGGCGCCATCCCGGCTTCAGGCGCCACAGGACACTGCTCGCCTTCTCTCACGTGGCCCGGTGGGCCTCAAGGTGAACATGGAGAGGAGCTACCTGAGCCCTTCTCAGAGCATAACCTTCATTAGTGTGGCCCTATGAGGGCCTGTCTGTCACCCCAGCATGTGGATAACAACCCCCACAACCTCTCCCCCTTCCGAGGGGGCAGACGGTTGCCCTACATCATTTTCTCCGACTATTGGGTGAACTGACAGCTGCCTCAACTGTCGTTCCCTTGGGTTTGCAGATGGCTGAACAGCCTTCACTTGGATGCCAAGTGGCACAGATACAGGGCAATAATATTATCAAGACAGTGCCTATTCACTATCCCCATGGAGGGAGTGCATATCTGGCAAACAGTGTCCCAGGAACTGCACCCCAGGGGCTCGGTTCCATTCCACCAGGAGATGGTCACAACAGATACCTGCCTCTCAAGGCGGGGTGCAGTGTGACAGAACAGGACAGCCTGGGGGCAGTTGTCTGCTGAAAGACCGCAGGGGCAGGTCCAGGTTCTAGAGCTAGCGCTCAAGCACTTCCTTCCATATTTGAAGGGAAAGCATGTGCTTGTCCGGTGGACAGCACCTCAGCTGTGATTTCCCATAAACTATCAATGGGGCACAAGATCTGCAGAAGTTGCTACGGGGATCACCGTGCCCTTCTGACTTGGGGGGCCCCTCGCCTGACCAGCCTGTGGGCAATGTACCCACCAGGAGAACGGAACCAGGTTGTGGTTTTTCTGTTCCGACCTGGATGAAGCCTCCACCGTGAGAGTGGTGGCTGCATCCAGACGTGTCGACCCACTGCCCCCACTGGGTCTCCCTGACGGAGAGGACCAGCCATCTGGGTCAAGTGGCCAGAGGATCTTCTTTATGCCTTTCCACTATTCCCTCTGATTTTGCTGTAAGCTTGTCAGAGTTCTTCCCCGACAGGAGGGATCTCCTGTCGCAACTAGAAGGTCGGATTTGGCATTCTAATCCCTGCCGCCTTCAACTATGGGTCACGGGAGGGCCCGACCGGATGCTGAGTGGCTGCATAGAACCAGTCTGACTGACTATTCTGAATGCCAGTGCACATCTACCTGCTTGCAGTACAAGGAACAGGTGGAAGCTGTTCTGACTGGTGTGCGGCTTAGAACAAGGTCCCAGTACAGCGCCCCGTGCCTGCTGTACTGAGTTTCTACAGTCCCTCCTAGATAAGGGCCGGTCTCCCCTGCAGGGGACCTACCCTTGGTACTGGACACCTTATGCTTGTCTCCTTTTGAATCCCTGGCACAGGCGGAGCCGAGATGGCTATCGGCAAAACGGTTTTCTCCTTGCCGTCAATTCAGCTTAATGTGGGGGCGAGCTGCATGCCCTGTCGGTGGAAGAATCATGTCTGAGGTGGAACTCAGATGGCTTGGGTGTCACTTTCTGGCCGAATACAGTGTTTCTCCCAAGGGTGTGGATACGTTCACATATAAACCGGCCTATCCAGCTGGCAAAGTTGACCCCCCCCCCCCCCCCCCCCATTGGGAGAGGAGAGGTCAAGGCTGCTGTGCCCGGTGTGGGCCCTCAGAGCTTATGTGGAAGCCACCGCCTGCATACGCCTGCATAGTCAGTTTTGGTGAGCCTAATAAGGGCTGTGGTCCTTTTAAAAAAAAAAACAGCACCTGTCCCACTGGATAGTGGAGGCCATTGCCTATACATACATGGCGAGCGGCTGCGCTCGGCCATCCGGGGTGAAGGGTCACTACCAAGAGTGTCTCCACACCAAGGGCAAGCCTGAGAGGTGTGCCTGTGGAGGATATATGTGCTGCAGCCTCATGGGCATCACCGAGCACATTCACCAAACACTACAGAGTTAACGTTGCCACCCCTCACCCACTGGGGAGGGTTCTTTGGCCAATTTTCTCTGCCGGAGCTATACGAGGTAGTTACTGTGCTTCCTCGTGACTCTTTTGGTATAGGTCATCCAGTGTGAAGCATTGCCTTTGGCGGTCAGTAAGGATGAAATAGAATGAAAGTTATGAATGTAACTACGGTTCTATGAATCCTGGATGACCGCCAGAGTTCTTGGTCACTCGGAATCCCGTGAACTCGCGAGACGATTCCATAGGACTGAGCTCAGGATGACACCGGAACTTATAGACGACGGGGGTCATCCGAGGTCACACGTGACTTTGTTGATATAAATATTCGACCTTCGCATGCGCGAGACGGAAGATATCCAGTGTGAAGCACTGCCTCTGGTGGTCATCCAGGATTCATAGACCCGTATTTACATTCGTAACTTTCGTTTTCTGGTCTTTCTACTTGTATTGGCCAAGCATGTGAGAGGCAGCAATAAGATGCAACAGGACCAGGACACAGATTTTGTCTGAAAAGGTTTCTAGATGGTAGGGATGATGGCCAAAACTACAAAAATAAGCCCATGGTTGTATGAATCAAGAATTTCCTTTTAGCTACATTTTAAGAGTATATTACATCTGTCACAGTAAGTGCATCCAGTTCAAAAAGGTTCAAAAGGAAAAAAAGTTCCAACTCTTGCTGTGTTCATTATTTTAAAGAGCACACAGTCCTCTCCCACAAAAACACAAAGTAAATAGCTCTCTTACAAATGGGATACTATACCATACAACTCTCAGCAATGCTCTTGTATACTGGCTAACCAGAAAAGGAAAAGTAAATCCTAATACTGCCATTAGAATGATAATTTACAGAAAAATGTTTGTTTTACACATCAACAGTACAGCCCTCTGACATGTGAAAGAGCCTCTGCCTCATTACTGCCATTTCCTTTCAGATCCATTTGAGCAACAGATCACAGCCTTTGACTTAAAACACAAGGTTCCTGAGGTACACCTATTGTGTGTGTGGTTTTGACTCACTACAAACTACCTTTCCCCTGCAACGTGTGTGTGTTGGTGCTGTGTGTACCGCGTAAAGAAGCGGTAAGTCTACATGGGTGAATATTGTGGTGGTGAGTTGTGTGAATGTGGTTTTGTGTGTGTTGGGGGGAGTCAAGGTGCAGTGGAGCAGATAGCTCAGCTCTATGCATACTAAAACCACCATCGCCACCGGCAGCAAAGATAGAGCTGGGGGGTGGAGGGCGTGCGGGTGGTTGTGGTGGTGGTGGGGAGGGGGGTGTGGGAAGGAGAGGGAAGGAGGGAGCGACATAGCACCCCAGGGAGCCCCTTCCTTATCGCACCTCTCGGCTCAGTTTATCTGATTAGACATGACCGGCAAGACAGAGGTAGAGAGAGAGAGAGAGAGAGAGAGAGAGAGAGAGAGAGAGAGAGAGAGATAGAATATTGGTGGACATGGTCAAACCTTGTCAAATTCATCTTCCATTCAACCACAGTCACTGACATCACTCAGATGTTTGTGGTGATGTAGACCAGGATGTTGGACAGACATCAACAGATTGTTTATTCGAAGCTCGGGTTGGTAATGTTGAGAAACCAGCAAGAGTATACGCTATAAGTATCCAACCGAAAAACACAGCCCAGTGGTGTCAACTCTTTTCCAATGAACGTTGCGAAATCTCGAGAGAAAGTCAGCAACAGCCCGTCTCAGGCCTTCCTTTAAAGCCACTCCCCCCAAGTTATCATTTTGAACGTAAACAACAAACATGGCTATTGTTAGTGCTCACAGCTGTCAAGCTGGCAGCTTGTGACTCCTGTGAAGTGCTCAGACAGAGTACGCGGAGGGAGCCCGTCCAATAATTTTGTTTGGGCCAAAGGAAATGATTGTTGTCATGATGTGAAGAAAATAAAAAAAACATACATATTTTAAAAAATGTAAATGGAGGATTGCTATCCTTAGCTTTAATCCACGTTTGAGTGTCTTAATATGTGTTCTGGTCGTCGAGATTCAAAAGGTTTCACTCTTATTGGCTACAAAGTTACAAAGTAAAAAAAACAGTTCTTGCAGTCGTAGTTCAGTGAGAGATGGGAAGGCTTAGCCTAATTGTAACTTAATGAAATGACTAATGAAATGCAGTGGCAAAGAGAAATGTTGTGAGTTGTAGAAAATCAGGTCTGTTTAATGAACTGAATTGTCCCTTTCAAAAATGTTGATCAAAAAGTTACCAGGTATGCAAGAAATGAAGTGTTTGACTTTTAAAACTTCACAACCACGAATGCTGGGTCAGCCACTGCCAGTAAAGCGCTAACATACATCATAAAAAGGTAACGATGATAACAACAGATTCCTTTGAGTCAAACATTTGGCTGATTATCTTTCAATCTTTCCTCTAATTGAGGAAATAGACCAGATGCCGAAACTATCCATGCTGATCTGGAGCAGGCTGCGTAGCTCAGTGCCGCCATCTTGATGTGCACTTCTCTTTCACTGGTCAAATAGTGCAAGTGTTGTAATTCACTGTTGTAATTACAACAATGTATTACAACAATGGCAATACATTGTTGTAATTACAACATGATGAGACTGAACACAGATGGGAAATGGACAGATGTAAATTTATGTAAATGAAGCATATTTTTCATTCATGTAATTATAACAGTTTATTGTTATATACTACAAAACATGTCTGCTGGGGAACTTTCAACATTTGGAATGTCACCATAATCTGCAAGGTAACATATATAGCTATCAAATACATGAGTAAAATAAAAAGTACAATATATTGATCTGATATGTATAGGTGAGTAGAAGTATAAAGCTCAATTTACAGTACTTGATTAATTGTAACATTCATACTAAAATCATAATTCTCTGAAGACTTGACCTATCCCTCTGTCTTAAAGCAATAATGTGCTCTGTCTCTCCTGCAGACATGACGTCCTGCTGACATGTGCTGTGTGAGGCTATCTTACATGCAACAGAATATCAGTGTTGCGTCGACGATGTGCCGACAAGCCGTCAAAGTCTGTGACAAAATTCATACAAATCTCTTTGGGAATATAATTATTGCTGGGTACACTCTGAACATTTGGAAATGATCCAAATCCAATTAATAAAGAAGGTAAGCGCATGAACCTGAAATGGAAATGAATGTTTGTAATGCAAATACAAATTGGCTCAGAGGAGAACATGATTGTACAAAGGATTCCAAAAAGAGAAAGAAAAATGAAAAAAATGATGTAGAAAGCAGACTTTGGTTAGGTTGCATACATAATGAACACACATGTTTGTCATGTGAGTAAGTCTGGTTATGCTTATGATTAAAGATTATGAACAAATAAATAAATACAGACCTGAAAAGGATGCTTCATTTCCACATTTTCCCTTCATTTTCCCATCTGTGTTCAGTCTCATCATCTACAGCCCGGAGCGGATGGAGGGTGTTTGTGTGTGCATGTGTGTACATGTGTGTACATGTGTGTACATGTGTGTGTATGAGACAATGATAAGGTCCTACGGTCTTACGAACGAGTGTATGTATAAAAGAGCAGAAGGAAGAAGTGTGTGTATGTGAGAGTGTGTGTTGTGTGTGTTTAGGTGTGTGTGTGTTTAGGTGTGTGTGTGTGAGTGTGTGTGTGTGTGTGTAGGTGTGTGTGTGTGTGTGTGTGTGCGTGCGTGGACATCCTCGTCACTGAGAGGGCCCAGGGGACAGCCCGGCCTCCTCAGCCTCCTCATGATGATTGATGCTGGCGGGCCCCACACGCCCCGGCCGCCCAGCTAAATTAAAAGCCTATTTTGTAATGTTGTAAAGAGAACAGAACGGTTGGAGGGTTGCTGTGTTCATGTGTGTGTGTGTGTGTGTGTGTGGTGTGTGTGTGTGTGTGTGTGTGTGGGTGGGTCACAGCCGGGGCGCTCTCCAGTGTCTTTAGTATCATCAACCCCTCAGAGGATAGCCAGAAGGGGGTCTCCTCCAGGCCTGATGCTCTTTCTCTCTCTCGTTTCCCATCTCATTCACACACTCACACACATGACCAGGAGCACACACACTAACATGTACGCCGGTGTGAAATGTTTCTGAGTCAGATCAGTAAATTAACACCAAGTGAAATAATTGCAGAATGAAGTATGTTTTGACGTTTCACTTTATTACTGTAATATCAAAACTACATGTTAAAACACTAATATTGTACTATTATTTATTATTTTAGAAGTCAATGTCAGCATTCTGTAACAAGAGGAGAGGATCAGTACTTTCTCACTGCTGATGCTATTGATACAATGATGTAGTTATGTCACAGAATGTCCTATTAAAATAATAGACGCTGACAGTTTACCAAAAGCTGTCAAATGTATATTCTCCTTTCCACCACATATATCTGTGCTTATAGCAAAGCAGAGTCAACTCTCTGATTCCAAATCCTCCTGAGCAACGCCACAAAAACAATTTAACATTTTTCATTCGCAGACGTTTTAAACAAACCAAACATTTGCAAATTGTGATTATTGGACCTCCACCCAAAGCATAAAACTCCATCACTTGTGGTCACAACCAAAGCCATTGACAAGAAGTAGTTACACCTTTTAGCAACTTTGAAAAAAGTGAACCAAAGTGAACACTCAGACAAAACCATCACCATCTGTAACCCTAACTTAAACAAAGGCACCACAAGTATTAACTCATGATCTGCTTTAAACTTTGTTTGCAATTCTGCAACAAATGTTGTGCAAGTCACTACACACAAGAAGCAAGTTGATCAGCCACTGCTGGGGCTAAGTAACATCAGAAGATGTTTAGATCGACACGCTAACAGTAGTCATGAATCTGTTTGGTAGAAATATCCAAAACATATTTACCTTTACCTTATTACCTCTTCAGGGGATTATAAACATTCTTTATGCTTCTTTTTCATTTAACAAAATGTTAAATGATGAACTTTTCTAACATATGCCAATGTAGATCAGTAAGTTAACAGACATGAGAATATGAACATTCTATGCTGACTTTGGATCATTTGAGACTTTTTGATACTTGAGCCGACAGACACGTTCTGGTCAGTACTCAATAATAGTGAGGTGTGATGAGTATCAACTGAAAATAATAGAAATCTATGGAGGTGTTGCGTGCGGGAAAAAGTATATTCAACACTATACAACAATAATGTATGCTTTGGAAAATTAGCAGCAGTGATGTAAACAATGTTTTAATTCCGCTAAAACATAATACAACAGTTTGACATTTAAGGAAAAGCACGACACAGAATATTACCAGCTGTGTACGTACTGCTAGTGCATTCTCTTCAGATATCCCATCAGAAAGAATGTACAACAAATATTTGAATACATATTTGAATAATTTGTTTTTAAATGTCATATTCAGATTGGTGAACATTCTCTGACCCCGTGCTTCTACCTTTTTAATTCTGAACTTTGACAGTCACTCAAGGACGTGACACTCATTTGTTTGTATATCATTTTCAAATCATTTATCCTCAATGTGAATTTAATTGACCAGACGACTCCAGAAAGCAAGGACAAAACACACACACGCACGCACACACACACACACACACACACACACACACACACACACACACACACATACAAACACACAGCTGCCTTCATGTCACCCTCCGGCCACCCTCCCTCTCTGCCTTTAAGCCATGCCAGACATGCCCCCCCCCCCCCCCCCCACCACTCTTCTGTTGCTGGCAGCAAGTGGTGAGTGGAGTGACAGCCCACCCTGAGTATGGCCAACCAGCCGGACACACATAAACACACACACAAAACAGAGGTCAGGCCTGTGTCAACTGGGGTGTGGAGGCCAGCGGCATCGCTTAAAGTATGTCGAAGGGGGAAGAGACATGAGCCGTCTGACGTTCACACAGGTTGTAAATAAGATGAAGATTTAACCAGATTACCTAGAACTTTATTTTGAAGTGAAACTGAAAGTTACTAAAACCTCTCTTTGCATGAGAAAACCATGATGCCACTAGTATGGCATGAACAGTAGATCAAAGTTGAAGCTGGAAGTAAAGCCAAAGCAAGTCCGCTTTGATTATAATATCACAAACCTGCCCCAAAACCCTTTAACGGGGAACAATGTAAGCAAATGATAGATACATTCTAAACATATATGAAGAATGGATACAACGTTGAGCAACTTCATGTTTCTCCAGATAGGACCAGAGCCACATCACCTCCTCTCCACCATGGACACCTGGAAAGAGAACAGACTACAAACACTACACTAGTCAATACTTATTAAGAGAGCCTTAATCAAGGTGTGGATTGTTCAGTAGAGGTTTAACCACAGCAATCCTAAGGCTAGTGCCAGCCAGTCAAGATAGAAATGAACAATATTCAGCATTGTAAGTCCCAGAAATGACTGGAGATCTTTAAAAAGTGCAGCTAGTCGGGGGTCAATTAGGCAGGTGGTAGGGATAGAAGCTGACATCAGCTTGGAACATGTTTCAAGACTTGGTGTTGAAATTTGTAACAACAGAGACTTATTGGGATTCAACATATATATATATTGCACTGCAGATTTGACAGAAGTTGCTGGAGTTCAGGAACGAACCCTCTATCCTGCAGGATATGAATTAGATCAAGTGATTAACATTGGAGTGAGTAGACTCCATAGACTATATAAGAAGTGGAAGTTGTCACTGTGGTGTCGACCATTGGTTTGTGGACTATGGTTTTGAAGCCTCGAGGTGGGGATTTTGGCCCTCGCCATCTTGGTTTTTGGAACCAGAAGTGACACAAGAGGGTGGAGCTAAGTACAACCCAATGCTGAACAAGTTTAGTCAGCCAAAGTGTTAATTAACTTTTGTGAACCTTTCCTAAAGCACACCCTGCTTTATGGTCTGTTTGACTCTAAATGGACCATAATGTACTAAATGAACATCATGCTGTGTTGAAGGCAAGTTTATTTGTATAGCACATTTCAACAACAAGTTGAAGAAGACTTGAAACTTGAGATTGAGACCATGAACTCATGTTTACAATGTTTACTGACGTTATAAATCAAGAGAGAAGTAGAGTCATTTTCTCATAGACTTCTATACAACCAGACTCTTTTTAGCAACCAGACGAGTTGGCCATTAGAAATAATTCAAGTTTAAGGCACTTCTGCATTGACTTCACTTTAGATTCATGCACAGATTGTGTGATAACAAAAATATAAAGAAGAGTCGGGGAAAGGCCTTATTCAGGTGAATATCTATTCACCAATAATAAAATCTCATCAGAGTGAGTAACAAGGTCTTGGATAGATTCTTCAAATTACTCTAAAAAGTGGGAATAAAATACTGCAAGGTGGAGTCTGCAAAGCAAAACATGATTGATGACGAGAGCCTCAAATTAGTTGAATTTAATATGAGGTTTGGTGGATAAACTGAAAATAGATTTATAAATTAAGGAAACACCCCCACCTCGTTAAGCTTCCTGAGTAACATGGGCATTAGTGAAGTCAGGTGAGGAGGCTTCATTTCATGGAAATTGGGTTCAGCCATGTTTCACATAAACCAATCAAGTCATGTATCAGTAAGGCTTTAGCAGACAGAGACATCTGACATATAAAAAAAGGGCTGTGGCTTTCAGTTGGAGGGCAATATGTAGAACTACCAGTAGATGACGTATTAATTGATAATATAACGTCAACCTTTAAAATGGGGATGGTTTACAATAGGCAGTTTGGGAAATACTTTTAGTGCTCACCTCTATTCTTTCTTTCAAATTGAGTTTGACTAACCTGTGTTTACAACTGTAAGTGTCTCTTTCCTCAGTCTTTCCTTTAACAGTGTCACCATGTTCCCTGATATCAGCAATAACCTTTATGAGTACAATGTTATCATTACTGATCAGTGGTGGGCCGTCAGGGCCAGCAAAGCCTTCTCTGCTGGCTTAGACAGAATCACAAAGCTGTTTTATGATTGAATTATTTTTCATAAATACACTACATGTTTTATAATGTTTTAGCTTATTTTCTCATTGCACAGCTCCTGTCTTCCTCAGTTGCTCTGCTTCCAGTGCAGCTTGTTTTAAGTAGAGCTTTTATCCAATCAGATTTCATCTCTGTGTCTCTAGGTAAGAACAGAGCCAGAGGCCTGCAGACTCACAAGTGAATCCATGTGCAGTTTAACTGAATGGAGACGATATTGTTGATTGTCATAGTGTTCAACCAATCAGATCTTTAGTATTCTTTAACGTGCCAGAGCTTCTAGCTAGCCTAGCCGTAGTGCGTCAGCATTAACATGCAGCTTGATTAGTCAGTGGGATATCATGACATGTTTAGTGGTGATAATCTCTATATCTGCTGCCTCTGTCGAGCGGACATTTTCATCCCTCAAACGCATTAAAATGTATTTTATGAAATACAACGGGAGAGGCTCGACTGTCTTCACTGGCGTCCATTAATCCAGGAGAACCTCTTACTGGAACTGAACCGATGTTCTGTACAACCGCGGTATTAAACTCTTTGTAATCAAAGAAAGGAGGATGGACTTTAAGTGAACCAGCTTTGGTAAGTAAATGCTTTTGTTGTTTTACATCTGCAGTTGCGTTACTGCTGTGTTCATTTGTCTATGGTGTCGTTATGATATGGTTAATGTTGTTCCCTCTGATGTGAATAATATTTCAAGTGTGTGGCGGAATGCGTGTTTCAGCGCTGCAGTTTTGCTGGATTCATTTTGACTATATGCATTGTCAGCATCCCATCATGCTCGTATTTATGTATCTGCACTCTGCAGTTAGTGTATTTGTAGCCCTCATAGGTGTTGAGCTTCATGTAAAATTTTATTTCAGTTGTCAAATGTTGCAGTGTTATGTGAATATGCATTTTTTACACAAAACATATAATAACCCGGAGCTGTTGCATCATAATGAGGTTATTAGGAGGAGGCTCAACTGTAGTAGGACAGCATTGAAGGCCCAGGTATAACATACACAGCCTGCCACTGTTACTGATAGATATGATGGTCAGGACTAACACCTAATTTCTCATGAACTGTTTTCTTGAAGTGAAATTATTTTTCTTGTCGGAAATATGAGCATAGATGACTTTAGGATGGGAGCAAGACACATCTAAATGTACTTGATGTATGAAATTTATTTTCTCGAGTTACAAATACAGGCCGGCCTTTTTTTTTCTTTGTCTACTGGCCTCGGTACTGTTGGGGTTCTGGCGCCACCTCCTGGCTGGTTGAGTCCCTCACATGGGCCTCCCCTCCTCACAAATGACCTGGGGTCTGATCCTTGCCCCCTGGAGATGACCACACCTCCACCTTCGGTCCACCGCGGAGGTGGACCTTTCATTGGCCGACAAGCCGTCTCCCGCTGTGCGCAGAGACACGCTTATAAGCGGCAACGCAGCCAAAATCGCTCTCTTCGCTCTGGACTCCCGTCCGGTCTCAAGAAGAATCACCAGAGGACCCGATCGACCTCAACCCCCACTCATCTCAGCACGCACGTGCTCTTTCGCTGGACGAAAAAGAACCACGTCTATTCTGAGTTAAGGCCTTGGCCCGCGGAAAGCATCCTTTCTTCAACGCGCCGCTCCCCCCCCTTCGTGTACACGCCACGGTACTAGGAAGACCAAACAATCTTCCTTCACGACCATTACCGAGAGATACGAACCGACACGTGTCTCAGCCGACGTTGGAAACCACAGGCCCTCCTCTCTGCAGTGAGCCGGGCCGAACCAGCAACCGCTCACCAGCGACGCTGAAACCACAGCAGCCTCACGCTTTTCTTTTCCTCCTGGAGGAGGGAAAACCATTCATCGACAAACACTCTACAACCTTGCCACGAAGCATCTCATAGTAAGAGTCACGGTGTCTGGGCGTAGTTTAGCTTAAATGAACTTACGTTTAATTCAGGCCATTCATTTATATGTTATTATTCCCGTGTTTTTGTCGTGTTAAAGTCATTGTTTTCGTTTTGCTGAGAGATTACGCAATCGTCGACGGAGCTCCGAGGTCCGTCGTACTGTGCGTTTCCTGTTTGACTGTTGCTTTTGGGATTATTTGATTTCATCTTTGTTCTTGCTCTCTTTCCTCGAGTCGATTCTGTGAGTGAAGTGTGGAAACGCGACTATCGGGCATAAGTGTCGTCAGTTCGCGAAGCGACAACGGCAACTTGTGTGAGATACGCTCGGCGATCCTCATTTTCACTACGACGCGACATCGCACACAGAAACTCTGATTCCTCTCTCTGCCCTTTTATTCCTCTTGTTTTCCGTAACTTGCACACACATAGAGCTCCGGATTGTGGGTGAAACTCTCACCTATTGTTCCAACACACGTGTGCGCCGACACACGCAACCACATATAGCTGACCCCCCCCCCTCTCCATTCGCCATTTGGTCTAAGTCACTCGACTCCGCCATCTGGTGGAAGGTTTTAGCTATAACTCTTTAAGGCCTGTTTGTCTGCGTCACTCGACGCCGCCATCTTTGTAGTCTTTAGCGATAGCTGTTAGGACTCACCTTCCTTTCCACATACACACACACACACACACACATACTTGTATTACATACATCATCACCCATTTTATTCATTTGTTTAGATATTAGGCACATAAAATTGTATGACAGCGTTGTTGGTTGTGATATTATTTGATCTGATCACTTATTATTTCGATTTAATAAATTCTGTTATATTTTAAAGAGCAGTCGTTTGTGATTACTTGTGCATATTTGTGTAATAAGATCTGTATGTAGTAGCCTTGTGTACGAACTTAACCCTTCACTGTCACTTCGAATGTGTAGTCGCACCCGACTATTGACATTACGAGTGGCCACTAATTATGAGACTTAGTTTATCGTTTGGTTATTAGTCCCTGTTTACAGGGTGGTGCCCCGTTATTATTAATAATCATTAATAATTGTTACTCACATTAATAATTCTATTGATGTCAAGAATTCAGTTTCTTAAATGCTGATAACCCAAACACGCCCCTCTACGTTCCCAACATCTGGTGCCCCGTGTGAGGCTACGTTATTCCAGTCTTATTACAGTATATATGCATAATAATCCATAATTATTTTTGAATAATTAATTTTCCAAAATTAATTTTTTCTCGAAAAATTAATTTTTTTCCTTTGTTTTGAATGATCCAAATTTCTGCACCTTATTTTCCAAAATAGGTAGACCTTTGATATTCAACATTTTTCCTTATTGTAATTTAATTTTTGATTTTAATCTTAATTTTAATTGAATTTAAATTTTTCCGAAATTCTTATTTCGTTTTCCTTTCAGGTTCAATTACTCGTTTCATTTCCTAAACTAACAGTCAGCTGTGTAGTAGGTTTGATCGTTTGTTTTTGTAATACCAATACTTTGTTTTCTTAAATCCCTCAAAGAAGTTACACACAGCTGTCATAGGCCAAAAGTGCTAAGCCACGTTAGCATTTTGTACCTTTGGTTGCCAAGCAGTAGTGATATCTCAGAGTAGTACAGTAGAAATTTGTAAGTCACAGAACTAGACATTTCACTGTGCTCCTGCATTAACCGTAAACGCTAACAGTTTCTTACTAACAGTAGGGAATCAATAACCACTAGGAGTCGCGCTTATTAAAAAGAGAATGAGCGACAACAAAGACTCCGCTTCTGGAGCTGTAGCTCTAGATGACGCCGTATTACGAGATGCGGTGGCCGATCTCCTCAAGTTCACGCTACCTGAGAGAGAGTATTTTGGTACATACGACACAGCCACGTGTCAGAAGCAATTAGTGGAGCTAATGGCGTATGGAAACCATCCAGATAAACCAAAACGCATGATTCAAGACGTGGTTGGATCAATCTTCCTCACCTACCATCAGAAAATGCAGCTACAAGCTGTCGCACACCGCGAGGAATGCGACAGACTGCGCAGCGCCTTGGGTGAGATTCAGATTGGGGTTAGGCAGGGAGAAACCGACTATCGTGCGCTTCAGGAAGAAAATGAGACCCTGCGAGTGGATCTCAAGGAGATCCACACAGAGCTCAACGCTACCCTAGAGGCTAACGACAGAATGAAAGTGCTTCACAGTACCACGCAGGGACAGACACCCCTAACCCAGGTAAGTACTGTGCCACCCAACCTAGCCGCTCACCACGTCACTTTGGACAGCTACAGTGCCCCTCGGTCCTCGCAACCCTTGGACAGTGGTGCCTCATTCGGCCCGAGTCGGACCACCCTGCATTTCAGTCGAACGGTCTCGCCACCCACTAGGGGGGAAGACCAATACCCTCCACCTAGTTCAAGGTCGCGACGAAACCGCTCCCCCCCCCCCCCCAAGGAGGGGGAATAGTCGCCCTGATTCCCCTCGAGGTGAATTAGTAGACTCAGACGACTCGGACGGCCCAGGCCCCATCGGCGCGCAGGGCCTGCGTACCCGGCAGATTGAGTCTCTTGCCAAAGATGTAGAACGTTTCGATCCCGGTAGCAGAGAGTCGAGCATCGACGACTATCTACGGGAGATTGACCGCTGCCTCCTTGACATCTCGCGCCCCTCATCGCGTGAAAAGCTAAAGCTAATCTGGAAGACCACGGCTAGAGGAGTCCATGTTTTCATGGAAACACTCCAGCCAGGTATCCGCGACCGCTACTCGAGCCTCTGTCAGGCTCTCCGGGAGGAGTACTCCTTGTACCCTGATCCCGCTTCAGCCACTCTCGGCGCCTTTGCGATCTCTCAAGGAAGGCTAGAGGCTCCAAGAGATTACTTCAGGCGGTTGAGATCCGCGTACTTCCAGGGACGTAACGCCCCTGGTCTAGAAGAGGACCATGCCTTTAAGTCCTTATTCCTGCACAACCTCCACGACGGTGTGAGGTACGATGTTACCATGCATTGCAGAACAAGTAACCTCACAATGCCGGAGATCAGGAAATATGCACAACTGGCATGGGAGACACGCGCACGGCCTCTGAAGAAGCATGAAGACACTGCCAGAGTCCTGGGCATCCAACAGTCCGGAGACTCTGACCTAGCGTTGGAAGGCAATGAAAGGCCTTGGGCCAGAGACTCTCGGCCACCCTTGAGAAACCAACGACCATGGCGGTCGGAGGACCAACGCAACCAGGGGGGTGAGAGACACCCCCAAGGTCACAACCAGGTAAGGCCACGGCAGCAACCCACATCGCATCCACCACGGAGGGTTGAACGCAACCCTCCACAACCAGGTAGGTACAACGGACGGGCTCGCAACTTCCCTGCAAAGGAAGCTGAAACGCCTGAGCTGGAGAGCCTAATCCGTAAGTATGTGCAAGAGGCAGTCAAGCAGTTGGGGAAGGCGACGCCCCCCGGGAAACCATCAACCCCGCCAGGGAAACCCGATCCCAACTTGCCGCCCACCTGACTAAGCCTAGAGACTTCTTCCTCTGCCGCCAAAGTCTACTTTGTAGGTTGGGGAAGAGACATCAGCACACTCCCGGAAACGGCCACTCCCGACTTCGCACCTCCCCGTTCCATGACCTTCTTGGGTGACCTTGTCCGCAAAGGCAGGGCCCGCCGTATATACATCTCAGTCACACTGGGAGGCCATAACACTCTTGCTCTACTCGATTCCGGGTCAGAAATCAGCCTCATGTGTACCGCTACCTTCTTGATGGTAACTGAAGCAATGCATTCCCGTGGCACAACGCTGCAAAGCGAAACGTGCGCGGTCAGCATCACCAGCTACACCCAAGATAAGTCGCCCATCACCAAACGTGTCTGGGTTGACATCGCTTTTCAGGGAATGACTATCAAGCATCCCATTCATGTCTGCATCCTAGACACCGAACCCTTACTCCTTGGCCAGGACCTCTTGGACCGATTGGCCCCGCTCATTGATTGTCATCAGGGACACATTTGGGCACAAGTAGACACACCTAGGCCCCTGAACCTTACTGGTGACGCGTCAGTTCCAGACGGACAAGTCGCCGTCATTCATGAAAACGAGTGGCAGACGCCCCCGTGCCTGCCAGAGACTCCCCCTGAGTCGGCTCAGCCCGCTCCGCCTGCGGACCTGGGACCGTCGCAGCCAAACCAGGAGAACCTGCCCCGTGATCACCAGTCTTTCCTTTGCTCGTTGGAAAACCCCACGTCAGCATTGTACGCCCCCCGCTTGACTGAAGGCGTACACCTCAATGGCATCATGAATCCAGAGGCTCTCCTAGCCCTGTGGTCTGAGAAATCAGCTGTCAGCCAAGACGTGTTCAACACTCTCTGCCAACAAAATCCACCGCCAGTCTTCGTTCAGAGAAGCCACCGGCTTCTGTCAGCGGAATCACCGCAAACGATGCTCAAAGCCATCGGGGTGTGTGCCCTCCACGTACGGATTGGAGGTAAACAGGTGACGCACCTGATCAGTGTGGTCCCTAGACTCCATCCCCCGTTCTTTGTCGGCGCAGACCTGCTAGTAAGACTTGGCGCCGTATTGGACACAGTCCATCAAGTTCTGTGGTCTCAAGGTAGCGCTGAGCGTTACCCCCTCGCCACTGAACCCGAACACATGGTATCGGGGCAAACTATCCCCCAGGCGTGTCAAGTCGCCAGTGAAACTGGCATGACAGTGCCCGCCCGCACTGCCGGAGTGTCCATACGCCTCGTCATCCTTAAGGGACAGACGCTGCCTAGCGAACAGGCATTCTTCCAACCGCTGCCCCGCTTTTGGGAACTGAACTTGACAGTCTGTGGTATGCCCCTGCTTGAGGTGAACAATCGTTCAGCCTACATACTGGTTCAGAATCTGACCCACTCACCGATCCAGGTGACGGGAGGACAACCATTGGGGATACTGGTTGACCAGTCCTTCCACGACTTTGAACTCACAGTCCCTGTCATAGGGGAGCTGCCCCCAGCCCTAGCTAGAGAGGATGAACTGAATGGCCTTCTTTATACCTTTCCGACCAAAATGATCACCATCGTCCGTCATGAAATGCTACAGAGCGAAGCAATCCACGACGCTTCCCTGAGTACTGACGGCGACATGATAGTGTACACCCTCACTACTCTACCAGGAGATTCGACCTCCGCAGTCACGGGTGCGGATTCACCGACCAACGAACCGTACCCTGGCTTTGAGACAGAGATGGAGCAACAGCTCGCGAAGTCGGACGCTCTGATAACAGAAACTCAGAGAGACGCACTTCGACACTTGTTCCGCGAATTTCAGGAGATCTTTTCAAAAGACTCCCACGACTGCGGAGTCACCGACCTCCATACAGTTCGCATCCCTACCGACCCACAGGCCCAACCAACCTTTGTACGTCAGTACAGAATCCCATTGGCCGCCTATGACTCGATTCAAGAGATCCTTGACAAATTGCTGGAAAAGCAAATCATTAGGGAGTGCAACTCAACGTACAACTCGCCCATCTGGCCAGTGCTGAAGCCAACTGGAAAATGGCGTCTTACCATCGACTACCGCCCACTGAACAAGCAGGTTCCCCTCTCCCGTTGGCCAATGATCCACCTGGATCAAGAACTGGCAAAGGTAAAAGAGGCCTGTTTCTTCTCAACGGTGGACATAGCCAATGGGTTCTGGACCATGAGAGTCGACCCAGTCGACCAATACAAGCTTGCTTTTTCCTTTGGCAATCGCCAGTACACTTGGAACCGCTGCCCGTTTGGGTACTCTAACTCGCCCTCAGAGTTCAACATCTTCCTCCACAAAGCGATGGCCGACGCCGCCGCTCGCGGAAACCTCATATACGTGGACGACATCCTCATGAGGAGTCGGACCTTTGAGGAACACCTGGCTGAGATCCGCCATGTTCTCGGCCAGCTCGCCGCCGCAGGAGCTAAACTGGCTATCACCAAAGGCCAGTGGTGCCGTACTAAGGTCAAGTACGTGGGGCTCACGGTGGGTGCAGATGGCATTGAACCTCTGGCAGAGAGGATACAAGCCATCCGAAACATCAAAACTCCGACAAACGTGTCGGAACTCAGGAGCTTCCTGGGTGTCTGTAACTATTCACGGCAGTTCATGGAGGACTACGCAGAAATAGCCAGACCCCTCACGGAGCTTCTGCGCAAAGATAACCTTTTCGAATGGGGGGGACCCCAAGAGCAATCCTTCCACCACCTGAAGGAAAAGCTCTGCTCCGCCCCCTGTCTGGCCTACCCAGACAAAGACAAAGAGTTCCATCTTGAGGCCAGCTTCTCTTCCCAGTGCCTTAGCGCTGCATTGGCACAGAAATATGACACTGACCAGCGGGTCGTTGCCTACGCCAGCCGACCTTTAAGCACCGTTGAGATTAAGTTCTCCGACTGCGAAAAGGCCCTTCTTGCCACCGTTTGGGCTGTGGAACATTTCCGTAGCTACATCGGAGGTCAGAAAGTCATCATCGAGACTTGCCACCAACCGGTCGTATTCTTGAACAGTCAGCGACTGAGAGAGGGTCGAGTCTCTAACAGTCGTATCGCATCCTGGATGATGGCGTTGCAAGGCTATGATGTTGAGATTAAGTACGCCCAGAACCACAAGATGGCTCTGGGCCAGGGTCTTGCGCAGTGCCAACACTGCGACTGTGAAGAACAGCCGAGCTCCCAATCTTCAATCATCACAACCCCATCGCTTCCATCCAACCATCATTACTACGATGAGAACATCTGCCAAGGCCTCCCGAAGGTCTATGTGGACGGCTGCTCATTCCATCACGAGAGCCAGATCCGAGCTGGAGTCGGTATCAAATGGGTGGGCTTCGAAACGAACAAGCCACCCTGCTACCAACTCGGCTCAAAGTCGAGCCAATACGCAGAGATTGCAGCAGCACTCATCGCACTCCAACAGGCCACTAGGCAAGCGGTTGTACAGCTGGTGATCTGCTCAGACTCGAATTATGCTCGCCACAGTTTCATCTCTCACTTCCCTACGTGGAAGGCGAACGGCATGAAAAATGCTCGAAACAAAGAGGTCAAACATTCAGAGCTCTTCCTCACATGCGATCAGCTGGTGACAACCCAGGGGATGACAATTTACTGGAAGAAGGTAAAGGGTCATTCCCAAACCTCTGGCCCTGATAGGGACGGGAACGATGAGGCGGACCGCCTCGCCAAATTGGGGGCTGAACAAGGCATGCCTTGGGAGTTCCAGGAAAGCTGGCTCCCAAGCCCCCAAACGTATGCAGTGAATGCGATCACTCGGCGGCAAACCAAAGAGAAAGCAGAGAATCCGCAGTCGTGCCTCCAGACTTTGCACCTGGGACGCAAACCAGGCGACACAGACTTGGTCACGATGCAGGAACGAGACCCGGCTATTCAAAGCATTCGAAACCAGATACTGAACCTTCCGTCACAACAGGTGGCACCGCCACCGTTAGACTCACGAGAACTGAAAGACCTTAAGTCCGTCCAGTCACACCTGAAGATAGACCAGGGTCTGTTGGTCTACTCCTACGAGGGTCAGGGCCCGTCCCGTTGGGTCGTCCCAACTGACCATAGGGGGGTGATGTTGACCCATGCTCACGACTCCTTAACAGGAGGACACCGGGGCTACAAGGCAACTCTCAACACCCTCAAGCAAGTCGCTTATTGGCCGTCCATGATGCGGGACACTAAGTCCTACGTACGGGGATGTCTGGTCTGTTGCCAGTTCCAGCCATCCCGCCCCATCAGTCGTGCCCCACTTCAAGCAAGGGGGGTCACATTCCCATGGTCCAACCTCCAAATCGACTGGGTCGGTCCAGTCCCTAAGTCCTCGAGAGGTAACAAATACCTCCTCACCGTCACATGCGCGTTCACTAAATGGGTGGAATGCCTCCCAGCACCCAATGACACGGCTATGACGACTGCAGTCCTACTTCTGAACCACGTGTTCAGCCGTTGGGGTTTACCCCTCTCCATCGATTCAGACCAAGGTACCCATTTCACCTCCCACGTCATGACTAGCGTGTACGATCTCTTGGGAATTGAATCCAAATTCCACATTTCGTACCACCCCCAGTCCTCCGGTCAGGTCGAACGGGCCAACCGCACCATTGTCAGCATGCTCAAGAAGTATGTTAACAGCAGTGGCAGAGACTGGGACGTGAAACTCCCCTTGGTACTGATGGCCATTAGGTCCACCCCGCACCGTTCCACGGGGGTCACACCCTGTGAAATGATGACGGGAAGGGAGATGACTCTCCCGCTTCACCTCCTGTACCACCCCGAGGATGTCAGCGTCGCGACAGCCTACACTACACATCAGTACGTCTCAGACTTGCGTGAGCACCTCCGAGATACGTTTGCGTGGGCCCAAGAGAACTTGGAAGACAGCGCAAAAGGCTCTAAGGCCTACTACGATAGGAAGGCATCGCACCACGAATACCAGGTGGGCGACAAGGTTTTCTACTTTAGATTCACCAGCCCAGTGGGAATCTCAAAGAAATTCCTACCTCGCTGGACAGGCCCCTTCGAAATCGTAGGCAAACTCTCACCGGTAGCATATCGGATCCGGGTCCCTAAGACCAAACAGCCACCGGCATACAAATGGGTCCATGCGAACCAGATCAAACCCTACAAACCGGGTTCACTCCAAGGAGAGGCTACGGCCATCTCCCCCCAGTAGAGATAGGAATTAACTGCATGCCCCAACTCACCCCGTCGGCATGCACTAACCTATAACATAGAATACATTATCCCCACAGTAATTAGATTCTGGTGTGTTCACAGATGGGGCTCCCTTGGATCCTCGGCATACTCTTCGGTCTACAACTCACCCAAGCGCTAGAAATGGTGGAACCAGGCCCACCGACTGGGATTGTCCTACAAGGGACACCCGGACTCCTAATTACCCGTTGCGGCCTCTACACCCAGAGAGTCTATGTACGACTAGACCCCTGGGACGTGTACCGTAAGCATATCCGATTGCCCCCACGGCTGACCGAAGGAAGGTTGAGCGGAGTCCAAGCCCACGACACAGTCGACCGGCCAAGCAGACGACCGCTCACATCCTCGACCAATTACACAAGTTCTTGGTCACTGAGGAGGATCTTAGCGGTAAGCACCGACCTAAGAGATTCCTCGGCGGTCTGCTCGTCGCAGCATCGGCCATTGGGTCCCTTTTCTCCATCGGCCTCTCGGCCGCCAACTCCATTAGCCTGAGCGCGCTCCAAAGACACATGGGCGAACTTGACAAAGAAATGCCAGAGATCCAACAGCGAATCCAACTCCAACAAGCACAGTTACAGGGCCTGGGTAAAACCCTTCAGGGAACCATCGTCACTGTAAACTTACATTCTGCTCTCCTCAATAACACCTTGCATGCCTTAGCTACTCTCTCCGAAGTAGTCCAAGAAGACATAACCTATGTACGAGTAGTACGAGATTTAATGCAGGATCTCATCAGAGAAATCAGCTCATCGGTCAATAGCTTGACCAGTGGGAAAATCCCACCCTATCTGGTCCCTTTGGACCTTGTTGACAAAATCCTTAGATCTGCGACCACTACTGTTGTGCAACCATCACAGGTACATCTAGCTTATAGTCTTGGCAGCGCCATCCCGATTTCGGTAGATCCAAAGAACCTAGAAATAGGATTCATTCTGAATCTACCAATCATAGAGAGACAAAATGTATATCGAATGAAGTCTGTTTTGAATGTCGGATTCTGGAAAGGTGATACACATGTACACCTCACAACACCGCCAATCCTTGCTTACCATGATGACGATCTCTCCCTCTACCTCATCCCCAACCTAGGCATGTGTACAAAAACTAAAGACATCCACTGGGTCTGCCCGAGCAACCCTTTCGTTAGAGACGTAACAGGCTACCTCTGCGGCTTGAGAGCCGAGTCCCCTGAACAGAGGTGCCGAGGTAGTCTGTCCGTCAAGGATGATGGTACGGAGACGAGAGTAGAACGAGCAGGCAACAAATGGCTGGTTAGCACCCCCGCCACCGAAGTCCTCGTATCCTACGATCGCCACGACACCGCCACTAAGCTAACTTTACCAAATCAGACATTCTTTTTGACAGTTCCACAAGGAGCCACACTGCACATCAATGACATCGTCCTCCATTACCTCAACCCAGACACACACAATGTAGAGATTGAGATTATGGACGCCTTCAAGGGTCACAACCTCACCATTGATGATAACATTCAACAGCAGCTTCTAACAGAAGGGACGAAATTGGTCCAGTTCAGCCTCAAACCCACTGGACTCACTACCACATTGTTCAACCATTTGATTAGGTACAACCCCTATCAGGCAAACAACCTCAGCATGCTAGCCTTGGGACTCCTTCTTAGTGGCTGGATAATCACAGCAATCGTCGCACATATTATGTATAAATACATCCAGAAGCTACAGAACAGACTGGATTCCCTCCTATACGGAGCTCCACGTGTTAGCCACCCGGCGACCGCTCCGCTGACGGTTTCCAGTCCTGTCTAGGAGTAGAATCAGTAACCACTGTATCCCTCCTCTGCTTCCCTTCTTTCTACCTCTTTTCTTTTTATCCTTTGTGTTTTGTTTTTGTTTTATTTGGGTTGTTACATTCTTTGACACTATACCGCAATGCTTGAAGTATCACAACATCATATTAGCGATTGAATTATTTGGGAATAATGTTTTGCTCACCTATGATTTGAATTGTGTATGATAGTAGATGTAGGGAAAAAGTAGTTAAAGCCATCTGCCCAGATGCCACCTTCGTTAGCAACCAGACACCAGTGAACTCTGAACTCTGAACTTTGAACATTGAACACTGCCTGTTAACCACTGCTTTTGATCCCAGGAATACTTGGACTGTCTAACCTCTTCAGGTTCTCAGGAATATATGGACAGTTTTTCCCCTGCACATGGATGTAAGTGCCAGCCCTTGGTTTGCTCTAAAGACCGTGACCAGCATCCCGCTCTTCAGACCAAAGGGGGGATGTTGGGGTTCTGGCGCCACCTCCTGGCTGGTTGAGTCCCTCACATGGGCCTCCCCTCCTCACAAATGACCTCCAGACTTTGCACCTGGGACGCAAACCAGGCGACACAGACTTGGTCACGATGCAGGAACGAGACCCGGCTATTCAAAGCATTCGAAACCAGATACTGAACCTTCCGTCACAACAGGTGGCACCGCCACCGTTAGACTCACGAGAACTGAAAGACCTTAAGTCCGTCCAGTCACACCTGAAGATAGACCAGGGTCTGTTGGTCTACTCCTACGAGGGTCAGGGCCCGTCCCGTTGGGTCGTCCCAACTGACCATAGGGGGGTGATGTTGACCCATGCTCACGACTCCTTAACAGGAGGACACCGGGGCTACAAGGCAACTCTCAACACCCTCAAGCAAGTCGCTTATTGGCCGTCCATGATGCGGGACACTAAGTCCTACGTACGGGGATGTCTGGTCTGTTGCCAGTTCCAGCCATCCCGCCCCATCAGTCGTGCCCCACTTCAAGCAAGGGGGGTCACATTCCCATGGTCCAACCTCCAAATCGACTGGGTCGGTCCAGTCCCTAAGTCCTCGAGAGGTAACAAATACCTCCTCACCGTCACATGCGCGTTCACTAAATGGGTGGAATGCCTCCCAGCACCCAATGACACGGCTATGACGACTGCAGTCCTACTTCTGAACCACGTGTTCAGCCGTTGGGGTTTACCCCTCTCCATCGATTCAGACCAAGGTACCCATTTCACCTCCCACGTCATGACTAGCGTGTACGATCTCTTGGGAATTGAATCCAAATTCCACATTTCGTACCACCCCCAGTCCTCCGGTCAGGTCGAACGGGCCAACCGCACCATTGTCAGCATGCTCAAGAAGTATGTTAACAGCAGTGGCAGAGACTGGGACGTGAAACTCCCCTTGGTACTGATGGCCATTAGGTCCACCCCGCACCGTTCCACGGGGGTCACACCCTGTGAAATGATGACGGGAAGGGAGATGACTCTCCCGCTTCACCTCCTGTACCACCCCGAGGATGTCAGCGTCGCGACAGCCTACACTACACATCAGTACGTCTCAGACTTGCGTGAGCACCTCCGAGATACGTTTGCGTGGGCCCAAGAGAACTTGGAAGACAGCGCAAAAGGCTCTAAGGCCTACTACGATAGGAAGGCATCGCACCACGAATACCAGGTGGGCGACAAGGTTTTCTACTTTAGATTCACCAGCCCAGTGGGAATCTCAAAGAAATTCCTACCTCGCTGGACAGGCCCCTTCGAAATCGTAGGCAAACTCTCACCGGTAGCATATCGGATCCGGGTCCCTAAGACCAAACAGCCACCGGCATACAAATGGGTCCATGCGAACCAGATCAAACCCTACAAACCGGGTTCACTCCAAGGAGAGGCTACGGCCATCTCCCCCCAGTAGAGATAGGAATTAACTGCATGCCCCAACTCACCCCGTCGGCATGCACTAACCTATAACATAGAATACATTATCCCCACAGTAATTAGATTCTGGTGTGTTCACAGATGGGGCTCCCTTGGATCCTCGGCATACTCTTCGGTCTACAACTCACCCAAGCACTAGAAATGGTGGAACCAGGCCCACCGACTGGGATTGTCCTACAAGGGACACCCGGACTCCTAATTACCCGTTGCGGCCTCTACACCCAGAGAGTCTATGTACGACTAGACCCCTGGGACGTGTACCGTAAGCATATCCGATTGCCCCCACGGCTGACCGAAGGAAGGTTGAGCGGAGTCCAAGCCCACGACACAGTCGACCGGGCCAAGCAGACGACCGCTCACATCCTCGACCAATTACACAAGTTCTTGGTCACTGAGGAGGATCTTAGCGGTAAGCACCGACCTAAGAGATTCCTCGGCGGTCTGCTCGTCGCAGCATCGGCCATTGGGTCCCTTTTCTCCATCGGCCTCTCGGCCGCCAACTCCATTAGCCTGAGCGCGCTCCAAAGACACATGGGCGAACTTGACAAAGAAATGCCAGAGATCCAACAGCGAATCCAACTCCAACAAGCACAGTTACAGGGCCTGGGTAAAACCCTTCAGGGAACCATCGTCACTGTAAACTTACATTCTGCTCTCCTCAATAACACCTTGCATGCCTTAGCTACTCTCTCCGAAGTAGTCCAAGAAGACATAACCTATGTACGAGTAGTACGAGATTTAATGCAGGATCTCATCAGAGAAATCAGCTCATCGGTCAATAGCTTGACCAGTGGGAAAATCCCACCCTATCTGGTCCCTTTGGACCTTGTTGACAAAATCCTTAGATCTGCGACCACTACTGTTGTGCAACCATCACAGGTACATCTAGCTTATAGTCTTGGCAGCGCCATCCCGATTTCGGTAGATCCAAAGAACCTAGAAATAGGATTCATTCTGAATCTACCAATCATAGAGAGACAAAATGTATATCGAATGAAGTCTGTTTTGAATGTCGGATTCTGGAAAGGTGATACACATGTACACCTCACAACACCGCCAATCCTTGCTTACCATGATGACGATCTCTCCCTCTACCTCATCCCCAACCTAGGCATGTGTACAAAAACTAAAGACATCCACTGGGTCTGCCCGAGCAACCCTTTCGTTAGAGACGTAACAGGCTACCTCTGCGGCTTGAGAGCCGAGTCCCCTGAACAGAGGTGCCGAGGTAGTCTGTCCGTCAAGGATGATGGTACGGAGACGAGAGTAGAACGAGCAGGCAACAAATGGCTGGTTAGCACCCCCGCCACCGAAGTCCTCGTATCCTACGATCGCCACGACACCGCCACTAAGCTAACTTTACCAAATCAGACATTCTTTTTGACAGTTCCACAAGGAGCCACACTGCACATCAATGACATCGTCCTCCATTACCTCAACCCAGACACACACAATGTAGAGATTGAGATTATGGACGCCTTCAAGGGTCACAACCTCACCATTGATGATAACATTCAACAGCAGCTTCTAACAGAAGGGACGAAATTGGTCCAGTTCAGCCTCAAACCCACTGGACTCACTACCACATTGTTCAACCATTTGATTAGGTACAACCCCTATCAGGCAAACAACCTCAGCATGCTAGCCTTGGGACTCCTTCTTAGTGGCTGGATAATCACAGCAATCGTCGCACATATTATGTATAAATACATCCAGAAGCTACAGAACAGACTGGATTCCCTCCTATACGGAGCTCCACGTGTTAGCCACCCGGCGACCGCTCCGCTGACGGTTTCCAGTCCTGTCTAGGAGTAGAATCAGTAACCACTGTATCCCTCCTCTGCTTCCCTTCTTTCTACCTCTTTTCTTTTTATCCTTTGTGTTTTGTTTTTGTTTTATTTGGGTTGTTACATTCTTTGACACTATACCGCAATGCTTGAAGTATCACAACATCATATTAGCGATTGAATTATTTGGGAATAATGTTTTGCTCACCTATGATTTGAATTGTGTATGATAGTAGATGTAGGGAAAAAGTAGTTAAAGCCATCTGCCCAGATGCCACCTTCGTTAGCAACCAGACACCAGTGAACTCTGAACTCTGAACTTTGAACATTGAACACTGCCTGTTAACCACTGCTTTTGATCCCAGGAATACTTGGACTGTCTAACCTCTTCAGGTTCTCAGGAATATATGGACAGTTTTTCCCCTGCACATGGATGTAAGTGCCAGCCCTTGGTTTGCTCTAAAGACCGTGACCAGCATCCCGCTCTTCAGACCAAAGGGGGGATGTTGGGGTTCTGGCGCCACCTCCTGGCTGGTTGAGTCCCTCACATGGGCCTCCCCTCCTCACAAATGACCTGGGGTCTGATCCTTGCCCCCTGGAGATGACCACACCTCCACCTTCGGTCCACCGCGGAGGTGGACCTTTCATTGGCCGACAAGCCGTCTCCCGCTGTGCGCAGAGACACGCTTATAAGCGGCAACGCAGCCAAAATCGCTCTCTTCGCTCTGGACTCCCGTCCGGTCTCAAGAAGAATCACCAGAGGACCCGATCGACCTCAACCCCCACTCATCTCAGCACGCACGTGCTCTTTCGCTGGACGAAAAAGAACCACGTCTATTCTGAGTTAAGGCCTTGGCCCGCGGAAAGCATCCTTTCTTCAACGCGCCGCTCCCCCCCCCTTCGTGTACACGCCACGGTACTAGGAAGACCAAACAATCTTCCTTCACCGACCATTACCGAGAGATACGAACCGACACGTGTCTCAGCCGACGTTGGAAACCACAGGCCCTCCTCTCTGCAGCGAGCCGGGCCGAACCAGCAACCGCTCACCAGCGACGCTGAAACCACAGCAGCCTCACGCTTTTCTTTTCCTCCTGGAGGAGGGAAAACCATTCATCGACAAACACTCTACAACCTTGCCACGAAGCATCTCATAGTAAGAGTCACGGTGTCTGGGCGTAGTTTAGCTTAAATGAACTTACGTTTAGTTTAATTCAGGCCATTCATTTATATGTTATTATTCCCGTGTTTTTGTCGTGTTAAAGTCATTGTTTTCGTTTTGCTGAGAGATTACGCAATCGTCGACGGAGCTCCGAGGTCCGTCGTACTGTGCGTTTCCTGTTTGACTGTTGCTTTTGGGATTATTTGATTTCATCTTTGTTCTTGCTCTCTTTCCTCGAGTCGATTCTGTGAGTGAAGTGTGGAAACGCGACTATCGGGCATAAGTGTCGTCAGTTCGCGAAGCGACAACGGCAACTTGTGTGAGATACGCTCGGCGATCCTCATTTTCACTACGACGCGACATCGCACACAGAAACTCTGATTCCTCTCTCTGCCCTTTTATTCCTCTTGTTTTCCGTAACTTGCACACACATAGAGCTCCGGATTGTGGGTGAAACTCTCACCTATTGTTCCAACACACGTGTGCGCCGACACACGCAACCACATATAGCTGACCCCCCCCCCTCTCCATTCGCCATTTGGTCTAAGTCACTCGACTCCGCCATCTGGTGGAAGGTTTTAGCTATAACTCTTTAAGGCCTGTTTGTCTGCGTCACTCGACGCCGCCATCTTTGTAGTCTTTAGCGATAGCTGTTAGGACTCACCTTCCTTTCCACATACACACACACACACACACATACTTGTATTACATACATCATCACCCATTTTATTCATTTGTTTAGATATTAGGCACATAAAATTGTATGACAGCGTTGTTGGTTGTGATATTATTTGATCTGATCACTTATTATTTCGATTTAATAAATTCTGTTATATTTTAAAGAGCAGTCGTTTGTGATTACTTGTGCATATTTGTGTAATAAGATCTGTATGTAGTAGCCTTGTGTACGAACTTAACCCTTCACTGTCACTTCGAATGTGTAGTCGCACCCGACTATTGACATTACGAGTGGCCACTAATTATGAGACTTAGTTTATCGTTTGGTTATTAGTCCCTGTTTACAGGGTGGTGCCCCGTTATTATTAATAATCATTAATAATTGTTACTCACATTAATAATTCTATTGATGTCAAGAATTCAGTTTCTTAAATGCTGATAACCCAAACACGCCCCTCTACGTTCCCAACAGTACTACATCTATAAAGCCCTCTAAACGACGTGTATTAATACAGGAATAGAAAGGAAATGTCTCATGTTGGCCATTGTCTTGATGAAAAACAGTTTACATTCGTTTTTGTACTCAAATTTGATCTCAATGATTTGTTCATCAGATTATCAGCATTATCAACAATGTATATATCTCTTGAACCCGAAGCTTCTTGTATAGCATATACAGAAATAGCATAATCACTATGATTCTAAATTCTGCATGTCACTGCCCCAGCATGAAGGACCACAAGTCTTTGGATTGGTTCTGCTATGCAGGTTTTTTTAATCCAAAATTGTTTTATTTAGCATGAATCCAGGGTGAATGTCTCCTGTCTCTATTGAGCAAAGCGGTGACTCGTGAGTCTAGGCAGAGTCAGACTGAATAATGGAGTGGATACAAAACGACTATTCAGTCTGAATATCAGTCTACCTCATCTTCATCATTACCGCAGTCATGATCAGTATTGTCATCATCCTCTGCCTTTACCTTCGTCATCCTTGCATCACCATGGTCCTTTCTCTATCATGGTCATTGGTATTGTACCCTGGGCTTCTTCCTTTTCCTTATTCATGAAAATCTCAGTGCATACACACACACCACACACACGCACATGTGCACACACTCTTCCTCATTGATGTGAGGCCACTTACAGAGAGGTCATAACAAGAGTGAATGATGGGAATGCTGAGCTGCAACCTATCAGCACTGTAGATATGACAACACCCCCACCCTCCACACACACACACACACACACAAACAAGGATCTGTCAGTATGTGATTGGGGACGGGGGGGGGGTAAAGTGTGTGTGAATGTGTGTGTTTTGTATGCATGCTGTCATGATCAATTTCTTTTGGAGAGGGGAAAAGCTGATTTTCTCGTGGTGCATTGTGTTCATGCACGTGTGCCATATGTGCGCTTCCTTGTGAGCATATTGATATTTGTTTCTGCGTTTGTCTGCATGCAAATGTAGTGATGCTCAAGCATTTGTTGCCACTATTTTATGCCTCTATCTCTACTTATATTTCTTCAAAAACAAAGGAGCACAATCCCCCAAAGGAAAGGTATTCTGTCCATTGTCAACTCTTGAATTGTTTTTATTGGCTATTTCAGGGTTTAGGATTAAAAGATGAATGCTTTTTCATACAGATTGGGTCTTATTTTTAGCACTTAGATTTGTGCCAGTACCCTTATTTTTGTTAACTTGTACGTCTGAAAGTGCTACATTTCCTATTCAGAGCATTAATATTGCAGCAAACAACTATTGTCTCTGTGGAGATATAGTGGAGTGATATCTACCTGAGCAGATAATGACGTTGCTCTCCTTTGTTTTCTATTCTAAATGAGTTTGACTGTGCGACTGTTTAAGTTTCTTGCCACACCTTTTATTGACGTTGCTATGTTTCCATGTTATTACTGCCAATGATGGAAAACACTTTAAATTAAAACCAAAGTTGCAATAAACCTCCAATGCTATCAAATGATGTCCTCACTAGTATAGTTATGACATTTCATGTGTGTGTATTGTGACAGCAGAAGCCTAGACAGATATCCAAGAAGTGAGGGGTGGGAGGTTCTGGTTTGCACTGAGGGAAGCGGTCCATCCTGCCATCCTGTCATCCCTCCCACACCCCCCACTCTGTTTCTGGGCCAGGACCGATCTGGGGCCCTTGTGTCACCAACAGATGGGCCTCTCACAAAAGGACCCCTCGGCCCGCCAAGCCGGTCTCCTGCACACCCGATTAAATCTCAATAGCAAAGTTAGAATTGATGCACTGAGTCTATGGTGATTCAATTAGAGCAGGACGGATGGAGAGGGAAACAATGAGCGGGTAGTTAGAAAGTCATTTACCTGGTGTTATTCTGGTTGGGGGGGAACAGGGGCCAGACAGCCACACGTTCATGTTTGGTGGGATAATGTGCTCTGAGCTTATGGCAGAGATATATGATAAGAGGCTGATCTGAAGCCTCACCAGAGACCATCAGACTCACTGACTAACTAATGACTGCTTCATGCCTTCTGTGAATGAATGAATCCATGTGAATGCACACACACCATCCATAGAGATCTGCATTCATACTATACATGTCTACTGTTTAGGGCCCTGCAGCTACCAGGATCCTTCTGATGTGTCAAAGTTGAACCTCCTCTTGATTTGCCACAATTGGAAGAGTTTTTACGTGATCATAGCACCTTTCCTTTCATTCTGATGCCGACAGGTTTGTGTTTGTAGAAAGTGATAGCAGTGTCCATCGCTGTCTACAAGTGAAGAACAACAAAGTCACACATTTTCTTTAAAGTGGTACGCCAATAATTTAGTAATACTCCTCGAGATTGGTGGGGGACTCACAAAGGACAGATTCAGACAAAAGAATGGTCAAAATCAAAACTGCAAAGCTCATACACCTCCCATAATGCACCGCAATAGTATTTTCATTAGACTCTCCCTTCTTGACAAATGCCTTCTGTGTCACGTCCCAGTTTGGAATTTGGAAGTAAGTCTCCAAGCACAAGTCTAGATCACTCGACACCATCAAGGTCATTTTTACTATTTATTGATGTTTCTTTGCTGCCCTTTAGGTTTCTGTTCAGGAGTTTTATGAAGCTGTAGATCTGGTGCAAACTTGTGTCTACACTTCTACTCTACTCTGTCATTTTGTTTTTTAAAGTAGGCATATAAAGAAATAAATAAATAAATACACCAAAGCTTGTGTCAAATAAAAGGCATTTGTTGAGGCTGTTTGTCGGTCTCCTACATGTGATCTGTTTCAGTATGTGCTCCGTGGCCACAAACATGGACACCCTCCACACCACACACACAGCGCTGGCCCTCTGAAACTCACTCATTCAAGTAGATGTAGAATGGATAGTGTGGGATTGCTGTTCCTTACTTTATGGGCTATTTGTGATTTTTGGACTAATGCATTTGGACGTTCATTACCATGGCAATGGTCAAAGCTTTCAAAGCATTCAGGTCTTTCTCAGCAGTAATTTAGCATTCACTCTTAAAGATGTGGAGGGGTGTGGACACATGTTTGAATGCTCAGAAATACAGAAGAATCTTTTAACACAATCTTGATGTCAATTTGTGAATAACTTTAACTGGTCAGACTGACAGATGGATTCAGAGACTGACTCATCGACTGGCTGACCGACTGACTCTTACATACTTACTGACTGGCCCAATGAGAAATTGCCAAAGGGCAACCAGGAATAGGGGTTCAGCTGTACATGTGTGTGTGTGGGGGGGGGGGGGGGGGGGCTGTCTGTGATTAAGAATAAATAAGCCAATAAATATTCAATCAGGATAAAAAGAGGCACGATTAAAAGGACTGGGAGGCTGTGATGAGCCGAGGTCAGCCTCTGCTGGGGTCAGGGAGCGAATGGAAGAGAGAAATCACGAGAGCAATCTCTTTTTCATGTCCTCATTTAAAATAATACATAACATAATGATGTAAGAAGGTAGGAAAACATTGTTACACTCAAACACTGTAATAAATGAAAGATTTGATCATTTTCAACAATTTTAGAACAAATAGAAGCATTATTACCTTTAACAACTGAACCTGCATGCATAGTGTTGTAGACAGGCTCACACATACACGTACAGTACATACACAGAAACAGAAGCAAGATATTTATGTAGAAATACAGTCATTGAACAACCTTATGGCTTTAAAATGATTCCTTTCCCACTCAGCAACTTGGTAATTTTGTTTTATATCCTGAAATTAAATATTGTTCTCAGTTTAGTGATGAATAGAAGACAGTAGGTGATAATTGAAACTTTACCGAATAATTTAGCTGTCTTTTAAATATCAGCAAGCAAATTACATTCATGGAAAGCTGCATCATGATTTAAAGAAATCTTTATAATCTCTGTCAAGCGCAGGCTTGTGGGGAGATCGTGTGTTCTGTTGTGTGTGTGTGTGTGTGTGTGTGTGTACATGTCTGTCTGTTCACAGCTATTCTCACATACTGCACCCATCTGCAGAATGTTTTTTGTGTAGTATTACTTCTCGTGATAAGGACTTCATGTGGTTGCAGTGATACACAATTAAAAGAAAAAAATGTGTTTTTATTTATTTATTAGATATCCTCATTGACCGCTGCCATTGACTCATCACGTCGACCTGCACTCTACTAGGAGGACTTTTCTACTGGATTGTGGTGTCATTCAAATTTGGAAATCCAATTTTTTGTTTTGCTGGTGGTTTGCGACAGATGACAGCAGTTAACACGGCAATATTATATATTATATATACATAAGAGTTTAAAAAAAGCGTACCCTACGCCGTACACTAACCGTACATGATGAAAGGATTTAGTAAGTGCTGCGTTGAACATGAACAAGTTGAACAAGTTCACACTGCAAATTGCTAAGACTGTCAGCTAAGAATCTCAGAAACTATAACTTCTGGGACATAAATTCCATTAGGAAATCAATTTATTGAAAAGAAAAGATGGTATTTTTTTTTGTAAGAACTGAAAAGGTTAAGTTTGTGAAAACACTCGTGAAATACAGCTAATTCCCGCCACCTTTTTCAAAAGTTGCATGGTGCAGCGGTAACAGGAGGCATACATGAGCTCCTCTATCACAGTAGCATTCATGTAGGTACATGTACATGTGATCACATATGATTTTCTGTCTTGCAATCAATAAGGCAACTGATGGAGAAGAAGCATACATGAAGGAGCAAGACGGCATTTTCTATTCCACTGTGTGTGTGTGTGTGTGTGTGTGTGTGTGTGTGTGTGTGTGTGTGTGTGTGTGTGTGTGTGTGTGTGTGTGTGTGTGTGTGTGTGTGTGTATGAAGGATCCATGCTCGTAGCCGGGATGCATTAGTCAAATGCACTCTCCATGGTGGAACTATTGGCAGGGCTGAGCTGATAGGACACGGAGGCAGACAGTAAGATGTATGTACTACACCACCACACAAACACACTGTGATGGAATGCACTGTGTCTGTATCGGGTGTTTCAGAAAATGTTCCGTCATGTATTGAGAAGAGGGATATTAGTTGACTGTGTGTGCATCTATGTTTTTGCATATCAGCTAAAAGTCACACCTGAACATGTGCATGTGCTTATTTTGTGCACTACAACTGCTCCAGTGTGTGTATGGCAGCATTTGTGCACATGTTGGACTGTGTGTAATGAATGATATGTGTGACATGTGCTGTCTGTCTGGTATGCCAGGCACGTCGGGCCTGCTTAGCATTGGCCAAGCCCATAGAGATGGCTTATCAGAGAAGGTACATATGGAAGAACAGTTTGCCTACGCAGAGTCTCCTACCACCCTCTGTCAGAGTGAGAGAAAGAAATCCTTATCACGTAGACCTCGTCTTCCCCTCCATTCTCTTTCTCCCTCCGTCTCCTCTCCTTCCGCTCTCTATCTCTGTCTTGTCTTGGAGATATGCTAATCGCTGTGTAAGTATAGCCTGTCAAAAATTACCATATATTAAGCTCTACTCATCTTGGCATAATTTCCCCTTCCGCATAATCGTATTTGGGCTTCTTCCTTTGGAAGAAGCTGCGGACAGAAGAGACTTACCTTTGGCAAGTTAAGCAAGTTAATCTTCATTGATTGAATATCAGGCTCATCAATGTGTTATCGGAATGTGTGTGTCTGTGTATAGAAGAAAAGTCTATGCATTTGTGCATGTGTGTTATCGGTTGGTTGATAAAAGACTGGGCATTGGTGAATAATAATATAAATGATCCAGGGTACTGCACTCTGTGTACTGTATAATATATGAACATTGCATATTGTGGGGTTCCTTCAGGTGAACATTAGGGACCTTAGGTCATTGAGGCGTCCCAAAAGGACTCCATAACAATCTGGAGGAGTAGCTGTCTGAATATTGTTTTTGCTTGAGAGAAAAAGAGAGAAAAGAAACGTATTGTTGTGTTCATCAATGTACAACTGTAGAACTAAGGCTACATTCACATCATAAACAAATGTGATCTGAATCCGAATCATTTTTGCTCTCACGTGACTCAGATCTGATTTATTTTCAGAGTAGTGTGGACACAGAAATACAATTCTGTTTCCAATCAGATCTGGGTCACTTTCATATGTGGTACTAAATCTGAAACCTATCCGATCACTGGCCATGCAACCGCTGTGAGAACTGTTATCGGAATTCATGTGTGTTATTCCACATCATACTTCACTGTGCTGGCTCAGATCACTCACCATACAGCGTTGGAGTGGTTCATCGAAACCTCTCTCTGCACGCAAGTATATGGCAGTGCGCCATTGGTTATCAGACGTGGATCATGTTCGTGACATAAAATACTTTTTCTACACCGAGTCATGTTTCACTCACTCCAATTGAATGAATCAGAAGCTCGAATAATTAGTGAACTGCATCGTTAAGGCAGATGAGCAGAATCTAAGACACATTAGGTTTATTCATTTTACATGGACCTAAAATGAATACAGAATTATGTTAAACAACTTTGCCTCATGAGTTAGTGTATGTTTTTGAGTCATAAGAAATCATAAATCATATTTTAGGAGTAGATGGTTCCCTGTAAGCTTGGCTCTGCTAGATTTAATATGTCTAGTTAATCTAGTTCACAAAGGAGTTGTAAATTAAATCTCAGCCGAAATAAAAAAAATCTTTCTTTGGGAGCATTACGAAGTCATACCTTATGACTTTGTAATATTATCTGTAACGGGGAACCCAAATCTGTAAAATTGAGCAATATGTTAAAAGAGTCTGGCTGTTACTGGACTCTAACAACTGTGAGTGTAATTTTGAAACAATGTGCCCTCAGACCAACTGGCTGTCCCCTGTGTGTGACATTATTGGTTGCATGGGAGATGTGTGAGGGCAGAGATATGTACACAATGATGTCACATATGAGTCACTTCAAAGATGTATATGAACAGTCTAGGCAGAAAAATCCGGATCCGCTGGAAATAAATCTCAATTGAGCATTAAGCCCTTTAATGTAAGGGTGGCCACATGGTCAAAATCAGAAATCACAAAAACACTCGGGTGGAAACTCACGTATTGCAGTTGTTTCTACACACCACTATACAGTCTACATATGTGCTAAGTTAGCTTAAATAATAATAATCATAATGATCATAATAATACGTTTGTGTGTGTGTGTGTGTGTGTGTGTGTGTGTGTGTGTGTGTGTGTGTGTGTGTGTGTGTGTGTGTGTGTGTGTGTGTGTGTGTGTGTGTGTGTGTGTGTGTGTGTGTGTGTGTGTGTGTTGAATGCATGGTTCTCCCAGCCTGGATCTGTCCTCCAGATGACACTCAAGTGACATTGTAATCTACATGGCTGATAAATGCTCCGTGTCATTAAAGCCAGAAGAGGCTCTCCATCGCTCTCAGTGGAGCTTTACATCAGACAGCAGTGAACCTCGGGGGTGACCCAAAACATTTTATTTTTAGACAAACACCAGTATATTTGGACTGTAGCTACCTAGAATTTCTACATCTTTGATTTCAACTGTTCCACTCTAAGGCCACAATGTTGTCAGTGTCTGAAAATATCAAAATGATCTAGAATTAACTAGAAGTCACATGCATATTTTTGAAAAGCCATAAGAACTTGCATGTGCACTTGCACGTATCCTTGTGTGAATGTGTGTGTGTGTGTGGGGGGGGGGGATGACAGCCATGGTACCCTTCCAGAGAGCCAGTGCTCTCCAAAGAGGCATCCATCTCTGGAGTCTTTTGTGTTGGGAGGAGCAGCCAAGGTCAGCAGCGGAAAGAGGTCTCTTTGTGTGCGTCTTCATGCGTCTGTGTGTGTGTGTGTGTGTGTGTGTGTGTGTGTGCCTCCATCGAGTGACTCAGTAACAGGATCCGTGGCCTATTAATTGGCCTGACAATGATAAAGGAAATGGAAGCCATTTGTCTCTAATGCAGCCACACTCATATTAGCCCAAAGACAAATGGACACTGTTTTCCCACTTGAACTATTTTTTAAAACCCCTCTGAGGGTGTGTGTCGACAGTGTGTGTATGTGTGTGCAAGTTGCATGTGTTTATGTGAGCTCATCTTAAAAATCCATGAATCAAACTATCATTGGCATTAAGGTCCTTGTTGTGCAGTAAACATGCATGGTATATTTGATGTTGTGATGATGTCAGTGCTGGAGTGTTTGTCTGTGTATAATGTGTGTGTGTGTGTGTATGTGTGTTTTCATATTTTTGTATGTAGTTGTTAACATGTGTGCTTGTGCTTATGCTTGAGTGTGGGGTTCGTGCGTGTGTGCGTGCGTAGGGGCGAGCAAGCAGAGATGAGAGGGGGTGTGGTCAGCACCTGGCTCTACCTGAGGTTAAAGGTCAAGGAGAGGCTGAAGCCTGAAGCAGACTGATGGGTGATGAGTGGGGAGGCGTGGAGGGTGTGAGGGGGGAACTGCATTTATTCTCCACCATAAAGGACATTTGTTAATGCTGACGGAATGACACACACATATACACACACATATACGCACGCACCATCAGACCCTTAAGCGAGCATGTGCAAATACACTATTTGATATTTCCTGGAGCCCAATTCCATTTCAGAACCAAACAAGTCTCTGCTTCACATTCTGCCTGTACATTCATCAGGTTATATGTATGTGGCAGAATATATTTAATTTTAATGAAATCACAGTGACAAATTCACAATTAACAATTTTGTAATTGCTAATAATTTTTGTGAAAGGAAGAAAAACAAGGTCTTTGGGGATATAAAGTATAGCATTGCTCCACTATGTTCTAGGCCTCTGAGTGGTAGGCAGAATATGTGTTTGACTGACAGATAATCCCGGCGGGGGAACCGAGACTAAATATAAACAAACTTGTGCCTTAATGCCTGACTGTGGATTACCAGCTAAGGACAGACAGTTGTAGGTTAGCAGCGGTGTTGAAGAATAAGGAGGCGAGACAGATATATCACATCCTATGTAGGCTACAAATGCTGAACAACAACAACAATGGTAATGGTGAAAGGTTCTGTGAGATGCAGTGGCCATTCTGTGGCCCTTGTGTTTCGTGTCAGGCTGCTGTCTCACTCTCAGTTACCCGACCAGCAGGCTATGATGGGACCTTGCTGCTTTATGGAAATGTTGTTCCAAATTAAATTATTTTATTGGCAGCATAGAAGTTAAGAATTACAATGACTTTTGTCACTGAAGAGTAGTTTTCAAAAATCTGTAACTTTACTTTTAGTTGAGAACATTTTATCACAAGAATTGCACTTTGCCACAGAGTCAAACAAGTGTCACGTGAAACGGTCCTGATAAATCATGTGAGAATAGAACAAAAGAAAGGAGATAAGTAAGTAGCTGCAGCAGAGAAGAAGCTGCTGGTGTGTCTGCGACTGCACTGAGAAAAAACATACATGTTGAATATGTAGATTCACTGGCTGAGTGTCTAGTGCTGTCGCAAGCAGGGATTTAAGGAACAGTACTATTCGAGAGATGGCAGAAAATGTTGCAAAGAAAGCACAAAAACCAGGGGAATAACATGAAAATTGTAAAAAAAAAAAAAGAAGAAAAGAAAACGTACCGTTTCTGGAACCAGGTACCTGTGGACTACAGGAACAATAACATGAGCTGCCATGGCTGAGTCTCTCTCCATCTGGGCCGGTCATTCCACAAGGCATACTAGATATGCGTGGATCGGTGATTACTAGTGTGTGAATTGCACAAACCAAATGCCGAGTACATTGTTTGTATCTTGCAATAAATATTGATATGTTCTTGATCACTTTGTGTTGTCTATTTGCCTTTGCTGTTGAAAAACTATGGGTTTTGAGGCACTGCTGGCCTTTCAATGTCATTTATAAATGCTTTATAAGACATAAATAGTCCTCACTTTAGATGAGGTCACACAAAACACTGAACTAACGACTAGTAACTACCTGAATTAATCATGAATTAATCATGAATTGCAGTATTAATACGCATTTATAAAGCATATTAACATGGTCTCTAACCATTAGTGCAAATCTAAATCATTATATATACAAATGCATCAATAATGTACATCTAAATAAGTTCTTTATCATTTACTAACACTTAATAAATGATCTTATTAATCATCTACAACTCCTTAATAATTGGTTTCATTTACAAATGGGGAATCCGTCATTTATAAAGTATGAAAACACAATCATGAAACACATAATAGACGAACTTATTAATCAAGAATAAAACATTTATAACTGCATATAACTGCATACTAATGAGTGTTAATGTAGGAACAATGCTTTATAAAGGATGAATTAAGTGTTTACTCATACTTAACTAATGCTTCATAGTGTGTAGTTATTATGAAGTGTTACGCAAATTTTGCATTTTTTTAGGTATTTGTGCATAATGTAAAACTTGGATTCATAAATATGGATGCATTTAAACCATTGCATATGAAACAGGTTTAAACTTTGGGTTCTTTTGGATTTTGTTTTAAATTGAGCAAAGAACATGATTGATGAGCAGATGTGTATTCTGCAGCAGAAAATGAAGTAATTTCATTTTTCATTTGATGTGTCTTGTTTTCACTAGGTTTATTAGTTTCATCTTGCTGTCAGAATTAGTTTTCTTGCACTGTACTTGTGCAGCAATCTGCTATTCTGCCGTGAACTATATTTGTTGTGCCAAAGGAAACCTCTGGCAAAAAGTGGAATTATTTATCTCGGTGGGGATTTACTCTGGTCTTAAAGGCATCTGTTAACACCCTTTTAAAGACCCGCGTGTTTACCACTTAGTGATGTCCAATGATGCAGATAGTCATGGTTATGAGCTGCAGTCTTTAGAAAGCGGATGCTGACACTTCTCGTGTTGACTGAATGAAATTGAGGTGAATGGAACTTTGCTCATGGTGATGATGTTATGATTGTCTTTCTGAAAACAATGTCCTGGTTTCTCTGGCTTATCTACTGACTGTAGTCAGTTTTCAATTAAACTATTTACTTCCAAAGAAATAGTCCCGATGATAAGTGTTGCTAAGAAGATCTGTGTTATCCAGTAACCTGGACGTCGTAATTCTTAATTAATAAATAAGAAATTGTGAGAAAATCTATTTATTTTGTGGATTCGGTGAACTGACCATTTCAGTAACAAATCTGAGTAACAAAATTACTTTTCACCAAATTACCTTTTCACCCTTTTAAGTATAGAAATAGTTGTGCTTTTTAAAAATAAAAACCACATTACCCATAATCCCAGGAGTTACTCTATTGCTCTTGTGAAATTATGAAGTTTCCTGCAGCTCCGTTAAAAATAAACAAGAAATCTACCATAGCTCTTCCATCTTGTAGAAATTGTGTCCCCTCCTTTGCTCCTCTTCTATTTGAATGTGAGCAATGTGTCCAGAAATGAGTATCCATGTTTAAGTGTGTGCAAACTGTGATAAGGGAGAATGGGATCTGATAGGGTATGATAAAATACCTGGGTAATGTCTAGGTGGATTTTTATGTTTCTGCCGAGGAGAGGATGTTATCTCCAGACTGGGAAGCCATGTTTGCCCCTCCAGGGAATCCCCCCGCAATACCACCACCCTTAAGCATGAGTTTGGGTGTATGCCCACTCCCTCTTTCCCCCCAACACCCCATTCTCATTTACACTATCTTTTTTTTCTTTTTCTCCGTACTGGCCGAATCCCTCCCAAACCATTTTTCAACCAGCTGCTTTTGTCAGTAAACAACTTTATCTCTGGGGATGTGGGTTATTCTCTCTAGCATTATCTATATTATGTTATCGCCTTTCATTATCTTTTGGCTCTAAAACATATGGCACATGATAGTGGATCCTGTGCAAGTATTAGAGACCAGAATTCCCTGTCTTGAAAATAATGTGGATCAAAGGAGGAGTTATTCTCTTATTTCTCACATAAAAGGTAAAAAAACAGAGAAGTAAGAGAAAACACTTGCAGTGGATTCATTTGTTGAACATACTCGAGGTAGAGTCACCAATTATACCATTATTATTTCCTCTACTGTAGTTCAAGTGTAACCCCCTCTGCCATATATGCGTTGCTTACCAGTGGTTTTGACCTAGTTTTGAAAAAGACAAAATTGTTAAAGGCAGCATCCGCATCATAAGTCATCAATGTGTGTTAACTTCGAGACACTTTCAGCAAAATGCTTCTTTGGCATATGGCCCAGAGTCACACAAAATGATTAATAGCCATTTCTTGTCTATATCCAGTACAGACGAGGGCCTTTGACGTGCTTAGCATACCTCAGCACAGCCAACCCAGTTGTCAGAAAAAACATAATGTAGCTCATGCGCAAGTTCAGTCAGGAAGACATTCGCTTGTGATCGCTGTCTCTCCTCTCCTTGTATCAGCTGATTGGGGGCGTGCACGGTTAAGAAACCAACCAGATTCGGCACACAGTTTCCTTGCTGTCAAACTTTAAAGTGTTCTCCTCTCTGCTGCTGTCAGTTGTCATTTCAGTGTTAAGCAGATGCGAAGCGATACTATTTCCCTTACCTTACAACAACTAGTTGTGCGTAACTGAGACAATGGCGGATTCCGACTTTGATTGTTTCAGGAAGAGTCGGGTCTCAACATCGAGGTTTAACCGGAGCCGGCATTCAGCGCACCAGGTGGCTGGCGCAGGAGCACTCGCCCAGCGCGGCGCAGCGGCTCACCGCAGACGAGCAAGAAGCCCTCTTGGCTCAGCTAGTAGTTCGCGGTGGTGTCCTAGGAAGTCTAACAGTTACTCGCGATCAGTCGATCCATCGCTGGGCTCATCCGAGCTCCGCAGGCGGCGTCCCGTACACTCTCCACCAGCACTCCGGGCCTCCAATGCAGACAACGCCGTCATTTCCACCGGATAGCTACATCCGCTCCATCCACTCCATCGATACTGGTCTTCCATCTCTGGTAAACGATGCAGCTGCTATTATATTGTTAACATCGGCGCCGCCAGCCGCCATGGTAAATCAGCTCCACGGGACAGTTCAGGCTCCTCGCTATTGAAACGGAGACTTTGTTTCCACTCCTAGTCATTCCCCGACAAATGAGGAAATCATGGGGCTGACACACGTCTGGCGCTCCGCAGCATCACTCATGTATTAGCTTGAAAGCGCCTGTTCCAGTAGTGGGAGTGGAGCGCATTCACCAGACTACGAATCATTGTGAGCGGAAATAAACATAACTAAGCAGCAGTTAAACTTAGGTTATCCTCTTCGTAGTGATTGGCGCGATGGGTACTCGCGGCTAGTAATCACGGAAGGCGCGTGATGCCGGTAGGCCCGCAAGGGAGCACGATTTGTCATGCACCTCCGAATTCAATCTGGCGCGGGCTGTGCTCATGCTCAATTGCTTGTCACCAATAGTGCACTGATAAAACACTATTGACATGTCTGGGGATTATAGGAGATGGGCCAATTCGTTTGAGATGCTTCAGAACAGCATAGTTTTCATTTTGAGTAAATGTTTGGCGGCCAAATCCAATAGTGTACAGGATATTTAACCTTTGTTGCTTATGGATACCTTTTAATACTTTACTTCTTTCCTAACAGGGCTTGGCTAAAGGCGATAAAGTAGTTTATGAATATGAGGTAACAGATGACTACAATCCCTCCTCGGCATTGTGGAGGTTGGGTCATGGCTTGTGTCAGCTATACCAACATTCTATGGGTAGATCCATGAGTAACACGAGTGTTTTATTCTTCACAGCCCATGTTGTTGGTACACCTCTGGTGTTTCAGAGAAGAACACATAGAGCAGAGTGTTCCAATGAAATTTAACAAAGTCCAGTTTGAGAGAGTTTCCTCATGCAAAGGTCTGGAACATCAGTCTGTCTAAATGTGCGCGATGATTTAGTCCTATACATTGAAGTAGCTTAAACAGTTGTATCGACGTTCGTGGTAATCAACAGCTGATTATTAAATCAAGAAGTCGAAGGAATATGTCAGGTAAAGTAAGGGAGGCATTTATAGTTTAAAATTGCAAAACAGAAGCTTTTAAGTACTTGCATCTTATAAAGATAAAGTACCTAATCTTAGTAAATTAAGGGAACTGGATCGTCATGCAGCGGTAAAAGTTCAGTGCAATCAGGGTGAAGCAATGTAAATGGAAGTAGGACATTACATTGTATTGTCATACACATAGCATTGTGTGCAGCAACATGATTTATGGTTATTAAACCATTTGGTTCAGCTCTATTCCTCTCTTTTACATCATAGTCGGGCAGTGAAATCATGTGATAGGATTCAGATTGTTGGGCTCGTAGCTCATATCTGGGCCTCTATTATTTTGGCGTGGGTGCGTTTGCTCAAAAGATTTTGCTTAGTGGCGCTTCACCTGGCTGCTGGGAATAATCGTCTCTGGACATATGAAACACACGGGGGAGGAACTGCAGGGGAGGAATGAACATTTAAGAGGCTGTCCATATAAGGCTGATTAAAGTGTCCACATTCTGTGGTTGGGAGACTGCCATGTGTAATGTCGTAACCCGGCTCCCAAGCTGTGACAAGTGCAGAGGGACACAAGGCAGGATGGGATTTAAAGGTATTTATGAGAAGAAAGCAAAGAACGGCTACCAATGGTGAAGTGTGACAGTCAGTAACATCAGTTAGGTAACGAGAAGGCATGCGTGATGAAGTGTGGGGCATGGTCAGCGGAAGTAAAAGACCAAATCTGTAAACGGGCAGCACTGGCAGAGATGAGTTCATGTGCGCAGAAGAGCAATGGAGTAGGGCTATTATTCCTCAGAGCTCCAGGACCAGGTGCTCTGCATCTAGTAATCTGCCACAACTACGCTATTGTGAAGCCTGACGGGGACGGATATGTGGCAAAACCATACTTGGACATTTATACATAAAGTATAATTCGCTCCATTCAGGCTCATCCTTCAGGGATGCACTTTTCCCATTGGACATGGCATCTTCCTTGTCCTAAGATGCACAATCTACCTTGATGACAGGTGCCGCGCTGACCTGCGTGTCCGGTCACTGGGCGATCACTTGAATGGTGTAACATTCTGCAAACAAGCTGGTGAGTTTCGCTGATTCACTAAAACGTCAACACGGATGCAGGCCATCCGTGGGTTTTGGGGGATTCTGTCAAGGCCTGTGGTTTACTAGACACGCATGGTAATGCAAGCTCATTAAAGCCTTAAAAATGTGTACGGCAAGCCATGCATAAATCATGCGTCATGGGGACGTTGTTTCTGGCAGTTTTGGCACGTCATTTAATTTGGCTAATAGCCTTAGCTGAGTCATGCAAAATGTTCTTTATATTATTTCTAAAGCTACCTCTCGCATGCTATTGTTCAAGTGGGTCTTCGCGCATCACGGTAAGGCCAGTACACGCAAGTCTGTTGGACTCACTATTCTGGTTTAATGGGTACGTGACTTGGCTGGCAACTCATGGCTTAAACACTCCAAATGCGGAGGTGCTTGCACAGTAGCTGGGGCTTGGATAGATTCTGGGTTTTGCCTTTTAAAATCCATGCTTAAATTCCTATTATAAAGACCTATTAGTTGCTCTACTATTCTTACCCCAGGTAACGTTCCTTTAGCTAAACATGGTTAACTAGCATTGGGAGGTTATCATCACTAGAATCAGCTATACTCGGGGCACTCTTTTAGAATAGGGGCAGCTAACCAAGGCATCTCCGCTACTACCCTACAAAAATTGGGACGTTGGTCATCCTCTGCCTTCACATCTTACATTCGCCCCGATCTCAACACTATCCTCGATAATCAAAGATCATTGACGCCTGGAAATCCGGTAAGGATTGCATATGGTGGTGACATGTTCACATCGATTGGTGTATCGTTGGTAGGTCACATTATTGGTATTGGCTCATAGCAGGGGATAGCATTATACCCTTCTTGGAATGTTCCTTATCATAACACTAAGGTATGGATCACATTATATTGTGCAAATGGATATCCTATCAGAACGGTATAAGACTGTGCTCTCCCGTTTACCTTGCTCTATTTCTCTGGTGTGACTGGACCGTTTTCTCCACCTGATTGGTCTAACACTGCTTCCCCCAATCTCCTGGTCTCACGTGACCTGGCTTATCGTGACTGTTTTCCTAGGTGCACATGACCTGGCTTATCGTGACTGTTTTTCCTAGGTGACCGTGACCTGGCTTAACATGTCTGTTTCCTGGTCCGACGGGACCGTTTTCCTTTCCTAAAAGAAAAGGAGGGTCTGAGGTGCCCCGTTTCTCATTTCCTGGTCAAAGTGATGTAAGACCGTGTCCAAGGACGACAATTTCTAATTTCGCAGTCAGATATGACACATTCTGTTTCGCCGTCCCAGTGCTATGTGACCTGTCAAAGTATGACATGCTTTCTAGTTTCCCGGGTGAGCTCACCCGGTCTGGTTGTGCTGAGGCAGTGAGACCCCAAACATGCGGGGGCTGTAAGACCTGCAACCATGCTGTTCTACGTTCTCCCTTGAACCCCCCTATTCTGCTCTGCGGTCTAAACGTGACCCCCTCCTATCCTACGCTACGGCCGAATATGCGGTCTAGCTTGACCCTCACCTATCCCGTCCTGCGCTCAGACCCGCCGCAGGGCCGACCCCGCCATATGTTTCGGGATCTGTTGAAATCCTACCATACACTATGGGCTATCTAGCCCCGCACTATCCTGTCTCTACGGTCTTCCAGACCCCCCCGTATCCTAGTCTGCAGTCCGTCTTGACATTCCTCTATCCTTTGCTTTGACTCAACCGGTCCTTTTACCTCTGGTCTAACATCTACTCCTTCACGTGCTACCCTTAGATTTCTCTCATGACAAATTGTCTATTTTCTTAGGAAATTCACCACAGCAGTCGGTAAGGCATTTATTTATTCATATAAATACATTTCTTTTGGGGGATTAGGCCGATTGGACCTCTGTATCCCTACCCTCGCTGATAGTACTTCCGGATGGAGTCCAATCGCCAAAGACTTTGCACTTTGCATATTTGAAGCTTGTATAATAAATCATTGTTAAATTATGAAACAAGTCTCTCCTGATTGAAATGTAGCTCATGCGCAAGTTCAGTCAGGAAGACATTCGCTTGTGATCGCTGTCTCTCCTCTCCTTGTAATTACTCCATCAGCTGATTGGGGGTGTGCACTGTTAAGCAACCAACCAAATTCGGCACACAGTTTCCTTAAGCCAATCAGCTCGTTGCTGTCAAACTTTAAAGTGTTCTCCTCTCTGCTGCTGTCAGTTGTCATTTCAGCGTTAAGCATATGCAACCCGCCTCCACCCCAGTCGCCTCCAGTCAGCAGCACAGTCAGGCTCCTGATTCATCATCAGATGGCAACAACTCCTTTCACCACCATCACCAGTGTCTGGACTCCAGGGGGGATTAGGCCTATTGGACCTCTGTATCCCTACCCTCGGTGATAGTACTTCCGGATGGAGTCCAATCGCCAAAGACTTTGCACTTTGCATATTTGAAGCTTGTATAATAAATCATTGTTAAATTACAAAACTAGTCTCTCCTGATTGAATTGGCATTGTTTCCAGAAACCATGGGACACGTTGAATGTTTCTGAAGCATTTCATAAATACTTTTCATATAAGCCTTGCATCACGCCTGCAGAAACACACATTATCTTAAAGTATCTTAAAATGATTTGTTTCGTGTAAAAATGAAGCTCAACACCTATAAATACACTAACTGCAGAGTGCCGATACATGTATACGAGCTGTGTAATAAACGGACAATGCATTAAAAAACCTGCGGAGCTATCACACGTATTCATCCACACACTGAAGAGCACGGGCCATTAAAGCATATTAAAGGTACTGCAGATGCAAAAAGAAACGCAGTTCACTTACCAGAGTTGCTGTTCACTATTTAAAGACAAAGTCCATCCTCCTTTCTTTGTTAAAGAGTTTAATCTCACGGTTGTTCACTACATCCGTGCGTTTTAGTTCCAGTAAGAAGTCCTTCTGGATTCATGGGCAGTGAAGACAGTCGAGCCTCCCCAGTTGTATTTCTTGAATAGGCTTTAATGCGTTTGAGGGCAGAAAATGTCCGCTCCACAGAGACAGCAGATTTTGGGATTGTCACAGCCCAACATGTCACGCTAGCCCACTGACCAATCACGTATGGCTAGGCCAGCTAGCAGGCTCTGACATGTCAAAGAATACGGCCAACATGTCAAACTAAAGATCTGATTGGTTGAACACTATGACAATCAACAATATCGTCCCCATTCACTTAATCTGCACATGGATGCACTTGTGAGTCTGCAGGCCTCGGGCCTCTCTTCTTACCGAGAGACACAGAGGTGAAATCTGATTGGATAAAAGCTCTACTTAAAACAAGCTGCACTGGAAGCAGAGCAACTGAGGAAGACAGGAGCTGTGCAATGAGAAAATAAGATAAGGGGAAAAATAATTAGAATGTGTATTTATGAAAAATTATTAAATGATAAAATCTGTCTAGGCCAGCAGAGAAGGCCTTGCTGGCCCTGACGGCCCACTGACTATCGTACACATACAAGTTTGCATTTGTATTAATCCACATGTAAAGGGGACAACTTTTGAGGCCATTTTTGTTTTATTTTTAGCGTCATAGATCTAAGAAAGCTCTGTTTCCAGTCATTGTGATAAGAAAGGCTAAATAAACCGTTTGTAAAGCCCATTGCCACGTCTCTTACTGGACAAATGAAAATAACAATATAATTATGAAAAAACGTTTCCTGTGATTATGATTTTTTTTTCTTTAATCCTCCCTGTACACACCACATACTGCCCTGACACCACCACTACTCTTACTTGTGGTGTCCGACAATCATGTCGCATCATTTCAACCCTGTAGCACACACTGGACTCGCCATTCAGTCAGGAGATATAGTCCAAGCATAGTAGCTGGGATGTGCGCTTCCAGGAAACAAATGTGATAGAATTGCAGCTCTTCATGTTAGTTTGTTAAAAATGTTCTGTTGTTAATTACTGCTGGTGATTTACCGCAACATCCTGTGTGGTAACCAATGTTCCCTCTAATTTTTCATGTGTCTGGGCATACACACAAGCTCCCTGAGCACACTGAGGACCACTGTGAGCAACATCAGATGTGCACGCTGTGGCCACACACCAGTATCACACCTGTTCAAAACCTTGGATCATAGCAAGTTACATGGCTTATTAAAATAATCAAATTACAGCAGCAATTTTCACTAGTTTACTTTTAATATCAGTGATTTGACAAACTTTAAAGGAAAAAGACAAAAATCTTGTTCATGAGATGTGTAGTATGTTTTATGTGAGAGTCCTGCTTGGCCATGGGAAGAGTCCTGCTTTGGCCTGTGTGAGGTCCTGTTGTGGCCTGTGTGAGGGTCCTGTTCTGGAAGAAATTATACATATACACCTTTCAGACATAACATTTTGTTCACATTAAAACATTCACATTTTGCACAATGACGTGTGCTGTAGCTTGTGATACAGTGTAAATTCCTGTAACTCTGTCTGTAAAATATGTAATTACTCAGTTTTTTATTATCATTTCTACTACCCATAAATGATCTAGTAGTAACATAATTTAATGATTAATATCCATAAGTAAAAAATCTTAATAAATGTCACTAGAATATGCACAAATCTGACTTAAATTTTACCTTATTTTTCACGTCTGTCCTTCTCACTTCTCCAATGGTTGTACACTTTGTCCAGGTTGATGGCTTCGTCTGCTTCTTGCTTTGACTTTATGTCGCTGCCCGTTCGTTTCGCCATGATAAGACGCATTTGCGTCTCGTAACTCCGCCGCACTGTTGTTAGCTAGCTAACCTGCACGGCGCGAATGGGCAGGGCAATAGTGTCAATGCTATGATTGGCTGCGTAGCGTAAGTGAACCGAATCGTATCATTGGCTGGACACCTGTCACTCACTGAGTTACGTTGCAAAATAGTACAGAAAACAAAATTATTATTATTATTATTATTATTGGTTTAATTGATTAGATAAGATTAGGACTAATATTAGATATTAATTAATACGTTTATGTTGAATTTTATTTTATGCGCTGCATAGATTTTCTTGTGCGCTGAGAATGTGCGAGCAGTGCGCGATTGCTCAAGCGCGCAGCTTAGAGGGAACATTGGTGGTAACTGTTATGATACGAAATAAATATCTTTGATTTTGGGGGACTACAAACTACTTTTGGGGTTTGACCAGGATTTCTTTTGGTTATGGCGACTATTTTTTGCTTCTGAAATACAGTATGTATAAATGGATAAACATTGAGGCACATTGTGTTTATTTCATCTGATTGAAATGTACTTTGAAGCCTTATTTCTCACTTCCATGCCTTATAAGCACATGATTCATGATTGTATTTTTGATTTCATGCAGATCACATTATTCAGTATCTGAACTGTAATTTTACATTACAATGTAAATCATACTGACATGTAATTGCATCCAGGTCTGAGGTTGCATCTCTGCTGTGTGGTCTAGCCATGACCTGAGGCCCCCACCACCCCCACCCCCAGGTCTCTGCTCAATGCTCATTGCTAGACTCTGTGTCTCATTTGAATATATTGATTGGGCCATCTGTAAGCCATTTATCTCCTTCAAAAGACCGTTAAAGTAGGCCTCTCCACCTCTCAGCCCGCCCACCACTGTTGCCCTGACAGAGAGGATATACACACACATAAAGCACGACACACAGACAGTCACATTGGCTGAAAAAATTTATCAAATATCCTGAAAATATAGAATTATTTTACAGATACACCACCTTAAAACAAATAAAAGCAGCAACAGAAGCAGCCTTGTTCACTGTGATGTGAGATAAGGGACAGAGAACACATCATGTAAACACAGGCCCATGGTGGGCAAGCTATGCGCACAACTCCAGACTGCTTTGGGGAACCAAACGCCATCTAATGCTTCATTTAGTGTTGCTGAAATTCCCACCAAATAATGAAGCCAATTATTGCATTATTACGGCAAATAATGCCTCCTTCAAATTATCTGGTTATCTGGCCTTGCCTCCATGGCGTTACGTGTGTATGAATGACTGTGAATGTGTGTGTGTGTGTATCTGCCTATCATCACAAACTGCATCCTGATGTTACCGAAGCAGGGTTCTGGCACATCTGCAAGCTCTAGATATTCTTTGAACACACGTACGTGTCGTCAGCAGAGTGCATGCATCATCATGATTGACTTGTTCCTGACATTCCCAGTAGTAAAGCCTGGGTAAAGGATTACTCTCTAGACTTGGACTGCTGCCCACTGTACAGTAAGACCCTTGAACACATGCACACACACATATAAGAAAAACACACTCACATACAGACTGTGCGTCTCCAACAGGCATACGTCTCTTTGTGTTTAGCGCCTTTTACTGCCTCTTTGTTCCCTCTTTTGTCTCCATTCTTCATTCAAATCTGTTTTCTCCTCAGCCAAACCGTTGGCGGGCAGCCATTTGCAAGACCGAGCAAGGGGGAAGCACAGAGCTAGAGAGAAGGCTAGATGGAGAGAGGGAGATGGGGGAAGGCAGAGACAGAAAAGGAGGAGTATAGAGAGGCAGGGAACCATGGAAGAGAGGAAACTGAGAGGGAAAGACAAAATGAAACGGTAGAGGTGAACTCACGCTCCTTCCTTCAACATGAGCACATTGTGCTATTTCCTCAGCATGGCGGTTGCGGATCACTCTCTACTCCTGCAGGCTGTAAGTTAACATTTGAAATTTCTCTGCTCCGACAAGGTGAAGGGTGGCCGTCGCTATCCAGCGGAGACCTTGCCTCTGTGTGTAAGTACAGGGCAAGGGCAGATGGTGGAAAATTGGCGTCAGCGCTTGAACCATACGGAGCATATGCACATGGGGGAGTTTGCAAAGACCCGGGGCATGGGGTGCGAGCCGAGGACCGGCGCCTGCTGAGGCTGGCAGAAGACACAAGGCACTGACATTGGCACTGGTGAGAGGTAACAGTGCGCCTGAACTTCTCTTGGAAGGCCCCAGAACCCGAGAGCTTGACTTTCTAAACAAACAACAAAACTGTTGTTGCAATTCAAACTAGAAAAAGCATTTCCTGCTGAAAATGCGTTGAAATGCTGAAAACTGAAATCAATCGCAAAAGCATTGCTGAAAATAGATATCCAATTCAAAAACAAATTGCAAAAAGCTTAATAATTCAAAAAGTTTAAAGATTACAAATATGAAAAGTCATATCACACCTCTCCTGAAAGAGCTGAACATTTTGTATTTGAACAGTTTCTGTGGCTTAAAAAAATTCATCAGTGGTGATATTTGTAGGAGTATAAGTTTTAGTATAAGTATTATTCGTAGAAGTATTAGTAGCATTTGAATAAGTACTAGTAGTAGTGATATTTGTAGTTGTAGTAGAAGTTGTAGTTGTAGTAGAAGTATTATTAGAAGTAGAAGTATTAGTAATTAGAAGAAGTAGTAGAAGACGTAGTATCAGTAGTCATAGTAACAGCTGTAGTATTGGTCGTAGTATTTAATATCACAGTAGTAGTAGTAGTAATAATAGTAATGGCAGTAGAAGATGTAGTAGTAGTAGTACTAGTAGCAGTCGTACTAATAGCTGTAGTAGTATTACTACTTTTAGTAGCATGAATAGCAGTAGTAGTAGTAGCAGTTGTCGTATAAGTAATAGTAGTAGTGGTAGTAATAGCAGTAGTGGTAGTAATAATATTGATGGTAGCAGTAGTAGCAGTAATAGTAGCAACTGCAAAAGTTATCGTCGAAGTAGGAATACTATATTAGCTGCAGTAGTAGTTGTCGCAGTATTAGTAAGAGCATTCATTTTTTTAACAAAAAAGCCTAATTTTGAGCTTGTTTAAATACAGTTAATCCATAGGGCTTTTATTTTGAAAAAATGGGGTGTGTGTGTGGGGGGGGGGGTCCTCTAAAAGTCTCTAAGACCTGAATGACTGTATGAGAGAGAGACAGACAGGGAGAGAGAGAGAGAGAGAAGAAAGAATTAGTGAGCAAGAGAGAGAAGAAAGAATTATTTTGACAGTTTATTGACTTCATATCAGCAACATTACCATAGTTTTGATGTCTATATCTGTAGAACATGTCACAGACATGACTTTTTTAGTTTTTCTAACTCAACACTTCCTGTTTCCATTTAAAATAGAAGCTCTCTAGCATCTTTCTGTGGATAGAATCCCTTCATTTGTTAACACAAGGCTTTTACTCCACAAATTACTCACTGGATTCAATCGTTGTTAATTTGCTTTTTTGTCCAGTTACTGTCAATAAATACCAAAATTGCTGCCAGAGATATTTCACATTAAAAATGTTCCAAAAATTCAAGGGGAGTAATCATCCCCTCTTTCTGATCTCCCAGGTTCTTCTGATGTGAAATGTTGTTTGGAAGCATTGAGTTTCACTGACTGTAGCTTAACAAAGAAAAAGAAAAAATGAATAAAAGAAAAAAGCAGAAGTGACTTTAATTATTTAGTGAGTGTATTTGCTGAAAAGAGAAACTAAGCGGAGCAGAGTGGCGTTTGACGAAATCATGTAATTTTACTGATGAATTAATACTTTGGAATTGCTCATTATGCAGAATTCACCCTGGAAGTCATTATTATGTTTTACCAACTGTTAATTTTCCTCAAGCTATTATTGGAGCCTGGGCCCTGATTTGAACACCTGCCTAAATGTGAGAATATAAGGTCAATATTTCAATTTTACAGTGTGTAAATGAGGATTGCATTTTAGAGACATATTTATTTTTGGCCCAACATTCTCACAAATTGGCCGCTGTGCAAACACTGCCAATATCCAGCTTTTTGCCAAGCTTCAACAATAATTTAACCCCCATTACAGCCCCTCCCAGAAAATCAGGACAATGATGTACAAGTGTATCTCAGGCACGTGTGTATGTTTACCAATCAATCTACCCCACCCTGACATGTTCCGAGTCCTAGTGTCATTATGGCCACTGTTTGGTGCTATAAAACAGAGTTGGACAGTGCTGATAGCAGTGAGGGATATGGATGGGCCTGTACAGAGTTAGACAGCAGCATCGCAATACATCTTCCAGGGTAGAGGCCTGTCATCGTCACACTGCCACAGAGGGGTTTGTCATAGAGGTATGCACACGTGCATGTCCAGTATCCATGCATAACACTGATGCGTGCCGAGTAGCTAACACTAAGTACACACTCAGATACACACACACATTGTTGTAGTGAAAACCTTATTTCTGCCTTGTCCCATCTTCCTATCACCGGTCCGTCACACCTTCCTAAAACACACACAACACCCAACACCCAACACCCCCCCCCCTCACACACACACACACACACACATACAGTGCGTTCTTCCTTAGATGTGTCTGTACACGACTCCCTGGCCGCAAATCCTTCAGTGGGATGGATGAGTGTCTCCAACCCATTCATCATCCGCCTTATCCGCCAGCCTCGCCACTGTTTTTATATCAGCCAGCAGTCACACTGACAACTGATGGCCCTCTCTCCCCCTCTCCCTTGCTCCCTTCCTTTCTTTTCTCCCCCCCAAGTCTTTCTCGTGCCATTTCTCTTTTTTCTCACTCCCCAGTGCCCTACTTGCTTTGCTTGTAAGCCTGACAATGTGCATGTTTGTGGCCGTTCATGCACGCTTTCTCACCTTCTTCCCCCGCTCGTACAGATCTCCTTCCTCCTCCTCCCGCCCTTCCTCTCCCACCCGCCCCTCTAGTCTCCACTCTCCACGTCCCTCTCCATCTATCTCTCTCCTGTGCACCGTTGGGACCAGAGTGACACCTTCAGAGCGGGCCGTAAAAAGGCCCTATAAAAAGCCCCAACACTGGGAAGAAAGGGTAATGATGAAATTTAACTGCTCCTCTTGGTGCACCTGGGGTCTGGCCCTGTATGTGTGTGTGGATATACGAGCATGTGTGTGTCGTGTATGTGTTTGTGTGTGTTTGGCAAGCATGAGGCCTGGGCACTGAACCGGAACTGCCCTGCTAGGGGGGTCAATGTCACGGCACCGCCATGAGAGTTATCGCTTTTTAAAGACGCACTATAGATTTTGTGAGGGAACTCATTTACACCGGCATAAAATAGAAGGTGGCAGGGGAAGTTTAAAATCTAAAAAGGACGGGGGACTGGGAGACCGGGAGGAAAATAGGTTCGATGGCTTGAGTGGCCTCACTGGTGTGATACCGACTTAACCCTTTGTGGAGGATGGACACTGATTTTTATCCTTTATTTTTAGATGGACTGAAACAAAAGCAAATCTGGGACAGATGGAAATTCACAATATTATGAGTTCAAATGATGTAACTTTGTCTTTGATTAGATGTAGCGCACGCTTTATTGCAGTATACTGTGTACAGTACATGTCTATAAAATCCATATGGAGTTATGTCCACTGCAGATGCCGAAATAGTATGTTGTTAAACTGATTCATGAAGTGTGTCGCCTCAACATTTTTTTATCTTTTATTGATGCAGGAGTGCCATAACGTCAATGAATAGATCTCATTAAAATCTAATGGCCTTGTGGTGCATGTGTTTGTTGATGCAAGTTAAATTCTCCAACTGTGTGAGTGTGGTTGGAGCCACATGCACCTTCAGGCCTGTATGTCAGGGCAGGACTATTTTCAGTTCAGTTACTGGCTGGAGCCCAGCACCCTTCCCAGGCTCAGATGCTGGCTCACCGGCCTGCTCAGCCTTCCCCTGCCTCCCCTGCCTCCCACCTGTCCCTGGCTGCGAGCCTCCTCGGCTGGCCCGCCGGCATGGAAAATCAGCCTTTGATGGGCCTGTGGGGACTGGAGGAGGGGATGGCCGGAGTTGTGGAGAGGATGAAAGCCCCGGGAGGAGCAGCATGCACTGACTGACAGGGCTTGACACTGAAAAGGCCCACATCCCAGGCCTGGCACCTTTCCTGAAACAACCACCAGGCCTCATTGACTGGCCTGAAGAGCTGGGTCCCATAACCCAGTGTTTTCCAGGCCTCCGTGTAACGAGTAATTTTTCATGAGCAATGTCCTGATCCAGATAAAGCTGCACTAAGAAAGATTATGTCCAACATTCCAGCCTTTTCATCTACCAAAATGACCAACTGAGGCTGCATCCTGGAAACCCAGTGCATGATTTGTGCTTCTCTCATTGTAACATGGCAAGCCATTTATTTTGCAACAGACATCAATTGTATTGGCTGTACAATTGTTAATTGACACTTTTCCTGCATTGATCAACATCAACCCTTCCTACATCTGATTGGACAAACGATTTACACAAAAGTTTTTGGAGGATGAGCATTGCTGAATGTCTTGGTTTTAACCCAAGAATGCCTCCATGTGTTTCATCCTATAGCAGTGGCGGCTGGTGGAAGATTTTCTAGGGCCATCCTATCAATTTCAGCAAACATCCCAGAATGATTTCATGCAAAAAAATGAAGGTATCAAACACGCATTACTACTTTGCAGTTAGATATTTAACATTTATTCCAACACAAAAAAACCAGTAAATAACACTTTGACAAACACGTCTGGACAACTTATATTTGTCACCCTCACAGGGAATTCAGTGTAATATATATATACATATATATCATATAATAACATTTTGTATAATATAAAACGCATATTTAGATATATACACAGTATATATCTAGATATATCAGCCTGAACAGGCCCATCAAAGGCTGATTTTATATATATACACAGTATATATCAGTATATATCTAAATATATACAATATAATACAATAGAACATGTGTATTTATTGAGATGGACCTTGTTAAAGGAGGTAAAGATCAGGAGAAGTAAACATGAAGTGTAATTATGAATACTGATGTTAAATTAAGCTATGATGAGTTTTCACTGTTAATTTAACATCTCTATTACATGTTGATGCCTCCATGACCAAGTTAAGCAGATGAGACTGAGGACAACTATGTAGAAGAAAAGATGTTCACTTTGTCTAATATGTAGCTTGACAGAGTTCTCCATGTGTGTCCTGGTGTTCTCATGTTTCCTTACCTCCTCATCCCTCACTCCCTACCCTGGTGTTCTCATGTTTCCTTACCTCCTCATCCCTCACTCCCGTAACTGTCCGTGCTGGATCCGTCCCCGTTGTTTTAAAAAGCTAAATAAGTTATTAGCATGACGTCATCCAGCTAGCCAAACCTGTCTGGTGTACAGCTAGTACAGAAGCTTCATGTACTGCTTCCCTTTCCCGCTAGTCTGCTGTCTGATTGTGAGGTCAGGCTGATCTGATATCAGCTCTTTGGCCTGAAATTTCTCCGCCAAAGTTCTCCTCTCAAACGGGTCTTGGAGGAGTAGTCGTTGTTGTTGTAAGTCAGGTATCTAGTCACGTATGTAGTCAAGTTAATTAACGTCAACCATCAACCTAACAAGGTGGTTTTATTGCCTAAACCTAACTTCCTAGGAGATGGAAGTTTATTTTGAAAAGTCACTATGCATTTCACGAGCATATATTGACAAACTGTCACTGACAACTCCAAAACTGATGCTAGAGCGGTGCGAAGAGTTTGAAGCTTAGTGCCACTGAACAAGCTGCCTTATTTGACGCATTGGTGTGACAACGTGTTACCAGAGACCACTTGTGGTATCAGTCCATGGATATGTATTGGCACACTGTGAGTTATTAACTGATGGGAGCTTTGATTGCCAAACAACAATGTCCATCCTACCGATGTACAATCCAATGAAACATGTGCCATGCATACATTACTTCTACTTTCAGCAAAACAGCTTACCGCTAAAAGGATTAGGGTGACACACATATAACCAACACAAACATGCTAATCCTCATTAGCACTGCTGAAAGCCCGTCTGATGCAGGGTGCATGTAGCCAGGCAAGAGGGTGGGAGACAAAAAGTCAGTTAGCTGCTAATGCAAATGGAGCTGGAGTGTATACACACACACACACACACACACACACACACACAGTGTACACACAGACAGACAGGTTGTGTGGTTTCCTTGAATCTGACAGAAGTTGATCGATAGAGGGAGTGAGTGTAAATAAAATAAGGGGTTGAAGAGGAGAAAAGCGGCAGCAGTCACGGACCTTCAGCCAACAGTGCTGGCACACACCACAAGCTCCCTCTCGTTTTTTGGATCTGACAACTACAATGTAATGACAGATAAATAGAGAGGGCTCATCAGGCCACAACAGCAAACAGCTTGGGCTTGCCAAAGAGAACAGAGGGAGTAAATGTTGGAGGGCGTTTGTATGTGTTTGTGCATGTAGAGAGAGGAGAGACAGAGAGAAAGAGCTAATAGTTGACATCTGGCACGGCTTGCACCCATCTGAGTCCTGTGCTCCAGCCCCACACTGTCATGCTGAATGATAAAGCATAGAGATTGAATCGGCACACTTGCAAATCCCCCGGCCAGCCCTGGGGGTATGGGCAGAAGAGCCTCTTCCAGCCTTTCACCGGTTAATGTGCCAATTTGTTTTCCAGAGTGCTCGAATTTATCGCCATCTTTTGCGGCTGTGGGCAAATGCTAATAAAATGCTCTTTTGCTGAAATTCACTTAATTGGCCACAGTAGGGACGGAGAGCTCGAGGAGGAAGAGGAGAGCTGGCCCCCACCAAGGCCATGTTTGCAGATGTTCACAAAGAGCACACTGCCCTGTTAAATACTGCCTCCCCCCCGCCCCCCACACACACACTTCAAATAATACACACTCTCGTCATCTACCTCCACCCGATCCACCGGCAGTGACACCATAAACATACTCAATGGAACAAAAATGTTTCAGGGAATATTACTTTTTTTTCTTTCTTTCTTTCCAACGTTTTAGCCTCCTTTTAGCTCTGGTTTGGTTTTCAGCAACACCTGAGAAAAAATGAATTAATCTTTAGCTGCTAAATGTTCCACTGTGTTCACAAAGCAGACAGTTGCTAACAGTGTCTGTCTGCTGTCTGGTGTTCTGCAGGTATAATGTACAGTTGGGGTTGAACAGAGCTGTTTCACTGAAAACAGCTGCCTGGTTCAGTCCATGTTCAGTCTCCGCTCAAATCAAAACTGTAAGGCTGTGGGCTGGAAAAAAATACAAAAATGTGCATGCAAGTATTTGACCCAGTATAAATATTTTAATTAGGCTAGTGCAGCTGGAAAAAGACTTTTAAACTCCAAGTTTCACAGCTGACTAGTTTACAATGGGTGAATTCTGTGGATTAGCCACAGTAACAGGACACGGTTTCTTTTATTTACATTTTTAAAATGTCATTTTTCAATGCTGAGTGCCATGAACAAAAGTCCATTCACCTCCAATGCATCGGGGCAGAGGCAGAAATCTCAGCAGCAAATTAAACTAAATCTATATGCAAGGATATATGCAATCAGAGGTAAAAATATGTTTGATTTTCAGGATTTGGTTGAACCAACCCCTTAAGGGCAGTTTTAAGCGAATGACTATGATTGAACTCGTCTATCTGCATTCTTTCTTTCCATCATGCTGTTTCACAGTCAAAACGCTCTATCCAGCCCCATCTTAACTACATAATGATTTCATGGTGGAGAAACAGTGCTGTCAGCCTTCAGGCATGGAGCATATTATTTGCAAATTAAATGTTGCATCCAGCTCACAAATTTTTTAATAGCAAGTTGGCAGACATCATTGTGACTGAGATGAGACAAAAGGAAATGACAAAGAGAGGGAGGGGTGAGGATGATATGGAGGTGAAGCAGATCTTACGGAGAGAAGGATGGGATGAAAGTAACTCTCCTGTACATGTGCCAGCCCTGAACCAGAAGCAGTGGAGTTCTACCGGGGGTGCTCTCCAAAATCTGGCCACACACTAATTACTGGCGGTTTTGTTCAGGAAATTATCTCCATGTCCATTGCTGCATTTCACAGCAAATTATCCGTGGAAATCCCCAAAAACAATAAATAAGGCTGAAATTGTTCATCGGGGTCTCTGCTGATCGTCTCGCTCACTCTCTTTGTCCTCCTCTCTAATGCTGACGAAACTATAAGAGCCCATTTCCTTTATTTGGGAATTCTTTCTGCCCTCAAAAAAGAGACAAATAAAGGCTTTGTTTAGGTTGCGCTGTGAGGTAGCGATAAGCTGTGAGTATTGATGCCAGAGTGTTTTAAAAGCATTCTTAGTGCTGTCATACACACATACCTAGTGGGATTGGCACATTGGAATTAGCACATTGAAAAGGAGTTGTTTCAATATATATCTAAATATAATGTATTAGTCAGAAGAGGAGAAACCAGAGCATGGTATAAAGTAGGAAAGTAGTATAAATAAGTTTTATCTTTTATTTTTTCTTCTAAAGACTGAGCTCTATCAAATACACTGATGAGTTGACCAAAAAGTGTAACCTAAAATGAGGTCAATAAGTTAGTTAGGATAAAATGTATGTAATTTGAAACAGGGAATGATAAACACTAATTTATCAAACCAATATTTATTGACCAGCCCTGTATTGTGGGAATTGTGGCCATATTGGTAGGTTCCCTGGCTCCATGTAGACATGTCCTTGGACACTTAACCCCAAATTGCTTATGAAGGCTGTGCCATCGGTGTCTGAATGTTTGTAAATGTGAACAAGTGTAGTCCTGATGCATCAGTGTGGGAATGTGTGTGAATCAGTGTACAGTTCTTTGAGTGGTCGGACAACTAGAAAGGCGCTATACAAGTGCAAGTCCATTTACCATTTGCCAAACCCACGCAGAAGTCAGAAGTGAAGTGTCAGTGTCAGAGTTCTGAACACAAATCATCCAGCCTTTCTACTTGAAAGATTGTTGCAGCTCACTGGACAAAAAAACATTACCAGTGAACATTAACAGACAGCTCTTGCATTACCCATCAAAACATAACTGGCATCTGGAAATGTATGAGAGTATTCCTTAAATTGGCAGAGATTTGAATTGATGCCTCTAAGTGAAGATTTAGATCTTGAGTTTGTCAGCAATTTCCAGTTCCTGCTACTGATCCCATACATTACCTGGGAGCAGCTGTCCCCAAACAATTAGACCTGCTTCATGAATGGAACTATAGAGTTGTGATTGATTCATTTAGGAGTGATATTGAATATTGGGCACTCCCCTTGTCAATGATTGGCCAAAGTAATGGTGACTTTGACTAGGTTTTTGTATTTATATTAAAAACTTACCAGGACGCATAGCCTCAAGAGACACAACCCCATCATGGGTGGCTATAGAGGGAGCACAGCTGCCAACAAAGCGAATACAAGTTAGTAAGAAATAATGTAATGTGCTCATTTCTACCATTTATAGATAAAACTGGTGAATCACACTGCTGTTTTCTGTACAAGTGGTCCATTCAAATAGACCAGAGTGAAGACTAACAAACACTGAATGCAATGTCTGTGGAAATATTTCCTGACTATCATAATTTGTGATAAAAAAAGTGAAAAACCTGCAAACAATTGGTGGACTTGAACTTGCTGTCACTCTAGTGCCTAGTCGCTTGCTAGTGTATTCAAACCATATATATTCAAATACATAGTAACACACCACACAAGTAAATGACTAAGATCCATAGATTCAAATAGGAGCCCTCGCCAAGTTGGATAAAGATGACATATGCTCTTGTCTTCTCCATGAACATGTAAGCTAGCATGAATGCCTAAACCCTGGAGGAGGGGTCATCAGTTAGTGACAGTAAGTGGGTCAGTCCACTCTGCAGGGTGCAAGGGTGGGCGTCCAGACCACCCAGGACCTGATTCACCCAGAGGATGAGCAGGGAGAAGTGTTTCTGTGTGTGTGTGTGCGTGTGTGTGTGTGTGTGTGTGTGTGTGTGTGTGTGTGTGTGTGTGAGAGAGAGAGAGAGAGAGAGAGAGAGAGAGTGGGGTTTAGGAGATGTATAGAGGTGCTATACCCAAATGACAAGCCCACTGGTCTCATGGCAAGACACAATTAATGACCCGTGCCAACATTACAGGATGAAAAATCCCCACTGTCCGAGCATCGCCCGCCCAGCCTGGCAACTGGAATTCTTCATTAGGTCTGGCAATGGAAGGGAGGGTGCGAGAGACTGTGTGCATCACCTTTGGACCAATATATGTGAACATTTTTTTTACAGTATATTGTTTAAAATGTAACTCATACCTGACCACAAAAAACACAGTGAATTTGTGCCTCTACCAATATACTACGAAATGTTGGGCTTTAGTAAACTTGTCTCATCTATGCTTTTTGTTGGCAAAGACATGTTTAGGATCCATTTAAAAGACGTGGTGAGCGTACATTGTGACAATGACCGTCAAAACACAAGGACATTACCCAAAACACCACAACATTTCAGGAAACACAACATTTCACAATGCACAACAGCATTTCAGAAAACAAAACAAAACGGCCTCGGCGTCTTGATACCAGTGCACAAGGCATCGATTAGCATCTGTAAGACGCATCTGTCTTCTAGCTCACACAGTGTAAACCCATCCACATCATTGTCAGATGCTCAGAGTAACAGATGTAGTATTAAGAGCGATACAATCCACAGAGGGCGGGTAGGAGGGGTGTTGACTCCGTCAAACAAGCAAGACTTTCATCCAGGTGACCTGTGTTTGTGTCCCGTGCAGACAAAAAACTCCTGCTCTGAAAATTGAAACCAATTAGGAAGTGTCTTAAAGTTGCATTCCTGCCACCAGGGGGCGACTCCTCTGGTTGTATGGAAGTCTATGAGAAAATGACTCTACTTGATTTATTCCCTCAGTAAACATTGTAAACATGAGTTTATGGTCTCAATCTCTAGTTTCAGGTCTTCTTCAATACAGCATGATGTTCATTTAGTACATTATGGTCCATTTAGAGTCAAACAGACCATAAAGCAGGGGATGCTTTAGGGCGGGGCTACCTTTAGATTGACAGGTCACTTCCACCATTGTCCAGTCTGGGAGTTGATGTTGTCTGATTCTTAGAACTTTAACCTTCTTACAGTGTGTTTTCAGTTAATGGAAGTTAATTGTAACACTTTGGTTTCCTAAAAATGTCTTATTCATGAATATGAAAATAGTAACAGATACAATACAGCAATATACACACGGATGTCTCATTGTTCTACAACTGAAAACTTACAGTCTATACTTTGAGTATGCTACTCGTCCATGATCTGGGAGAATATTACAAAAAGCATTATGGAATGTCCCTTTAAATGATACTGTAGATTTCATCATTCATTTTTTTTTGGGAGGGGGGCTTTTAACCCTCCTGTTACCTTCAAATTTACTAACATCTTTTACTATTGGGGTCAATTTGACCCCAGCAATTTCAACCTCCAGAAAATGATCATAATTCAAATTTTTCTCCAAGTTTATATATTAGGAACTTTTTGCTTGTTTGTTGACTACCTAAATAGTGCATTCAATTAAAAAAGAAAAGACACCCACCCCCTTAAACATCCGGGAATACCTGTTAAGCGACTATGGAGAAATATGCAGATCAGAGTAAAATCTCACTGATTGACATATCATTTAAAAGAGATAATTTGTTGGTGTTTTAATGGCTTTATATTATCTCTAAGTACATATTTTTGTTATCTGTAAAGTTTGGAATGAAAAACTATTTCTGTTATTAAGACGAGTAACATTCGTTATGTTCGGGGTCAATTTGACCCCAGGAAAAACAAAACCAATTTCCAAAATTTTGAAGGATTTTATTTTTTTTAAAGAACATCATCATCATCAGAACATCAGTAAAGAACACATAACACTTCTGTACATACAAAAAAACTATAAAAAAAGACGTGTGCATCAGGGATTGTTCTATGCTACTAATGCGAATATGTATGTGCGAGATAGTAAAAAACAAAGTTACATGGTCACTAAAATTTGTTTGACAGAATACGAACTGACAGAATATGAACAGTATGTTATTTTTCCTTCAGGCCACCAGAAGGTACATTCCAGCCTGTTGTTTGCACTACTGTACACATGATGTGCAGAGAGTGTATGCATGTTCCTTGCAGATGCATTTCACACAGGTGTCTTGGAGTCATTTCTGTTGGGACAGACCTGGCACCTGCCACATTTCTTGCCTCCAGTTTGAACCACTAGAGGAGTTGGGGTGTATGTCTCTGTTTGGATGTCCTTCACAACGGTTGCAGCAGCTGTTGATGCTCTCGGAAGGCACCGTCTTCTCTCGATATGAGGTTTCACCAACTCGTAACCCAGTTGCTCCAGGAAAATCCTCCTTTGACTCAGTTTTCCGCTGTTCCAGTCCTTGTTCATTTCCCTCCATATTACAAAGGCATTGTAGGTGCTCACATCAATGATGTTGAAGAAAATTACAAGGGGCCAACGGGCAGTCACGCGTCGGCAGCTGTATGTGGCTGTGACCTTGTCCAGGTTATCAACACCTCCCTTTGTCTCGTTATAGTCCAAGACCATTTGTGGTTTTTTGTCTTCCCTGGTGCTCAGGACAGCATCTTTGTGCATGGTGCTCATCAGCAGGACATGTTTCCCTTTCTTGGGGCAGTAGGAGACGACAGTGGCTTTGTCAGTAAGGGCAAAAATTGAAGATGTTACCTTCCTGTTCTTCATCAAAAGCAGCTCAGTGGGAAGCTCCGGCTTGTTTTTTCTCACTGTCCCCAACATGGTAATCTTCCTTTTGAGAAGTTCTTCACCCAGGGCGTACGATGTGAAAAAATTATCACATGTAATGTTGTGACCATTCAGTCCTTCAACCATGTCAAGTACCACCCTCATGCCCTGATTTTTTTCAGGCGCTTCTCCAGGGGATTTACCAGTGTACACCTGCATATTCCAAGCATAGCTAGACTGTGCATCACATGCTGCCCATATTTTGATTCCATATTTGGCCGGTTTGCTTGGAATGTATTGTCTGAAGGGACAGCGTCCACGAAATGCAACCAGACATTCATCCACAGTCACATAGGGGCCTGGATTATAAAGAAAGGGTAATCGTTGAACCCACTTGTCCCATACATCCCGTATTGCTGCAAGTTTGTCACGCTCTCGTTGGCCCTGCCTTGTTTCTCTGTCATCAAAGCGTATGACACGTGAGAAAACATGGAAGGTGTTTAGAGACATGGTGGCTGGAAATATTGCCCTTCCAGTGTCAGCAGCCCAAAGGCTTGGTGTTGCTTCGCCTTTTGACTTGTACACTCCTGCCAAAATGAGCAACCCAATGTAGGCTTGCAAGTCGGTCACATCCAAGTCTTTCCAACTCTTCCCATACACCCGCCTGCCCTCTAAATTTGTCATCTCAAGTATATCCTTTTCAATTGATGGTGTTATGAAGAGCTCAAATGCTGATTTTATGTCATTGACATGGCTGACAGCGTATCTGGTGGACCTGGAACCATTTTGATGACATTAGAAGCACTAAGTCTACCCTGTTGTTCAAGTGGGGAGACGGACCACAATAACTTTCCATTTTTGGAAGGTAGAGTGTTTGCTGGTGGTTGAGAGACAACAGGAGGGTCAACAATGAGTGTGTCATTCTCATCAGAGGAGGATGCCTCATAATCAGGGTCCTTCTCAACATCATCCTCTGTCTCAGAGACATTCTCCTCCTCTATGTCACTTTCATGGTCAAAGAGCTGTGACAACACCTCACTGACAGAATATCTTTCTTTAGAAGTCATTTTCAGTTGAGAGAGAGAGCAGAAAGAGAGACCACCCAAAGCACCAAGCTTTTATAGCACTCTCAGGCTCTCACAGTAGCACCAGCTCCACCCCCCACCAAACCCAAATTGGTTAAAATGTGTTACTTTGTAGATTGTTTGATAATACACCGCAGGTGCAAGTACTTGTGCTTGCACCTGCAGATTTTGTGTCTGACCTGTGGATGACCTTATATGTTTTACACAGCTAAAACAGCCTGGGGTCAAATTGACCCCAAAGAACACCGATGTGTACAGCATGTGTACAGGACATTGAAAACATATCATCATGTTAATTTTATGTTTACCCAGTTGTCCCCGTTAAATTAGGAAAAGTCATTAAATATGAAGCAAAAAAAATGATGTCAATTATTTATTTAGAGACGTTAAACATTGAATGGGGTCAAATTGACCCCAAAAGTAACAGGAGGGTTAATGCTTTTATTAGGCAGCTAGAGAATGGCAGGAAAGGGGGGAGAGAGAGGGGATGACACAAAGCCGAGAGCCACAGCTCGTGAGCTAGTCCATTTTTACATAGAACTTTGAGCATTCAGTTCACAGTATAAAGGCTGCTGAGACCAGCTGCAGACTCATCACACCTTCTTGTACTACACACAGCTCAGACCCAACCAACCACTGTGCGTCATCCAAATTCTCACCTCGTCATTTCACAAGCCACAGAGCCAGGATAAACAAATCGAACCAATCGCAAGCGTGGAAATAGCTCTCAAAATAACAACTGTGAATGTAGAAATGTATTATCTTCACCCTCCAAATCCAATTTATTCCATGCATATCTTACCATCTAAATTGAATACAGCATAGCTTGTGCAGGAAATCACTTTCAAAATACTTTCCTTATCTTATCGCAGGGCCCTATCTTATCCCGGGCATCTCGCTTTCTAACCATGCAGAGGCGTCAAAGTGTGCGGTTCTCTGCTCAGGGTTGTCTCGCTGTGTTTTCATTGGTCTTCTCATGCAACATGTTTTGCCAGATCCACCTACACCACCGTAACTTTTAAAGGAATGTTAATTGACATTTATAAAGTTAACACATTTTTTATTAAGGGCAATTATCAGATTGTAGAGGGCTTTTTAATTATGGTCAGATAAACTTGGTAAAAATATTTTTAAGCAAAATGCTAGAAAGTGACTGGTTCAAAATCACCGTGTAGGATCTGGAAACAGAAGAAAATGATTTAAGAGTAAATTATCTCTCTGTGGATAGTAGAAGTTGACAAGTGCCCTCTGACGAAATAAAAACCTTAATTAAAAAAGAATGATTGTTGTTGTTAATTGAATGTAATTGACAGGCAGAGTGTGGTCCCGGTTCTCTGGGGGTTCCATTGTGACTGAGAACAGTGATGTGGTTTTTCCAGGGATCTGATGGATTGAGTTCTTGTTCAGACTTCGTAAGAAATTTGAGCAAAAAACTGTGTTTAGTAGATATAATAAAAGTGTTTAATGATTCATAATTAAGAATTCATAATTAGTCATAATCATAAGGGTTTTAGGAATGCATAATTAAGATAAACATAAAGTGTTTTAGGATTAGTAGCTAAAAGACATGAAACTTCTGCCAAGTTGCAGAAGTTTAACATTTATACTGAAGGATTATCATAGAAGGAATTAAGCCATAACTGACAATTTGAATGTGTTAGCTGCTCAGGGAGAGAGAGATGTGGAGATAGGCGTTTACAGAAGTGTGTAGAGAAGTTAGTCAATAGAAATTGAGATAGACGGGAGGGGAGGAGTCGCGAACGAATATGTGGGCGGAGTTAGAAGTGTTTTTTCTGCCTCTTCAGCGTGTGGTCCCCAGCGACGGTGTGTCTCATGGGACCAGAGGTAGTTTTTTTCCAAAGTGGGTTAATGTTGTAATATTTCAGAGGAGTATGTACTCCAATGTTTAACTGTAATCGTACTTGCATCAGTGGGATTAAATCCTTTTAACTGTAAACCAGTTTCGGTAACGTTTTTAGCGCCGTGTGAGTGAAAAGCTATCAGTCCACGTGTGCTGGCCTGCTCCACTTTCATCGTGGGGAGATTTTTCCCTCCACAACTTGCACTGCATCTGAAACGCAGAGTGAAGAAGTTGTGCTGCGATCACTTGTGCACAGGTTTATGAAAAACATCGATTTTTAGTGACCACCTGACCTTTCCTCCTGTGCCAATTATACCAAAATATAAACTTTACATTAAAATATTTGCTCACATTCTTGCTGACAAGTTACACCATCCTTATGAACATTTATATTTTAAGCACCACGTTTCTAGGAATATATAAATGATTTTGTTTGATGTTTAGTCCATTCACAACTTTCAGACAGTCAACTACTCTTTGAAACAGTTCCCAGGACTCAGCCCCCACATCCCAGGACTCAGCCTGCTGTGTGTGGGGGGTTAGGGTGTGGTGTGTTTCAGATCATTCCCACACTGAACGCTTCACAGCCCCAACGGTTGTTTACTGATCTACCTAAACACTTCCTCTCTCACACTCCCACCTGACCTGTTCTCTTACTCCCACACGACTTTATCAGCACACACAGATCCCCAAAAAAAGAAAACAGTCCTGGGCAAAGCCAATACATGCTATAACAGTCAGTGCTACAAACCAACAATATTCCTGCTGAAGTTGTCTCATATCATTAAAAACACACATTACATATTGGTGGCTAAAATAATATGGTGTCGTTGTTACAGCAGAAAGGGAACAGGTGTAACTCATTTATTTATTCATTTATAATGGCTCGGTTTTATTTCCCACTGAGCCGTGACAGTGTGAAACTGACCCGGCATGAACAAAACCAGAACCCTGAAACTGAAGCAGTTCAGGCTGTTTATAGCTTCACCTACAGATAGTACATTTGGATTACATATGAATTATTTTTGTTGGTTACATATAACATCAGCATAGGGAGGAGTTCAGGATGGATGTGTAGATCTAAAAATGCAAGAGTTTCACCCATGAAGCCGCCGTCTGTGTTTGTTTGTATCGTTTAACCAGAAGTCAACGTTGACTAATTTTAAACGTAATTTCCGTACTTAGGTTAACCAAAATCACAAACTCTTCCTGAACCTAACCAAGTAGTTTTCTTGTCTAAACATAGGAAAACACATGAGGATACGTTGAGTAGTTTAATGGACTTCAAACATCATTGATCGAATAAATTATACTTGTGCTTTTCTGAATGTGACAAAGTTGTCAAAATCAGTTCTGTGAAAAACACTTGTTGTCTGCTGGCGGAAGCTCCCAATTCCTAATAAAGTGTGAGATGTGAAATGTGAAATATGAAATATATTGGGGTTTTGTATTCGTATCTTTTCCCCCTCCTTTTGTCCATAAACCTGCGGTATGAGGTCACTGTGGCTTGCGGGCAGGCCAATACTTTCTCAAAATGTGAAATATCACTCTTTGACAGTGAAAAACCACACCTGTGCTGTTCAATGACAACAGGTAGTAAGGGTGTAGGTTTGATTTCAACATTAGTGGGGACCAGTGGTAGGCCGTCAGGGCCTTCAAGGCCTTCTCTGCTGGCCTAAACAGAATCACAAAGTTATATCTATTTTATAATTTAATATTTTTTCTTAAATACACTACATGTATTAGAATTTATAAAAATATTGTTCCCATTATGTTATTTCCTCATTGCACAGCTACTGTCCTCCTCAGTTGCTCTGCTTCCAGTGCAGCTTGTTTTAAGTAGAGCTTTTATCCAATCAGATCTCACCTCTGTGTCTCTAGGTAAGAACAGAGGGCCGAGGCCTGCAGACTCACAAGTGAATCCATGAGCAGTTTAAGTGAATGGGGACGATATTGTTGATTGTCAGTGTTCAACCAATCACATCTTTAGTTTGACATGTTGGGCATATTCTTTGACATGTCAGCACCTGCTAGCTGGCCTACAAGTACGTCAGCATTAACGTGCAGCTCAGTGTCCATGTGCAGCTCTGCAGTGAGGTGCAGCATGCGCTGTGATTGGTCAGTGGGCGGGCACGTGACTATTGGAAAACAAAACTTAAAATAGCCATCAGAGCTTAGTATGAGTTCAAATTGAAAGATATGGGAGAAATTATGACATTTTTAGCGTTTTGCTTGGTGTCGATTTTTTTTTTTTTACCGACCTTTTTTTTTTAACACTCAATGGCTGAAGGAGGAGAAACAGATTTGTGAGTTGGGATTTAACCATGAGATTAAACTCTTTGTCAACAAAGAAAGGAGGATGGAGTTTGTCTTTAAGTGAACAGCATTTGGTAAGTCAACTGCATTTGTTTTTTACATCTAATATCTGAATGGCCCTCGAGTGTGTAGCAGAATACGTGTTCCGCTGTTGTTTTCCTGTTAAGCTAGTTAGCGTAGCCTCCCAGAACACGTGCGGTAACTCAGCTGTTTTTGTTTTTGTTTTTTTTTTGCTCCGGGTTCAGAGGTCACACAGCCCGTTGTCTCCTAAGTGAGCGCAGAAAACATTATATTTCCTACATTGAAGCTTCTGCATTTTCCAAATTCACTAGTATTATTCAAACGTATTGTTCGGTTCGTAAGCCTTGTACCCAACGGTTTAACATGAATACGTGTATTGTTACACCCCTAGAAACAAATAACCGTAGCTGTGTCGTCATCATGAGGTTATTAGGAGGTGGTTCAGCTGCAGGACAGCACTGAAGGCCCATAAAATGCACGGCCAGCCACTGGTGGGGACACATTTTAGGGAGAGGCCTGGGGATCCTCCCTCCTAAAATTTTGAGCGTAAAAACACTTAATTTCCTGCATTCTGGTGAATAGTTTTGCATCAACTCATAGTGGAAATGTCTTTATTTATGTAAAGGAAAACACAAAATTCAGGCTCCAGATGAAAATTCCAAACATCAATATACAATGGATCATAATGCAGAAAGGCCTCAGGCATTCTACATTGCTTTCAAATATGTATTCTCCTGGAGATCAACTTCACTCGTTTAGTGTTATCTCTGCTGAGTCAACACACATGGTTTACTTTTCCTTCTGTTTTATGTTTGGTGAAGTGACTTCTGTAAATGTGCATGTGACACCAATTCACCTCAATGATACAATTAATACAATTGAATTATGTAAGTATTAATCCCTGCAATGTAATAGCTCATATGTGTTTCTGCATGTTTAAAACTTCCTAGAATAAAACCTTCTGATGGGCATTAATCTCACTATTGTGTATCTTTTTGTCCACACATATGTTAACTTCATCACCTCTGATAATGTGCAGGCTAGATCACAAACATTCAAACTGGCAGTTCAAACCCCCGGAGCGCAGAGGAGACGGCTAGACTCATGCTGCTGTCATTAAATAGCATTAAAGAATGGCATAACATAGCGTCAATACGTTTCAATTATATTGTCTTATACTGTGTATAAATATAGCTCATCATCATATAGTTTCCGTGTGTAAAATCACTGTAGTGAACACGATTGTGTTGTCACTGGAAACACTCTCCAGTCACCTCACCACCACAGATAGCTGTCTTATTGATGGCTGTCAGTGTCGAGCTGTTTCATTCAGACGCAGAGAGACAGTGGGCTTTTTAGGAAATAATTAATAATTACAATGTCAAGGCCTGCGAGAATGAGAGCGTGACTCATGTATTTACACAAAAGTGCACATTGCAGAGGAGATAATGGTGCAGTCCAGGATATGGGACCACCCCGAGTATGTTCTCTCTGGTTAACAACACTGATGATCCTGACGGAATGAACTCCAAAGAAAAAGGGTCAAGCTGAAAACAAAGAGAGACATCGAGAGAACTAAAGTACAAAAAGGAGGATATTTAGCCCTCAGTCCGCTGTTTTCTCAGTCACTCCATTAAACCGGCGCGTCCTGCATCCTATACCCCCCCTCCTTTCCTACCTTCCTACCATACACACTCCTCCACAAATCCCTTTATGCCAAACTCACTCAAGATTAAGCATGTGTGAAATTGAGGACTTTCTAATACACATGCCCCTTCTGCTCTCCACATACACACACACACACACACACACACACACACACACACACACACACTCCTTCCCGGGAATAAAAACAGAAGAGTAAGTAGTGAATGAGTAAGCAGCAGATAGGAAGTGGGTTTTGTCTGTAAAAGAGGCATTATCATGACCACTTCCTGGTCAGTGTGAATACTTGTGGCTGTGGCTCACAAGACCTAAACATCCAGTTTGTGATTACCTGTTTAACATTTCCCCACTTTCATTGATTTCCATGAGCGTCACAATAGTACGGCGGTCATGGGGTTGGAGTTTGTGCTTGTTTTCTTGCTTATTTCATTCTTTCTTGTTGTTTGCCTGATTAAACTACATCAAAACTTGTATGTAATACAAGTTCTTTCTTCTCTCTCTCTCTCTCTCACTCTCTCTCTCACTCACTAATTCTTTCTTCTCTCTCTCTCTCTCTCGCGCTCTCTCACTCACGAATTCTTTCCTCTCTCTCTCTCTCACTCACTAATTCTTTCTTCTCTCTCTCTCTCTCACTAACTAATTCTCTCTCTCTCACTCACGAATTCTCTCTCTCTCACTCACTAATTCTTTCTTCTCTCTTCTCTCTCCCTCTATCTCTCTGTGTCTCTCTCATACAGTCATTCAGGTCTTAGGGATCTTTAGAGGTCTCTCTCTCTCACTCACTCACTCACTCATTCTTTTTTCTCTCTCTCTCTCTCACTCACTCATTCTTTCTTCTCTCTCTCTCATCCTTTCTTCTCTCTCTCTCACTCACTCACTCACTCATTCTTTCCTCCCTCTCTCTCTCTCACTCACTCACTCATTCTTTCCTCCCTCTCTCTCTCACTCACTCACTCATTCTTTTCTCTCTCTCTCTCTCACTCACTCACACTCATTCTTTCCTCCCTCTCTCTCTCTCTCTCGCTCTCTCACTCACTCATTATTTTCTCTCTCTCTCTCTCACTCACTCACTCATTCTTTCCTCCCTCTCTCTCTCTCTCTCACTCACTCACTCACTCATTCTTTATTCTCTCTCACTCACTCACTCACTCATTCTTTCTTCTCTCACTCACTCATTCTTTCTTCTCTCTCTCTCTCTCTCACTCATTCTTTCTTCTCTCTCTCTCACTCTCTCACTCATTCTTTCTTCTCTCTCACTCACTCACTTATTCTTTCTTCTCTCTCTCTCTCTCTCTCTCTCTCTCTCTGTCTCTCTCTCTCACTCACTCATTATTTCTTCTCTCTCTATCTCACACTCATTCTTTCTTCTCTCTCACTCATTCTTTCATCTCTCTCTCTCTCTCTCACTCATTCTTTCTTCTCTCTCTCTCTCACTCATTCTTTCTTCTCTCTCTCTCTCTCACTCATTCTCTCTCTCTCTCTCTCTCTCTCTCTCTCTCACTAATTCTTTCTTCTCTCTCTCTCTCTCTCTCTCTCACTAATTCTTTCTTCTCTCTCTCACTCATTCTTTCTTCTCGCTCTCGCTCTCTCACTAATTCTTTCTTCTCTCGCTCTCTCTCTCTCTCTCACTAATTCTTTCCCCTCTCTCTCTCTCTCTCTCTCTCACTAATTCTTTCTTCTCTCGCTCTCTCTCTCTCGCTCACTAATTCTTTCTTCTCTCTCTCTCTCTCTCTCGCTCTCTCTCTCTCACTAATTCTTTTTTCTCTCGCTCTCTCTCTCTCTCTCACAAATTCTTTCTTCTCTCGCTCTCTCTCTCTCTCTCTCTCTCTCTCTCACTAATTCTTTCTTCTCTTGCTCTCTCTCTCTCTCTCACTAATTCTTTCCTCTCTCTCTCTCTCACTAATTCTTTCCTCCCTCTCTCTCTCTCTCTCTCTCTCTCTCTCTCTCTCTCTCTCTCATACAGTCATTCAGGTCTTAGAGACTTTTAGAGGACCCCCCCACACACACACACCCCATTTCAAAATAAAAGCCCCAAAGAGTGAATTCTAATTGAAATGCTTGTGATGAAGCCAGGCATTTAATAACCTCTGTTTATGTATGTCAGACATTATGATTATGTCTCCTCTCCCCCACCCAGCACCACCCTTTCAAAATAAAAGCCCCATGGATTAACTGTATTTAAACAAGCTCAAAATACGACCAATACTACAGCTGTTACTATGACTACTGATACTACGTCTTCTACTACTTCTTCTAATTACTAATACTTCTACTTCTAATAATACTTCTACTACAACTACAACTTCTACTACAAATATCACTACTACTAGTACTTATTCAAATGCTACTAATACTTCTACGAATAATACTGATACTAAAACTTATACTCCTACAAATATCACCACTGATGAATGTTTTTAAGCCACAGAAACTGTTCAAATATCAAAATGTTCAGCTCTTTCAGGAGAGGTGTGATATGACTTTTCATATTTGTAATCTTTAAACTTTTTGAATTATTAAGCTTTTTGCAATTTGTTTTTGAATTGGATATCTATTTTCAGCAATGTTTTTGCGATTAATTTCAGTTTTCAGCATTCCAACGCATTTTCAGCAGGAAATGCTTTTTCTAGTTACACTTCATGTTTACTTCTCCTGATCTTTACCTCCTATAACAAGGTCCATAGGGGTATTATATAAGTGTTATTTACTGATTGTTTTCATGTTGGAATACATGTTAAATATTTAACTGCCAAGTAATAATGCATGTTTGATACTTACATTTCTTTTGCATTAAATCATACTGGGATGTTTGCTGAAATTGATAGGATGGCCCTAGAAAATCTTCCGCCAGCCGCCACTGATAAAAACCCTATTTAGTTGTTGTCCTGAACGATGTTGAGCAATAAATTAAACTACTTTCTAATTTGACAACAAAAATGCTATCGCGGCACTTAATGTATGCTTGATGATATTTTTGTCGACTCATTCTTTGTTGTTTTGTTTGTATACCTTCCCCTGAATACTGAATCTGTGTTGTTTTGTATAGTAAAAACTGAAAATATAGAAAGTATCAAACTAGTGTAAAACAACTTGACCGAGGTTGGTTCCTGTCCTTCCCAATGAGTCACCAACAACTACTGGTGCTTAAAGTTACTGGTCACCAGTGTAGGTGGTAGTTCCTCACTCTACATTTAAATACATCTCATTGACATTAGCAAATACGTTTTGACATGCATGCCGCCTGAATTATATTCTCTGGCAATGTAGGCACTTTTTGATGGAGCAACATCTGTGCAATTAACATGTTTTATAACACTGCAACATGAACTTGAGTGAATAATGTTCTATGTCATGCAGTTTATTTGATGGAATGTGTGTTTTGATTCGCAAACTGAATCCCAGTTAATATAGAATATAAGTGTATTGTCTTCATCTAACTGAAGGAAAGTCAACATCTTAAACTGAGCAAGAGTGTGTTATATTTATTGTCTCTTATAATAGGACGATTGTGTCAAATTCTACACAGCTGCTTTAAATTAATTGTTGGAATAATCAAAAGGAGAATGTAGAAGTGTACAAGGCTTCATATAGCAAAGACAAATGTGTGTTTTTTATTTTCAGGACATTTAAGGAGGATCTAGAAAAAAATCAGGAATCAAGAGGTTGTGGAACTAATTGGGACCTTTAATAAAGCAACTTTATCCGACACGGTGTGACTAGTGCAAAAGCAGCTGAATAAGCTCGTCTAACAGTCCAACATATTCAAGTATCAGGAATTAAAGAGCCCCATTCTCTCCTTGCCCAGAGTCCGCAAATCATCCAAAAACGTTGACATTATCTTTGCTATTGTCTTCTATCACACACACACACACACGCCGTGTATGTGATTGGGCTGGGTTGAGAGCAGACATTTGCCATCGCTGTCGTATTCCTTTGTTTGCTACACATGACACACTCCCTCTCCCACTGTGTGGTAATATGGCTATTTTCTCAGTCAATTTGCCGCTCTCAGCATCCAAGCACATGCAAATATAGAAGATGATACCGATTGGGGAATAGCGCTCGGCTGTAAAATGTGTACCAACTGTTTAAAATCCAGGTTATTGTTGGATTTACATGAAACTGTGCCAACAAAGAACAAAGGATCAAGATGATTGTTTGAATTTTAACATTGCATATTTATTTTCTCCTTTCTTCATTCAAGTAACAAAAGGAAAAAATAACTACAATTCAAAGACATTGTCCACAGAGAAGGCAGACACACCCAGAGCGTTTAGTGAGAGCCTTATTTACACTTTTCTAAACTTATGTAAAATGTATAATAGGCTTTATATAGAAATCCCGAGCGGAGCGAATTTGTGTGTAAAATAATGTTTTTGACTATTTTTCATTTCTGAATCACCTTATATCATCTTGAGGTAAAACAGCTATTTGCAAGAGTTATATGTTTGATAAATCACAACTCTGTTTTATTGAAAAAATACACACATGTTAAATACGTGATTTAATAGACCAAATGAGACCGGGATGAGACCAGGCTGGTCTCATCCCGCTTTCATAGCTATACCAACAAAACAGAATGCGCCGCAATCTGTAGTACTTGTTTGACCCGCCCATACCATTCACACGCTGATTAGAAATGTATTACATCAAAAACAAGCGCAGTCTAGTAGAAAATGTGTTTTCCTTCAAACGTAATTGACAATGCATTATTATGGAATGGAAATTTAACTTTTAAGACACCAGGCTTGCTTACTGAACAACTTAGCAAATCCAGACATTTTACTGATTTTGCAGGGTCCAATAGGGAATGGGCGATCAGAACCCGATCTTTCTGTCGATAACAAGTCCCAGCCGATATTTATACTAAGCAAAATGTGCATTCAATATTTGACACATTATATATATTTATATATATATGCTAAAGCCTACCAAATGTGGCATATCAAGAACTACTAAATGGTGCTCTCGGTACCCCTCTAGATCCCCAGACACCCAGAAGCCTCGCTGGTGTCCCACCTGCTAAAATGGCTGATGGTGTTGTCGGGAACATTTGTTGAACAAGGAGATTATGGAAGTCAACACAAACAACACACAGCAGAAAAGCACCTGCTGATGAACATCTTAATTGTCAGTTATTTTCAGTCCAGATTCAGATTTAGAGTTCAGGCATAAATATCTGCTTCAGTGAATGTATGGTTGTTATTAAATTCAGAAACTTGTGCATACAGATGGATGTGGGAGTTTCAGCATGTTAATAAAGAATACTTTAAGGCCTCTTCTTCTTTTTTTAAAGTGCTATCAATGCATTAAAAGAGCAGCAGCCTGCAAACTAAGAATTGCATACTTCAGTACTTTAGACATTTGCTGAGACAATATACATACTGTACATGCACACACAGCGTATATCTGACAGTGAGCACTGTGACCTTTTGACCCCTGGATAGGAGAGCTTTGACTGGGTTCCATCCAGCAGTTCACCTGGTATGCTACTCAGAAGTCATCTTAAGATCGAGTGCACACATAAGAGATCTTAAGACCCCATACACCGAAGAAGCTATATCTTCCACTGTTCTGTAATTATTTATTAATGTGCTACTTGAGCAGTGGATGTAGAAGAATATGATGGTGTTACAGTCCAGGCGCCATTTACACGACGCCAAGCTTATCCAGGTGGCAAAAGCAACTGATATTCTTCTTCTAGCTACCAGTTATCAAATTATGAAATATCCAAGAGAAAAAACTGATTGTGTAAACTGCTCGTCAACACCCTGAAAATGTTTTTGTCTAGTTGAGCAAAAGAAAGATTGGTTATTTGGAAAAGAAGCCACAATGCAATTATTTATACGTCTCTAGACGTGCCCGGTTAAAACAGGCTTTCTTACATGTTTTATGGACAAAATCACAAACACAACACAGCACACAATACACAACTTTGTCTGTGACAAAATGCTGACAATAAAATCGTGTTGACAAGCTGTGTTAAGGAAAATGAGATGTCTGATGCCCAATTACTGATAAACGGCAAGTATCAGAAAACACCAACATATGTCCACCCCCGACACAAAACACAGACACTCTTGCATACACCCCCCCGCGCCCCTACCTCTCAGGTACACCCTCTTGACTCCGTCCCCTCTCGTTGCTAGGCAACATCTTCCTTGTGCGGACACCCACTTGCCTTCAGGCTTCAGCGCTCTAAATTTGGTCTTAATTGCAAATTGAGTGGGAGAACAGACCGACGCTGGCTGAATGAGAAGCAGGCAGCCGAGGCTCGGCCGCCATGAAGTGACAGAGAAAGTCAGAAGAGACATGACAGCGTTAATATGTGCACAAAGGCAGACGTGCAAGCTGATGCTTGGATGGAAATGCAAAAACACAAGTCAAAGTTTGGGGTTCTCGAAGGAAGAGAACATGTAACAAGAGAAGTCAGTATGTTGCTGCAGTAGTCCTGGCATACAGTTCCAAACAACAGACCCAGTGCTGAACATTTTAATTAAATTTCTTTTTGCTTTTACGCTCTTTCGGATCCCTAAAAAAACATCCTATTTTGGATACTTACTCTAAACATCTCTCTAGTTCTAGGTGTGACAGATCGAACAAGCAACATGACACCACACAATCAAATCTCTCATTTCAAACACGTCATATTTTAATCATATCACGGATACTTTTATAAAGTTGTTTTAATAGAGTGTCATGAAGGTAGATATGTCCATAAAAAATGTTTCACTCTGTAATACTCGTGACTCAAGTATCCAGCTGATATCCAGCAGGAATCAAGCACTAGCATCAGAATAAATGACTCATCGTTCTTCACAATGACAGTTATTTGCCTCATCATGAGCTGAGTTTGTGTTTGTCACAAAACTTTCCTAGCTTTTTGAAATTTCCTCACAACCAAAATATTACAGAGATACATCGACAAGCCAAAAACTCTTCAGAGAGCACATATCGGAGAGGGTCCCTGTTCGCTCAATTCAATTACCACAGCGCTATACACAATCCACAAGAGACAACCGTGCACCGGATGCTCATTTCAACTCCTCTTTCCCCAAATCCCCATAGAAATCTCCTTCGGTCGGACAATGCACTTTTTCCCATTTGAAAAAAAAGAAAGAAAATCAATATCTGGTTTCAATACATGTGGAAGCCGATCAATACCTACCCCAGCTCTTTTTCTCTGCCACACTCTTTCTCCAGTTTTCCCTCCATCTCTGGCAAATGGTAAATAGAAACAATGGTGTATGGTTATTGGGAGGTCAGGGTGCAGCCGCAGGAGAGAATAAGGCGGCTGATGAGAGTGCTTGAGCTGGAATCACACAGGCATCAATGCCGTTAACCTCTCTGTGGAGCAGCATGGACAAAAGAGCTGGAAGGACTCACACACACATGTACAGGAAAACACACACACACACACATTTAACCTGCATGGGGGAGAAAAATCACATGTTTACCCCTCTGCATGATTTAGGTGTTTTGTGGTTGCTGAAGACTTCATTTGACTGTTAGGACGAGAACCCCTGCCACAGATGTGAGACAGGAAATCAATCAGAAGAGCGGAACATGATGGGGAAAAGTGGCCAAAATGGAAAAAGGTTGAGTTGTGTTTTCAGCACAGAGGGTAAAATGATGCAGAAAAAAATATTTCAACATTTAATATATGATGGAGAAAAAAGCAACTGACAGACTTGAGTTGAATTCACAAACATTTCCTTCATATCTGCAGGTCTTCATGGTGACTTTTATACATACCTTTGTTGAAGGTGTCTTCATTAAGTACCCATCACAATAAAGGACTTTAAAACAAAATACTTTTTATAATACTTTTTTCTTTAATGTTGTTATCATTTTGAGTCATTGTGTCCTCTTTCCTTAAAGAATACTGTGATGAAGTACTTTTGTTACTGATCTTTGCTCGTCATCGACGAGATGAAACAGACTGGGGCTCCATCTTGACATAATATCGTTGACACGAACATCCCACACTCCGAAAATTATGTCTATATAAAATAAAATGTGTTATTAACTGCCTTCAATTACAAAAATAATTGCTTCCCATACAATTATTTTTATTCACATCCCGTCCAGCTTGTGGTTAACTGTTATAAACCCGTCTTGTCTCGTGCATTAACTCACTTTTGACTTTTCAATATGTCACCAATACTACAAGTTTCCTTAACCAAGTAATTTAACCAAAACCTAAACATACTAACGAAAACCTTAATTATGGTTTAGTTACTACGAGTGGATCTTGTGGAAAAGCAAATGAAATACGTTAAAATAAATCCTCATTATGTCGATAAAAAGAGTGTTTGGTGACGTGACTTGAGAGACTTAAGGTCAAAATGCCCCCTCCCCTGTTTACTGTACTTCTAACTGTTCAAACCTTTCAACACAGGTGGAAATATATTCATAATAACAGTGAATAACAATCAATCAAAGTCAATCATTACTTTTCTATTATTACAATAGTTGTCATTGATTGGCCTCATTGAGCTGATCAGCAGCGTATGTCCTCGTGTTACCGGGGAGCTTGAAACAAGGTAAAGCTGTTACTAAAAATCCTTTCAAGCAATCATCTTTTAGCAGATTTGCTGCTCTAATTTCAAGATTGAACAAAACGTGTCTGGTGAAACAAGACTCCAGTTCAGTCTGATGCAGTTAACTACATTATAAAATATGGAAACAGGTTTTTACAATGTTTGCTTTCCACACATATTCTGTTGAGGGCTGACATATGTCTCAGATTGTGCAGGCTACCGTATCACAGACTTTTTGGTTATGTTCTTCTCTTGGTATATCATATTTCATTGTTGACTACCAGAAACCTCTGCAGTGTTTAGTCATGTCATTGTTGAGTGACATTAGCTGACTCCGTTTTCTGTCTCGCCAAGGTGACAATTCATCCTGTTTCACTGATCGCACCGCAAGACCAACATTATTAGTCCAATATGATTTATAAATATTTGGACATCCGAGATGAGATTGTGAGCACTGGAGGCTTCGTGATGACCCTGCTAACCTGCCAAATGCCTTTAGTTTGCCCATCACCAGAAATACCAATAAATATGCTTTATTTTATTTTTTTAAATAATTTAGAATACACTCTTTCGAATATATTTACCTTATAATAACAGTTGCATTTCAGTCTCTCAAAGAAGGATGTAAAACCTGAGAGGCATGCAATGAACAGACAACAGTCTGTCAGGCTGTGTAAGTGTCTTTTGAGAGCAGTGGGATGGGTGCCAGCCAGCCTGGGCATCATGTGGTCCCCCTCTCAGCCCGACAAGGACCCCTCTTATCCTGCCTGCCGTGGTTGCGAGAGTGCGGGCACAGTGGAGGCCCTAGGAAGATCTATGGGACCCTACGGTGTTGTTGTCTCACGAAAAACGAATTACAAACAAATTGCTGAGGGCCAGCACATAATTCCAAGACTCGTGGCAAGTTTATGACTTGCTAATGTTCCTAATTACATGGCCGTGAAAGACTTAATTAATTGAGGGGTGCAGGGGAGATGAGGTGTAGGTGGGGGGGGGGGGGTTAAAAAGAAGGGTGCAGAGGAGAGTAAGAAGAAAAAAAAAACTACACCCAAAGTAAGAGAAAGAAAATAAGAGAGTGAAGAGAAAGAAAAGTGGTTGCCTGTGTTTGTTATCATGGTTCCAGTGCATTGGTTTTTACTGCCTGAGGAGAATTTAGTAGCTCTCACTATTGCGTGGAAAAGAAAATGTGAGTCTCCGGGAAACGCGACCATTACGATCAACCCCTTGCTGATACCTAATATGCCCCGCGTTCCCCCCATGACTTTGCCAAAGTGTCTGTAATCATATTATTGTAAATGTTGGCGCAGTTAATTGCATGGAGAGGAAAATGGGCTACGCTTGGTGGGTTATGGGGAATTTTTTGAAAGTTTGTTTGCCCTCTGGAGTATTGGAGGCACTAATAATGGTGGATTGGAGGCGAGAGTGTGAGAGAGAGGAAGATGGAGAGAAAGGAAGCAGGAGGAGGGCAACACTTAACCGGAGTGTTTCTTCTCTCACCGCTGAGTCTGATATGATCTGAACAAATAAAGTCAAAATAATACAGCGCTGTTGATGTGGATGAATACTCTTAAGGTGATATGCATGAAATGGACAAGTTCTTTGTCAACATAAAGTATTTCATAATTTTTACAATGTTTCAGATGGAAAATTAACTGATATAGAAATAGCGTAATGATGTCCTTGTTTGACAAAGCGATGCAAACAGAGGCTGACAGTGACGTCTTTGCACATTGCATTAAACAGTAATCCATTCAAATATGTTTGAACTTTATTTGTTAAGGGTAAGTGCAATTAACAAAATCCGATTCCATTTGTTGAAATAAAAAATAATTGTGTTGCATACAATTCATGAAGGTGTTTGTGAACTACAACAGTATAACACAGTGCAGCTCATGAAAAGGAGTTGGGAAGGAAGTGACTGAAGCTCAGAAGCAGGAGGAGCGATGGGATTCCATCCCCATCATGGAACAGTTCACCAAAGCTTTACTTTAGCATGATTCATTTGTTTTGTATCTTAAGCACAAATTAGACAGTCCTTGTCTGCGCGGTCACAACGAACACATTTTCTGTCCTCTGAGGACCGTGCAGGCGTCACACTATGCGCTGCAGTCTCGTATCCAAGGAGCTACATTCATATTGGATGATTCTGTACCTGAATATTTATATCCAATGCTGACGCCAAGTGCCAGAGCAGAGCTCATCTCTCATCACAGGTGATGTTTGGCTTTATCAACCAATCTTTCCCCTCAATCAAGTGGTTTATTGCCAAACCCAAACCATATCTTCACCGTTGTTTATTGGCCATGAACAGGATCACTTCCTAACCTTGACTGCAATCCCTGAAAGTAAGCCTGTCACGGGAGTTCACAGATAGGACCCAAACGCAAGACCACAGGAGACAGAAGTGAATGTTAATCAGGTTTTATTTAGACAGGTGGGTTGCTGGTGTGGAGCCCGTGGTCCGACACCCGAGCGGCAGATCGACGGTGTGAGGCCCGTGGCTCGACACTGGAGGGCTGGTGAGTTGACGGCGTGAAGTCCCGTGGCTCGATACTGGAGTCGACAGATCGACGGTGTGAGTCCCGTGGCTCGACACTGGAGGGCTGGTGAGTTGGCGGCGTGAAGTCCCGTGGCTCGATACTGGAGTAGACAGAGTGTAATCCGTAGACCACAAGGAGGGCAGAGCGGCGGAGGGTATCCACAAACACAAGGAGGGCAGAGGATGCCACGGGGTTTCAGCGGGTGAAAGACGGTACGACCTGACACTCCCAGACTGCAGGGCCAGAGCTTATGTAGTGACAGGATACTCATTAAGGGGCCCTGAGTCTGGTGTGTCAGGCTGCAGGAGGTGATCGGCTTGAGTGTCCTCAGCTGTGCACGATTAAGGGTGCGGCCATGGGAGGTGTCTGGAGGCAGAGGACAAACAGAGCACATGGCACACCACAACAAACAGGGGAATGACAGGACACATGAGGAGAGGAGATCAGGGGAAACACACCGGGTCAGACAGGGATCCTGGATCCTGACAGTACCCCCCTTTAAGGAACGGATTCCAGACGTAAAACAAGACACAAAACAGGGCGGGTGGAGGGGGTCCGGAGGAGGGATGTCCCCACAGCTACCAGGCCGACTAGGGTGGGCGGCGGGGGTCCGGAGGAGGGGTGACAGGATCTGACCGGCCACGGGGCCGCCGAAGAGCGTCGGCCACCGGTGCTCCGGCGGACGGCCGGGAGGGCAGAAGGGCTCCGGACACGAGTGCTCCGGCGGACGGCCGGGCGGGCGGAAGGGCTCTGGAGAATAGGATGCTGGTGCAGCAGTGGCAGGTACTGGAGGTCTCTGCTGCTCCGCGACGGCAGCGGGCCCTGGAGGTCGCTGCCGCTCAGAGACGGCAACTGGAGGTCGTTGCGCCTCTGGGACGGTGGCCGGGTCTGGGAGAGGCTGCGGCACGGAGGCGGCGGCAGCCAGGTCCGGGGATAGCTGCGGCGCGGGGGCAGCAGGAACTGGAGCTGGCGCTGCGGCGGCAGGAACTGGAGCTGGCGCCGCGGCGGCAGGAACTGGAGCTGGCGCCGCGGCGGCAGGAACTGGAGCTGGCGCCGCGGCGGCAGGAACTGGAGCGGACTGCGGCGCTGCGGCGGCAGGAACTGGAACGGGCTGCGGCGCTGAGGCGGCAGGAACTGGAGCGGGCTGCGGCGTAGAGGCGGCAGCGGCAGGGACTGGAGCTGGCGCTGCGGCGGCAGGAACTGGAGCTGGCGCTGCAGCGGCAGGGACTGGAGCTGGCGCTGCGGCGGCAGGAACTGGAGCGGACTGCGGCGCTGAGGCGGCAGGAACTGGAGCGGGCTGCGGCAGGAACTGGAGCTGGCGCTGCGGCGGCAGGGACTGGAGCTGGCGCTGCGGCGGCAGGAACTGGAGCTGGCGCTGCGGCGGCAGGAACTGGCGCTGGCGCTGCGGCGGCAGGAACTGGAGCTGCGGCGGCAGGAACTGGAGCTGCGGCGGCAGGAACTGGAGCTGCGGCGGCAGGAACTGGAGCTGCGGCGGCAGGAACTGGAGCTGCGGCGGCAGGAACTGGAGCTGCGGCGGCAGGAACTGGAGCTGCGGCTCTGGCTCCGCGGCCGCGAGGTCCGGGGATAGCTGCGGCTCCGAGACGACAGCCGGGACTGGGGATAGCTGCGACTCCGAGACGGCAGCGGTGGGACCTGGAGGTCGCTGCTGCTCCGGGACGGCAGCGGCGGGAACTGGAGGTCGCTGCTGCTCTGGGACGGCAGCGACAGGGACTGGAGGTCGCTGCTGCTCTGGGACGGCAGCGGCCGGGACTGGAGGTCGCTGCTGCTCTGGGACGGCAGCGGCCGGGACTGGAGGTCGCCGCGGTACGGAGACGGCGGCGGCCGGGACTGGAGGTCGCCGCGGTACGGAGACGGCGGCGGCCGGGACTGGAGGTCGCTGCTGCTCTGGGACGGCAGCGGCCGGGACTGGAGGTCGCCGCGGTACGGAGACGGCGGCGGCCGGGACTGGAGGTCGCTGCTGCTCTGGGACGGCAGCGGCCGGGACTGGAGGTCGCCGCGGTACGGAGACGGCGGCGGCCGGGACTGGAGGTCGCTGCTGCTCTGGGACGGCAGCGGCCGGGACTGGAGGTCGCCGCGGTACGGAGACGGCGGCGGCCGGGACTGGAGGTCGCTGCTGCTCTGGGACGGCAGCGGCCGGGACTGGAGGTCGCCGCGGTACGGAGACGGCGGCGGCCGGGACTGGAGGTCGCTGCTGCCCTGGGACGGCAGCGGCCGGGACTGGAGGTCGCCGCGGTACGGAGACGGCGGCGGCCGGGACTGGAGGTCGCTGCTGCTCTGGGACGGCAGCGGCGGGAACTGGAGGTCGCTGCTGCCCTGGGACGGCAGCGGCCGGGACTGGAGGTCGCTGCGGTACGGAGACGGCGGGGCGGCTGGGACTGGAGGTCGCTGCTGCTCTGGGACGGCAGCGGCGGGAACTGGAGGTCGCTGCTGCTCTGGGACGACAGCGGCCGGGACTGGAGGTTGCTGCTGCTCTGGGACGGCAGCAGCGGGAACTGGAGGTCGCTGCTGCTCTGGGACGGCAGCGGCCGGGACTGGAGGTCGCCGCGGTACGGAGACGGCGACGGCCGGGACTGGAGGTCGCCGCTGTACGGAGACGGCGACGGCCGGGAATGGAGGTCGCCGCGGTACGGAGACGGCGGCGGCCGGGACTGGCGAAAGCTGTGCCGCAGAGGCGGTAGGAACCGGAGCTGGCTGTGGCAAAGAGGTGGCAGGAACAGCAGCTGGCTGCAATGCCGTCCGACTACGGGGAGCCGGAGTCGGCCGGGCCACTGAGTGTTCCGCTACACTTGCATGGCTCAGTCTCCGGCTGAGAAGGTGCTTGGCCATATAATCCGAGTCCCTCAGAGGGTCAAAAACCCTCATCAGATCCGCCACAAAGTCCACATAACCCACCGTATTAGGCCGCTCACCTAGCGTTCTCTCGGCCCAGTCCAAAGCCCTTCCCCGCAGTAATCCCACCACGTGGGACACCTTGGACCCGTCCGAAGCAAAAGTCTGAGGCTGCCGGTCAAAGGCCCGTTGGCATAGCACCAGGAAGCCCTGGCACTTCCCCAGTGTTCCATCATAGGGATCCGGAGCCGGCACGGGGGATTCCCAGACCGGCGGAGCGAGGACAGGCGGGAATAGTGCGGGTGCTGGAACTGGTGGGGACTTGACTGTCCGGGCTAGTTCCTGCCCGCACCAGCCAACCCGAGAAACCTCAGCAGCGAAACGTCTCATCTCCTCCAGCAGCCTGGTAGTGCTGTACAGCGTAGCTGCTCCTGTGGTTGCTGGGTCCATTATGGTCAGGTCGTTCTGTCACGGGAGTTCACAGATAGGACCCAAACGCAAGACCACAGGAGACAGAAGTGAATGTTAATCAGGTTTTATTTAGACAGGTGGGTTGCTGGTGTGGAGCCCGTGGTCCGACACCCGAGCGGCAGATCGACGGTGTGAGGCCCGTGGCTCGACACTGGAGGGCTGGTGAGTTGACGGCGTGAAGTCCCGTGGCTCGATACTGGAGTCGACAGATCGACGGTGTGAGTCCCGTGGCTCGACACTGGAGGGCTGGTGAGTTGGCGGCGTGAAGTCCCGTGGCTCGATACTGGAGTAGACAGAGTGTAATCCGTAGACCACAAGGAGGGCAGAGCGGCGGAGGGTATCCACAAACACAAGGAGGGCAGAGGATGCCACGGGGTTTCAGCGGGTGAAAGACGGTACGACCTGACACTCCCAGACTGCAGGGCCAGAGCTTATGTAGTGACAGGATACTCATTAAGGGGCCCTGAGTCTGGTGTGTCAGGCTGCAGGAGGTGATCGGCTTGAGTGTCCTCAGCTGTGCACGATTAAGGGTGCGGCCATGGGAGGTGTCTGGAGGCAGAGGACAAACAGAGCACATGGCACACCACAACAAACAGGGGAATGACAGGACACATGAGGAGAGGAGATCAGGGGAAACACACACCGGGTCAGACAGGGATCCTGGATCCTGACAAAGCCGGCATCATCCAATATTGTAATTTTTGTGTGGTGAATGGGTTGATGCACAAGCAAATACCCAATGTACTATAAACTACGCTTTTCACTTTCTGAAACCAGGCAGAATATATGAGACTAGACAAGGCAAAACTTAATACAGCGGGTGACATGACAAAGTTAATATTACAGAGTAAAATATGTATTGGGTAGAGTGTAAAAGAAAAGAAAAAGCAAAGCTTGGATCATACGGTAGGGTGTAGTATTGGGTAGAGAGGCAGTTGTTTTGTAGGATTCTTGTGTGTGTCAGTATGTGTGTGTGAGCAACTGTACCGACCAATAAAAGGGAGTGGTTTTGAAAGAGAAAAAAGAAGAATGGGTAAGTCGATGAGTTCAACTCATCTTTATTCTGAGGGGTTTCCCTAGCTACCTGCAGGGTCTGGGGAGGAAGCTGGCTGTTGGAGATCGGATCAGGCTTATGTGCAAGTCGACGCATGTTTTGAAATGTATCCAACGTTTTATGATGAAGGTCTTTGGAGTAAATCAATTCTGATTACACCTGATTAATTCTGCCTCTCATCGATTGTTGTCATTATTTGAGTAAGAAAAGAAACCAAAACATGTTGACACAATGTCCCTTCTCGCCTTTCGTTAATTTGTTAGTTTATTCCAGACAAATACTGACAAATATATTTCCCCTGATACCGTTTGTGTCAGCCCACAGTATATCGAAAAGGTTACATCTTTGATTAACAAGAAAATATTACACATGCACACACACTCGCACATACACACTTGTTCATGCTTTCTGTGCCTCTCAGGCAAGAAGAAGCGGGCAGGCCATGCCCGACCACTCTGGGCTCACCCAAGGAACATTACTCATTTTACAGCTCATTGCTGAGGCTCATTTAGCAAAGCCTCCTCCCGACTATCATCAATATCTCTCTTAAAGAGGCCTCTGATCTGGGAAGGACCAGGCTGCCCTAACCTGCTGTGAGTCACGCTTCACCATGCCTGTGCTGGATAGTGCCAGCAACCCATGAGAAATGACCAAAGGCTATCCAGACCTCTTCTCTCTTTGTTTTGGAACCTGTTGCATCATTTTTCTTTACATGTATGTAGTTGTTGTCCTGGATGATGGAGCCAGAGCAAACTGTTTTCCTGTCGTTAGATGCTGAATGTTTGTGGTGGATTTCGTATGACTTCTGTGTGACCATAGAATATGACCACTGCGACAAGACCCCTCAGTAGTTTCCTTGGCCTCTTGTTTGGACCTTCACTTGATTGCAATCCAACCAATTTTTTATGATTGGTGTCAGCGTCCTATTGTGGTCTCTTAATATGTGTTTTTAATATATTCTTTGCATACCAGTTTTTAACTAGACACTCTTTATAAAAAGTCTAAAAGCTTGAGAAAATATCACCAATTTAAAGTGCAGGTTTCTCTTGGATGTTTCCACTGAATGACCTGGGATTCATCAGCTAAACGATCTGTTCACATGCAAACCAAAAACTCAAATTATTATTTTTACTATTTTAGTAAAAATAATCTTATATTTTAACACCAGCCTGCCCCTTGTTACTCATCACACCATACATCAGACTCAGATAGCCCTCATATTAACCCTTGTATGGTGTTCGGGTTTGTGGGACCCGTTTTCATTTTTCATCAAAACAAAAATAATATGATTCATTATTTTTTTCAAACTCAGACTTATTGGCCTTGGCTCATTTTCTGCGAAGAACATATATCAGACAAAATTTTCATAGACCGCACCGTACCCCCCCCCCCCCCCCCCCCCCCCCCGACACATTTATATTACATACAGGGTGTTCGGGTCTAATAAAAGTATGGAAATTGTAGGTCCTGTGTACCTTCAGTCTGTCCTCCTCATGTCTGGGCCTGCTGTAAGTGTGTGTGTGTGTGTGTGTGTGTGTATGTCCACACACAGTGGACATAACCTCACATGCGACATGTGATGCATATTTTTACATCGTACAAGCTGGGACAGGAGCTCCTAAAGAGGAAGCTGACCATGGTGGGAACGATGAGAAAAAACAGGTCTGAGCTCCCTCCTCAATTGCTGCCTACAAAGAACAGCCTATCAACTCGTCCAAGTGTGTCTACACGGCTGACACGTCCCTGGTATCCTATGTGCCAAAGAAAACCAAGAATGTGGTACTCATGAGTACACTGCACAGGGATGGAAGATTCTGTGGCCTGGAGCATCAGAAACCAGAGATAATCATGGACTACAATGCCACAAAAGGAGGGGTGGACAACATGGACAAGCTGGTGTCTGCCTACAGCTGCAAGAGGAGGACCCTACGCTGGCCACTGGTGATTTTCTTTGACATACTGGGCATCTCGGCGTACAACAACGCCTTTGTCATCTGGATGGCATTGAACCCAGAGTGGAACAGAGGGAAGCTCCAGAGGAGATGCCTCTTTCTCGAGGAACTTGGAAAGACACTGGTGAAACCACAAATCCTGAGAAGACAGCATGTTCCGAGAACCTCAGCCTCTGCAGCCACCGTGAGGAGGATTCAGGACAATGCTGGTGCCCCATCCACCCAACCTACAGAACCACCATCTGCAGAGCCTGAGGTAAGTGTGTGATGCTGTTGCAGTATATGTTTGACACTCATACCTTGCGAGACAGAGGTTTTAGTAAAATTCATGATCTTTTCATCATTCTAGGTTGCGGCCGGCAGCAACAAAAAGAAACGCTGCGAAGTGTGTGGACCCAAGACGGACAGAACGATGCAATATACATGCATCAAGTGCAAGAAGTAGATATGCAACACACACACAGTAAAACTCTGCCACTCATGTGTTGAATAGGCTGGTGTTGTATAGGCTGGTATTAAAAGGCAATGTGTTCAACAATGTAATATGTTCAATGCGTTCAATGTAAACTGTGTGTTGTGCTATGTAAAATGACCTGATTACTTATGAAATTCAATGAAATTCAAATAAATAAAAGTCAATAGTTATGAACAACCTTGCTTCATTTGTAAATTTGTCGAATTGTGTCCACTCATATCTTGATTATAATTGATTTTCTTGATTTTATCAAAAAAAAAAAAAAAAAACGAGTAGCACTTTAATTCGTAAATGTGTTATAACAAAGTTAAAGGGCAAATATTATCCATATTTGCTGTTTATATTGCTTCTAATTGGGATGAAGAAAACATCTGTTGAGTATTTTAACATACAATTGTTTGATTGTGTTGAATTAAAAACCTAAAAATACAGCGGGTCCAACAGACCCACAACACCTGCTGAGTAACAAAAAAATGAACACTATACAAGGGTTAAGTAACAGCAAACACAGAAAATTGAATGAATTGTACAGAAGCTAAGCATCAGAGCTTTCATACTTCACTGCCTTCTCTTCTATGGTACCAAATACTTGAAACATCAGAAGGTCTGCCAGTAATGAGATACAGACTCTCAACTATGGACAGGATCTACAAACAAAGGTATGTAGGGCTTTTGACGGAGTCAAACAAACACAGGACTTCCACCTAGGAGACCACTGTTCCTTTATATGTTATATATGTTGTGTTCTGTGTGAAACCAAAACTAAATGTTGACTTTACGTCAGTTATTTAACGTTGTTACGCATGTTACAAAAGGTTACGTAAGTAAGTTTGCTCAGGGTCGTTACTTCTAAATGCTACTTCCGTTGATACGTTTGTTGCATCATTGTCTCTACTGTTTTCCTTTCTATTTTCTCCCCTTTCGCCTCGTAAAACCAAAGTATGATCCGTCTATGCTGCAGTGCAGCTTTTTTAAACCTATACTCCAGTGAACACAACTCATTTCAGCTGCTTTGGTACAGAACCTGGATGAAAACATGTTTTGACAAAAAGTATTTATTCAGCTGAAGGTACCTTTTGTCTTGTCAAATTCAACCTGTTTTGTTTTCGCACAATATTTGGGCTAATCAAGAAGAGCAGCCACACATGTTGTAGATGCCTCAAAGCAAGAATGATGCTACTCAGGATTATTTTTTTATCTGTTTCTTATTTATTGCAGATATTCACTGGAGAGGGGGAGAAAACAGAGAGAAAAGATAGGCAAAGGAAATGAGAAGGAAAATGAGCGAAAGAGTGATTAGACCGCAGCCAACACTCTCAAGTACAAACAAAGAAATGCTGGTAAAGAATAGTCCATTGTGAATGACGCTTTGACAATTATGAGAAACTCACGTTTCATTCTCAGTAGTCTCTTAATTAACCTGTCTTTGTGCACAGGGGCTGTGGCTATGTTGAAACAGGAACGAGTCATACAAGTATGTGGATAGTGGTGTCAGCATTCTTTTATATGTAGCCATAGGGTAGCTGAGTGATATAACAAAATCAACCTCTATCTATTTCATGAAAGCTATTCCTTTTTTATTTTGAAGGGTTGGAAGCAGCAACATTTCTCACAATTATTATTTTGACATGGCCAAGTGGCGAAGCTGTCAAGATGCTCACATGGTAAATATATGTTTAGGTCACATGAAATGTATGAAAACCAATAGACTTGTCATGAGTAATTACATTTGGACCACCACAGAGGGTTAGGTGGAGTAAGAGGAAGGTGGAGGGCCATCGTTTGGATGACAGGAGGCCAAAAGGCATCATCCTGCTGTGATAAAATGCTGACTTCAGTGGTGTGTGATTGGCAGCTTGACTGGTGCTCTGAGGTGTGTTATTAGTCTATTTGTTCTCAAACAACCGGATTCGTCCATCATAGTTTTTAGCACGTCAGCATTTGCACGTTACTGACAAAGCTTAGATGTGGGTTTGTCAAGGTGAGAGAGGGTATTGTAATACAACAGCAACGATTACTACTTCAAATAAACTACTACTGTTACAACTAAAACAATTACTATTAAATCTACTGCTACTACAGCCATATACTGTATATTACAATACTACTTCAGCAATAAATCCAATACTACCACTGCTACGACTACAACTACCACCACTAATAAGGCAAAGCTGTCACTGCAAAAGAAAGTTACTGCTACTACATCTGCTACAACTAATACAACTACAACTACCACTAGATACATGTATTGCTCTGCTACAACAACCGAGACTGATGATACTATCATAGCTTCTGCTCCACCTACACCTACTAAATATATATCTTAGTCAATGACACTTGCACATCAGCTTTGATTTTGATGTGTTGATGTTTGTGGTTATTTACTTCATGATGATCACTGACTGAAGGTTAAAAGTTACCAGCATTTCCATTGACTATAGTCAATGGATGGACCAGATACTCTCCATGCTCTCTCTAGCAGCATCAATGTATACATTGATGCTGCTAGAGAGAGCATGGAGAGTATCTAGTCCATCGCTTTCACAATCTGGTTTGTGTCGTAGATATTACACACTGAGTTTGTGTTTCTGATGCCTGCCGAGTGCCTCCAGCTGAAGAAGCATGGAAATGAAGTGGAAAATGCATATGATTAGGCAAATACAATCTCCTTAGCTTGTTTGCGTGTATGTGTGTGTATGAGCGAGAAGCAGATAGAAAGAGAGAGAACAACGCACTCTGAACACACAATTACATCTGCATTTCCACATCCAACATTTGTTTTCATTAAATTGCCATTCTGGCGTATTTGCTTTGGTATTCCTACATTTCACAGTACGTGCATCAAATGATGTGGTAAATGATGCTCAAACATTTCACGAGACTTAACTTGTAGAGATGCAGCATGTTCACTACTTATTACTGCTCTAGGCTTTTAACGTAGGATCACACTTACTTCCAGAATCTGATTCCAAGGATGAATAATCTAATTTCTCTTGAAACTTTGATAACTGCATGTTTAAACACTGTCTCTACTCTTGGCCACAGTATGTGTTCTGGACGTTCTTAAGTGGTAGCATTATGTTCTACGCAGTCGCTTACATGCATTTCATTTCCAGATGACCCAGTTAGGCATCAGTGACCATGTTCTAAAGCACTATTCATGTTCCCCATTTAGTTGCTTTCCTGAAAAACAAGTTAAGATTCCTGTTATTTTGATAAAAACACGAACAATCTACTTGGACTCAAAAACATGATTGGACTCGTACAACAAATAAACAGAATTTCTCGTCCCACAGGCAATTTTGCACACAGGCAATTTTATGTGCTTGCGGGTGACCTGCACACATCTATTTGTCTATTATAGTGGTGAAGGGGGGGGGGGTTTGATCATATCAACAACAACGGAGACACGGGGCATCCATCATGACCTGCCCACCTCTACCGCCTGCATGTACTTGAGCGGGCCCAACAAGTGGTAGCAATTTTCCATTTTCATTTGTTGACCACTTGACCATGTGCTTTCCCCGGCTCCAGCGGATGAGCTCTCATTCATGGTCGACTTCTGCTCTGCACACACCTGCGAGCTTTGCTCTGATGCACCGGCTCCTGACAACATATTGCACACTGCCTCAGAAATGAACATATACAGCACCAGAGATCCACAGAGAGGAGGAGAAAAGCAACGGGAGTTCACAAAGTCATAGATATATTACCGATGCACTACTTTTTTTCAGGCCAAGTACAAGGAAAAGTCGTTACATTTTAGCAATTACAGTTCTAACAATGATCTTGAAATCGTGTTGTATTTTCATCAGATGTTCTCTGACTGTAACAAATGAAATATACAACATGATGAACATGGCATTTTCATGGCAACATTCAATATCGTCTTTTCCTAATACAGAGCAACAGAGCATAGGTTTCAGTTGGGATGTTATTCATTTACTTTTTAACCATGCTATCCACTTGCTGCTCTTCGTCTGGCCTACTCCTCTGCTTCCTCCTCCTCTCTGTCTTCCTCTTGTTTTTCTTCTATTCATCCAGTGTTTCCCCTCTCCAGCAGCCAAGACAATGGGACCCTGGCTGCAGCCAGCCGCGAGGCCCCTCAAGCCCACTGAGTCTTTTCAGAGCGAAGCCCCGGGGCTCCAGGGTAAATCCTACAACTTGGCATGCTAGCGTGCCAGCTAAAGGCATGCCAATGTCCGCCAGCATTGCTGCACTCTTCATTTGCAGCCTCCTCTCTTTGTTTTACAGTGTCTGTCTGTATGACTATATGTTTCTATCTACTGATTTGTCTCTCAGATTTCTTGGCTTTCCATCATCTTTAGTTTCTCTTTGTCTCTAGTTTGGCGCACAGTGGAGTGTTGAATGTCTCATCTTCACCAGGTGTCCCAAATTCAATTTTAGAAAGGCATTCTCACGTTATTCCAGTCAAAAACTTGACAATGATGAACTACTGACAATAAAATAGTAAATCCTATAATCATATTTTTCCCTCATATACAAGTGATGTTTTTAAATGTTAGGGATGTATGGGTCCTCTTGTTTAAAACCCTCTGAGACCCGATGGATCACCGGCTGGCATACTATCTTTAAGAGGATGTAGCGGTCCTAAAGCTAGAGTGAAGGTACTGGACAAGCCAAACTAGACGACCTAATGGTCCATAACTACCAATCAAGTCATGCTAGTTTGTCGTGAAGCGGGCTGAATAACGCTCCAAAGTGAAGCAAAATGTTGGCCTCTCAGCTCAAGATATGTGAATATAAATGTGCTTTATGGGTATCCAAGAGTCTCCCCTATGACATGTCCACTTTGTGCTAGTCCCATGTAGTTTTGGACAAAAAACATGCAGTTTCTTGTATGCAGTAGAAATTGTTATTGTTATTTTCACTTATTAAATTTCTTTTAACTATGAATATTTCTGCATACTGGGCTCCCTAAAAAGTCCTGGATCTGCCTAACTTGGGTATGACTGGAAAGCTGAGACTCTTGTGGATCCCGTCAGCCCAATGGTATTATATGTTAGTCTCCATACCAGCCATTTTACATAGTGAGACCTTTTTATGAAACTTGACATCACTGTATAAAATGACCTGTTGTGACCTATGATCACAGCCTCATGCAACTTTACAACCACAAATAAACACCACTTAAGCCCGAGCGCCCCCTTTTTTGGGGGGGTGTGGAGAAAGTTTAGCATATACCGTTGGAAGAAAAGCACTCATCACCAACGAATATAATGATGTTGCACATCAGATTAAACAACAGATCCTGGGCTACAATAATATGTAAGCCGTTTGTACATGCTCCAAACAACATCTAAATGAATTACCAAACATCAAAATCCATATAGCGCCACCTAGTCAACTCACTTGCCACATTTCTGGCTCTACCGCTATGGTATGTTATGCAATACGCACACATGATATCTCAGAAGAAAGCAGACACTCCACAGATTATGGACATATACATCAAATCCAGCTACATCAAAGTATCAGCGAGATATGAGCCAAAGAACACCAACAACAGAAATCACTTCATCAAACGATAGTTGTAAAATTTCTTTACCTTTGGTGTTTTTCATCGATATCTTTATCTTCCCGGTAATTCCAGACTGAAATACGTTGGACCTACGTCCTGTGTTACACTAAAATCATTCCGGGCGTTTCTAGGTGGCTGTGGGTCCAAGCAGGAAGTCTGAGAATCGCCTTGTGTCACAGGAAGCACGTCTCACAGGACGGCACCCTGCTGATTCTGATTGGCTAGCAGTGCTGTCAATCTCATTTTGGTCAGTATAGCTAAATTATATTGTCTCTCACGCTTCAAATGAGGTGTCAATCACTGAAATCGACCAATGGGTTGCTGAGATAGAGCCCTGCGTACTCACAGGGGGCTCACATCGAGAAAAACTCCAGTACGCAGAGAGACACAGAGAGGACTCAGAGAGGATTCTGGCCTTCAAAACAAAGCCAAACTGCTGTATTTGGATGTATTGAACACCATTAGTGATATACAAGGGAAATATATAGTTTTGTACATGAGAAAATTTAAATGGCACAGATGGTGCCAGAATGACCATTTTGGAGACCTCGCCTGAAACTTTTCGATTTGTGCTATGTCCTCTCTTCATTTACTCTTAACCAGTAACATATATACTGATATTTACACATCTGAACAAATCTCACAAGTGTTCCCTTTATTATAACACCAAAATTATTCAAATGGTCCTTGTGGTTGCAGCGATATACTCTTTTTAGTATGGGTATGCACTGTTCGAGCAGAGGCCTAAAAAATAGGTCCGTTTTGAACACTAGGGCATTCAGTGAATGGCTTTTCTGGTATATTAACAATAAGTGAAAAATGCAATTCTTTAAATTTCCAAATGTCAAACATTTTTGGTACCAAATCAGAGCATGGCTTTTTCTGTGGTGTTCCTCAAGGTCTTCTTAATGTGGTATTTTGGAGGAAGCTTTAATCATTTTTATCAATTCTCAAATTGAAATAAATAGTTTGGCAGCAAATCTGTACAACAAATAGTATCAACACAAAAATTGCTGCAACAACTCATGAGACATAATAGAGCATTGGGGTGGCCATCATATACTTCCATCATGATGGTCTCAGCCCTTTTATAGTTTAACAATGTATTTGAATTCATTTGTTAATTAATCAATATTCATTTCTGGTTTATGAGTAGATCCACTTGACACACGCTGCTGATATGCTCAGATAATATGTACCACTTCTTTGTGGCATTTACTCTTGATCTGCTGCCCCAAAGATCCCCTGTCTCCCTCTAAAAAAACAGAATCGGGTCTATGTGAGTCTCTTAGAATTAAGCCGCTTTTAAATGTTGTATTCAACCCAACAGATCAGCTAGATGTGCTAGAATATGGTGATGAATGTCAGCTATCCCATCAGAGGTGGGTCTTTGTTCTCAGTGCATTTCTAAGTGTTCAAAAACTTTAGAGCTGAAAGAGGCTCTGCAGTCACAGCTAGTGGGGTTTATGAAAAACAGCAGCATGGTCTCACACACCTCACTGAATGTAGACATTAAGTAAATGCAGAAGTCATTTTAGTTCTACCGAGGATGTGTTTGATGTTGGCATGCTAGCAGGGTGGTGCATTAAATCATTTATAAAAAAGCGAGATGCAACCAGTTTTTTTCTCGATACGCATGCAAGCCTAATGGTAATTGTGTAACCGATAATGATGTCATCCTTGATTGTATTGCATTGTATTGCATATTTTTGTATGGTTCACAAAGTCTCATTTTCTGGCCCAGGTTCGAATAAACCCTGACACTCTAAATCTACATATCGACATGTAGGTGTTCCAGTGTCAGCTGAGCTCAGAGTGTCTCCTCTCTGGAACCTGAAGCTCCAGACACGCCAGCAGCTTCTTCCTTGCTGCAGCGATGTCCTTTCTTATGTTCCATTGTCAAAGTTTATCATCTCATGTCACTTTTGTTGTTACTCTGTATACTATCCTTCGGTAAAAGTAAAATAACTGATTCTTAAAAACTCTCACAGAACTACACACGAAACAATTCATTAATATTATAGTGAGGAGAGTACATGCAATTATTTACTTCTTACTCTCATCAGCACCATTTACTATTATCATTATTACAGATTTCTTACACTACTGCTACTAACACGCACACGATCATGACTCTCTCGACAAATCCTGTACAGTGAAAAGAGCACACTAACTCAGACACAATGCATGTGTAGGAACACGCACAGACATGTACTGCCCTCTGCGTTATCAGTGAGCCAGAGGGCCAGTGAAGAAGAGGAGGTGGCACGTGCAGAGGCTGCTGGACAGCTACATAAAAGGCTGCTGGCATGAAGAGTGATTGGCTGTGCCACTACATCCGCTATTCGGCCTTCATTTGCTCTATGTGACCCCCACCCTGCTGACCAGCCCCTCCCCTTTCATTTATGCTTCTATGTAATCATTTGCATATGGCATTAGCTGTGCTCATTTTTTATTGAGGTCATTTTTATAACAGCTGTGTGGCAGTCATGACAACAATGAATCAGGTTTACTCCTGGACAAGGATGACCTTTTTTCTCTCACTAATCAAGCTGTTACAGGTTGAGTCAATACTCACAGAACAGTCCTTTCTCCTCGTCTGTTCATGTGTGCTCATCAACTGAATGAATACGTTATTGCTGAGGGTGTGCAGACAGCTTTGGAGCTGCAAAAGAATAGCAATGCTTCCTGTTTTTGTGTCCACACACCTGTATGCATGCTATCAACGTAAGGTAACTAACCTTAATTTTTCTTATGAAAAATGTAGTGATAATGTAAAACAAGTCGTTAGCTAACTCATTTTCATTTTCTGTTGGATTTATTTTTCTTGTCTGAAAGTGGACTGATGGATCAAGAGGTCAGGAACTACAGGTCTCATCATGCTTTTGGGGATATCAACTTTAGGAGTATTAAAGTAATATTGGAGATGAAACAGTTAGTTGATTATTGAATTTGTCTAATTTAGCAGAGAATTTAACAATTTTGATGAATCATACAAGGGGTACATTGCACGGGAGGAATAAGGTCACAAAAGTATAGCATGCATACAAACACATTCAGCCATCTAAAATAAAGGCATTCGAACTTTGCACAAATCGGAGTATCATATTAATCAAGAACAAATATGTGTATTTTGCTAACTCTAAACCTCTGCGTGGCTTTTTATTATTTATTTTTGTATATATAAAATAATTTTGTGATTGCTTTTCATCCCGAAATATAAAAACATTACAACGTTTATGTGAATCATGAAGCTAGACTTTTATTTGAAAGAAGTAAGGTTTACATGATTTCCAAACAGATTAAGGAACATCTGTCATCTGTTGAAGAAACTGGGTTGGGCAATTACATAAAATGGTGTTAGGATTCGATACCAAGCAAAACCAGGGCCAGAATGATGATATTTTTGATTGTTAAAATCAGCTAATATTCTCCAAATATTATTTATAGAAGCGCAATTAGTTTTTCATTATCATCAATGAGTTGCCAGAAATTCTGCATTTCTCTTTTTTTGTATCAATCATATTGATCCGATGGATACTCAAACAATACTTAGTATTAATAGCATCAATAATTTAGGTATTGATCTGCCCATTGCTGAAAAAAGCTACTGTCATTGGAAAGAGTAAGTCCTGCTGATTGCAGCAGTATGCTTCTGTGCTCTGGTTTGAGCTACAGTATGACTGAAGGGCTAATCATCAGCACTCCATCGTAACCATGAAACACTCCTTATGTTCTCTCTTCTTCGCTCAACCTACAGTATTATCTTAGCCACTTTGGGTATTCTACACCTGACTTTTTCATTTCAGTGATTGCTACATCTGCTCTGCAGTCTGCACCTGCAGCCCTCTGTGCCTCCCCCTGCTGAACTGCGACCTGATCTGAGACAGCTGCTGCAGAGGATTAAGTCTGGTCTTTAAACAAACACCGCTTCACAGTGCTCGGCAGGGGCCAGGGGCAGGGGTCCAGCTCTGGGGCCCGCAGAGAGGGAGCCATCCCTGGGGAGAGGTAGAGAAGGGCCCCTGTGTAATATGATGATTGCTCCCTGAAGCTCCTTATCATGGCTACGGTAAGAAGGAGTTGTTTTAACTTCACATAAACAGGACAGTACAGTTTATCAGCTCAAATGCACAGCGAAGGTGAGGTCATTTTGGCTGCTGTTGGCCTTTCAGCCCTTACAAGGAAAGTACTGATCACAGCTCCATTTCAGATAAAGGTGGAGTGTCTTCCTCTTCTACCTTTGTCATCCTCTTTCTCTCTGCATTCTGCCCTGTGTCACTTCAGACAGGGGTCACCTCAGCAGATTAACTCTGAAAACCAGATCCAATTGAAACAAGCCGTGGGGAACATCTATCACTTGCCGATGCAATCATGCTAAATATGTCTATTTGCATCCCACTTTTTTCCACAAGAAGGCGGGGTGGGGGAAGAGGGGGGGGGGGGGGGGCGGGGTATCCATCTCTCTTGTAGTTGACAGTCCCCATTAAAACACTGAGCGTGCTGAGGACCGAGACAGCGAGATGGCCGCAACTTGTTTCTCACACTGTTGTGACAGCGAATGCAAATACCCTGACTTTCCCCTCGGAGAGAGACAGAGAGTGGCAGGCAGGAAAGATGCCGAAAAAGAGGTGTGGGGAAGAAATGGGTGGTGACAAAGCAAAATCAAGAGAAAAATCACTCCTCCCTCCTTTGGTCCATTTTAATGACTTCTCCTTCCTCTGCTCTGCCATCAAAATATTATATCAATAATTGCTGGCAAAAAATTAAACAAGTAAAACAATGAGCTGGCCCCGGGGGCTGCCTTCCCCCTTCAAATTACTCTTTGCATTTTAGAAGAAGGTCACTTCCTCCTCCTCTCCCTCCCGCTCCACCCCCTCATGGCCCCCTCCTCCTGCTTCCATCGGATCAGTGACACATTCTCCGGCGTGATAGCGCTGACCTGAGTTTGAATTTAGAGTGTTCATTAATAGGATATTATGCCATATGCTCACTGCACTGTCTTATTGTAATGTCTGGCACTGGTTTAAGAATTTGTAATTAGTGCTGATATAATGAAGGGACTGGAGGGGCTAATGCTAACTGTGGTGCAAGAAGGAGATTTGCACTTTGAAATGTAAACTGGTGGGATTGGTCATCTACTGACCTATTGGCTCGCCAAGTGCACTCTGGGAAAAGACCTTGATCGTGGGCCCTGTTTAACAAGCTTCTCAGAGGAAGAAATCATTTCTAGCTCACCTAACATTCTCAGAGTGATACATATTTGGTGCTACCTTTTAGTTGTAAGAGAAACATCATTTGGTCAATATGCTTAACCGAGGACAGCCCAGTCATCAGGGACAAATAATGATACTGTACGTTTCTGCAAACCACATATATGCTGAATGTTGCCATTTTTGCTCGGTCGGATCAAGTGACTCTTTTTTAACAATCTTTGAAAGTTACATCGTGTAATAATAAGTATTACAAATGAGAAATTCCACAAAGTCCGTTGAGGGTGGTTAATTTAACTATTTTTAATTTGAACTGTTCACGTAGTTACATTTTGTTGTCGAGTTATTCCTTTTACAACAACATGACCATTTTTATATAACCTGAACCAAGTCGTTGTGCCTTTCTGCAAGGGTGATACGAAGCTGACATGAAACTTCATTTTGGTTCAGAAACGCTGACATTCAAAAAACCAATGGCAACAAAATTCTGGTAACCGGGTGAAATGACTCCTGTCCTGAGCCATATTCAGGAGATTGAAATTTGAAACTGAAGTTCTTCTTCACACAACTACTTCTGCGTACAGCCAAGTGCAACCCTATGACTGTGAGACTGTGTGAGAGATCAGGGAAGCAATACGATGCAGGTGGCAGGTTTTTCACTCGGCCATGGTCGGACTACACGTGAAATGAACTAGCTAGTTTGGGTTTGGTGGGACTGAAAACTAAATTATTTAATATTAAAATTAAGTGTTATGTATCAACTCTGAGCACAAACTGATGTCCTCACACAACCCTTGTCAACAGGGAAAAGACAACTCAACCTTTACGGCTCACTACATTACATTACAGTCATTTAGCAGACGCTTTTATCCAAAGCGGCTTACAATAAGTGTATTCAACATCGGTATTCAAGAGAACTACTAGTCACCAGAAGTCATAAGTGCATCTCCTTTTTTTAAACAAGCATCTAAGAGCATAAACCAGAGCAAAAGTACAGAAACAAACGAATACGAATACAATAAATGCTAAGTAGGAGGCTCAGGGTAGTACTTCTTGAAGAGGTGAGTATTCAGCCCGAGCCGAAAGATGGGCAGCGACTCTGCTGTCCTGACGGCAGTGGGGAGTTCATTCCACCATTGTGGGGCCAGGACAGAAAAAAGCCGTGACCGGGTCGATCGGCCGCAGGGACCTCTGAGTGACGGGGCAACCAATCACCCCGAGGCAGCAGAGCGAAGTGGTCAGGCGGGGGTGTAGGGCTTGACCATGGCCTGGAGATAGGAAGGAGCTGTTCCTTTCACCGCCCTGTAGGATAGCACCAGAGTCTTAAACGGGATGCGAGCTCTTACAGGGAGCCAGTGTAGAGAATGGAGAAGGGAAGTTTTGTGGGAGAACTTGGGGCGATTGAACACCAGACAAGCTGCAGCTTTCTGCACAAGCTCCAGAGGTCTGATTGCAGAGGCTCCGGCAAGTAATGAGTTGCTGTAGTCCAGGCGGGAGATGACAAGAGCCTAGATGAGCACCTGCGCCGTCTCGTCAGTGAGGAAGGGGCGAATCCTCCTGATGTTGTAGAGCAGCAATCTGCAGGAGCGTGTAACCGATGCAATGTTTGCTGGGAACGACAGTTGGTCGTCAGGGGTCACACCCAGATTCCTCGCAGTCCGAGTTGGCTTCACCGCGGTATCATTAATGGTGATGGACAGGTCTCGGTCCGGGCAACCCTTCCCCGGGAAGAACAGTAGCTTGGTTTTGTCCAGGTTGAGCTTCAGGTGGTGTGTCGGCATCCTCTTCGAGATGTCAGCCAAGCATGCAGCGATGCGTGCATCCACTTGAGTGTCACCGGGGGGAAATGACAAGATCAGCTGGGTGTCATCGGCATAACAATAGTAAGAGAAGTCATGCGAGCGAATAACAGAACCCAGAGATGTTGTGTAGAGCAAGAAGAGAAGGGGGCCCAGGACTGAGCCTTGTGGACCCTCCGTAGTCAGCATGCGTGGTTCCGACACGGCCCTCCTCCATGTCACCTGGTAGGATCGACCTGTCAGGTAGGATGCAGAACAGGGAGAGTGCAAAGCCTGAGACGCCCATCCCCTCGAGGTTGGAGAGGATCTGGTGGTTCACCGTGTCAAACGCGGCAGACAGCCGCAGACGGCGTGAAGCAACTCTGGCACCACAAGGAAGGCTATCTCTGTAGAGTGACCCACCTTGAACCCAGACTGGTAGGGGTCCAAGAGGCTGTTCTGGTGGAGATAGGAAGACAGTTGGTTAAAGACAGCACGTTCAAGTGTTTTGGATAGAAAGGGTAGAAGAGAAACCTGTCTGAAGTTCTTGACATCAGAAGGGTCAAGTGATGGTTTCTACAGAAGGGGGGTGACTCCGGCAGTCTTGAAAGCCGTGGGAAAGCATTCTGAAACAAGAGATGTTTTGATGAGGTGGGTAAGGAAAGGAAGGAGTTCAGTTGCAATAGACTGAAGAAGAGGGGAGGGGATCGCGTCAAGGGAGCACGTGGTGGGGTGATTAGATGTAACAAGGTTGAGGACCTCGTTAGGGGAGAGGGGAGCAAGATAGGGTAAGATGGGGCATGGAGAGGGGGAAGAGCTGGAGAGGGTAGAGAGGGAGAATGTGGACAGGGAGAGGGAGGCTGAGAGAATCTGATATCGTTTACCTTCTTGTCAAAGAAGTTGGCTAAATCATCAGGAAGAAGGGAGGAAGTAGGAGGAGGGGGTGGGGGTTGGAGGAGTGAAGAGAAAGTTTCGAAGAGTTTTTTAGGATTGGAAGCAGAGGTTAGGATTTTAGAGCAGAATAAATCAGCTTTAGCAGTAGATAGAGAGGAGGAACAAGTGGAAAGAAGCGATTGGAAGGTCTTCCGGGAGTTTGCCTTTTCTCCATTTACGCTCAGCCTCTCTTAGGCTCCTCCATCTGTCAGTACGCACTGAGTCCGACAACCATGGGGCAGGTGGAGTTGGCCGTGCAGGCCTGGAGGTGAAGGGACAGAGGTTGTCCAAAGAAGAGGAAAGGGTGCTGAGGAGAAGATCAGTAGCAATATCAGGGCATTGCAGAGAGAATGATTCAGGGTCAGGGAGAGCAGAGGTAACAGAAGAGGAAAGATCAGCGGGGGAGAGGGAGCAGAGATTACTACAGGTAGAAACCATGTGGGTAGGTGGAGGAAGTACAGGGGGAGAGGAGAGGGAGAGGGAGTAGGACATGACATGGTGGTCAGAGAGCTAGAGGGGAGTGACGGAGAGGTTAGCAGTAGAACAGTGTCTAGTGAAGATAAGATCCAGCTGGTTGCCAGCCTTGTGGGTAGGAGGAGAAGAGGAGTGGTCAAGGTCAAAGGAGGAGAGGAAGAAAAGAAGAGGTTCTAACTTATCAGTCTGGATGTTGAAGTCGCCGAGCAGGATGAGTGTTGAAGTCGCTGAGCAGGATGAGTGTGGAGCCTTCGTCATGGAAGTGCGAGACTAATGTGTCAAGCTCCTCCGACAGTGTACACATCTGACAGAGCAGCGGGTGTGGTAGTGACTGCAGCTTGTAATTGTGTCATCATCATATTTATATATTACAGGTCATTTAGTTGTCATATAAAGCCATTTTTTCTGCATTTTCGAACATTCCATTACATAACCTTCCAAACCCAAACCTTTCTCTTATTACCTTTAGAGGTTTTTGCCTTGTATGTTTTGAAGAAACATGGTTGCTGCCTGGATTATGTTCACTTGCAAAATAAATGTCCAGTCTACAAAGTGCTATGATGAATTGTACTGCAAACTTGCACAGAATGAGTTGGGTTGGACAGTGGAACTTAGAATGTGAACCCTGGTCTCACACTTTTAGGTACCATAATCACTTTGGTTAAGGTCAAGGAAAGATCAAGGTTTTGGTTAAATCTAGGAAAAGTAAGCATTCGTTGCACTGCTGAAATTCAATGTTTGCTCCCGAGTTGCTGAAACATAATCATAAAAACCTTAGGAATGCTTTTGTTGCTGTGAGTGAATATTATACACAAACAGAATATGTTGACAGCGGACTTTTGCATATACGTATGAACATTTAGTCATTATCAGACAAGTTATGTTTCTAAATCACCGCTACATCATTTCTACTTTGTAATAGAGTGACGTTCCACGATCTCCCAGCAGGAGTCCTTTCCTTGCTGAATGTCAAACGAGGAGGCTTCATATATAACTCTGACATAAAAGAGTTTTTAGACCTAATTTGAGAATAATTCTGATAATGCGATCTGACACGCCTCAGAAACTGTTTTATTACTGATGACTTCAACCAGCACCCTCCACTCCTCCAGTAGTATGTTCTCAGGCCGTGATTTCCTGGTGTACAGTGATGCTGAGCTCCCAACACTCTGCCGTAGTGTTCTTCTCGCGCTCCACCGCCACGTCCCATCGGCACTAATTTTCATCCATAATGATCTTCATTGAAGAATGCGGGTTTGAACGGATTTTGCCTTGGCCCTGTCCCAGCACTTTCAGCCCTGATGTGCTGTCATAATTATGCTGTCCGTGCTAAATGCCTATTGTGTAAATGTGCAGTGCAGCTGCCAACAAAAGCAGAAAATGGAGGGATTTTTCCATCACCTGGCAGTAAATAATTGCATACAATGTGGGTTATGCTAAAAATCCATCCCCATAGAAGGCATAATTCTGGGAGCAATGTATGGAATAAGACAATGACACAGAAAGCCATGTGTTGGCAGCTGCCAACACAATCACACACAGATTAGGAAGGGGCATTAACGGGATTCACATGTATTGAAGGAGAGTAGCTGCTACTTCTGTCTTGGCACTATAGAGTCATTATTTTTTTCAAGTGTAAGGAGAAAGATTGCTCTATATCTGAACTATGATTAAAGAATCTAACTGTATATTTTCGTAATGATAATTCTTTTGAGGTTGTAGGCAACATTTTAGTTCATCTCTTACCTTAGGAATAGTAGTTTGAGTAAACAATCCCCAAGGTGGACTGTAAAGGATGAAAGAATTACATACCAGTGTGTACATTCCAACAAAGCAAAAACAAGAAGACAAAAAAGTCCACTTTTAATAAGAAAATTGTGAAACGATTTCTGAAAAGAATGCAGTTTAATTCAGATTAGGAAAAAAAAATGCGATTTCAAATGTTAGGTTGGTGTCAGAAAGGCAGTTTGAACTCCCATGCTCGGTAAGAGAGTGCATGTTCAAATTGTCTAGGTTGTTTTTATTTTGATTGAATCTCTCTCAACCTTGAACTTCCTGCAATACTGGATGTGGTAAAAGCTGCGCATTTGAGATGTTAAATTCTGGAAAACTATAGTTTTTGAAGATAAGAAGCAGAAGGGGGCCGTCCAGTGATAATTTAATTTGACATTTTTTTAATAAACCAGGTGAAACATGCCTCCATCTGTCATTGTCCAACTCAACTCAAACCTGTTCATTTCTAATTGGCTAGAAAAGTAATGTGACTTACTTAAACAAAGCAGGTCATATCTATGTGCAGTATTACATGTCATATTCTCTGGAGGGCTAAGATTTGATTTTTGGGAAAGTTCCTGGGTGTACGAGCAGAGCACGGTGGAATAGAGTCTGCTTCTCTCCTGCACATGACATTGCACATAAATATTCAATAAATTAGCTGCAGCCGTTTTATAGATTGATCAGTCATCTCTGGCACACTGTGACAGGCAATGCTGGGGCTGAAATATTAATGCTGATAAATTAGGGATTTCTGAGTAAATGATGTCACATTGCACGGCTTCACTCAAATTGACTCCCTGGCATGAGGGCACATTTGCCAGCATGGTAATATACTGCCCCCCCCCCCCCTCCCCGCACACACAATTCCCATTCCCCTTCCCTCCTCTTGTCTCTAACCCTCTGTCTCGCTCCTGCCCAAAATGACATTCATTATTTTATTGTTAAGCAGAAGTCATTCTTTTCCTGCAGTCCAGGACCTGAGAGGAAAGGGGAAGGGGAGGACATGAAGCACCGAAAGGCCAGAACTCAGCTCGGCCAGGTTTCACGTGGCAAATGGAGCTCTTCTCTGTGTGACCCAGAGCCCCGTTTGAAAATGGCAGTGTGTTGCGCTGCGGAGGCAGGAATGTGATGGACTCTCTGGGGAAATACAACTGCATGTATGAGGCCGAGCCTGCTGGGTCCGGACAGAGGGAAGGGCTTGTCTGTAAGGATTTCAACCAGCTCCAATAACAGACGGAATCATGCCTCAGCTCACTCACAGATATGCCGGGATGACTCGCAGCTATTGTTAACACAATTAGACAAACTGCATTCTTCTGAAGAGAGTGCACTGAATTATTTGGAGTCTTTGAGGAATTACGGCAAAACAATAATCCACAATTCAGAGTTTAGTAGTCTGAGGGTTTGTGAGATCAGTATCAATAGGAAAACAATCATAAGGTTCAGAGTTCCATGTATATCATGTATCGATAAACATGAAATGCTCATCGACCAAAACAAATAAAAACAACGAAAAAACACTCCACAAGCACAAGAACTTCCATTTAGAAGAACGCATCAGAAAGCATGAAGTGTGTCAATAACATTTCTGCAACACAAAATGATGTTTTTATTATTATTGTGAAACAGTAGAAAAAATAGATCACGTATGGCACAGATATTTGCAACCTGTAAGCATTGCTTTGCTTTAAAGCAGATAGATCTCTGAAAGGTTAGGAAACATTTATCTAGACGTATCATTTTAAAGCTGCACTAATCAATAATTTGAATGAGCAGTGGGGTCAAGTAATGATGTCAGATGTGAAAGGAGTCGCGTGCAGTGATGGAACTCTGCAGTCGCTGCAGAGTGCTTTAGCCTCTTTCAGCCCATTGTGGTGGTTTTCTGGCCCTAAAGTGTCTTGTTTAGTTCAGTCTCACTGCTCTAAAAACTGCTGTACACTATCAGCTGAGCAGCAGACAACAGACAGACACAGTTAGAGACTAGCTGGTGAACGTAGAGTATTTAGTTGGTAAGGAAACTGATTTTCTCTTTGGAGACGGTAGGGACCAAAGCAGAACTAAAAGAGGGTGAATAATGGAGTCGTCCCCCACTGTCTCATTTTTTGTCAAAATGTCTAACAACACATCTCTATAAAAACGGGGAAACAATGAACACCACTGTTGTGTTGATATATTGTTAGCTCACACAGAGATCTAGCTTTAAAGCGCATAACATGGTGATCTCTGACCATGTTAAAGGAGGTAAACCTTTTGTAAAGTCTGGTAAGGAATGGAGGAAGGAATAAAAGGCTGACAAAAACATATGTGCTGCAGACACCTTTGGTCAAGAAACTAAAACATATTTTGAGACGGAACACTGACAGGATTTATGGTAAACGTGGCTTTAGATTTCAGAGACTTCTTCTTTCTCATGGTCATTCATTACCGTTCATAGCCCACAAAATACATTTTGGTCATATAGAAACACGATGGCCCATTTTTCATGATAACACTTCTATTTCCGCTTCGGTTCCTGTGGTTATGGTTAAAGTTATGTGCTTGTTTGTGTACTTCAAACTAGGTTGGGGTTCCCGACGTTAATGTTTAGAACTGCCTTGGTTGAAGAGTATAGTCATGGAATTTGCACTTAATTCCATTGACATGAAAGGATTTGACTCTCACAATTGAGTAATATGCTTCTCAAAACTCTTTCCAGAATATGTTTCATGTTTTCTAATGGACAAAAAAGATTCTGGCAGTATACTCCTAGCTACATCAAGACAATTACAAAATCAGCCTATCACCTGAAGAACATATCAAGGATTAGAGGACTTATGTCTCAACAGGATTTGTAAAAACTTGTCCATGCATTTATCTTCAGCAGACTGGACTACTGTAACGGTGTGTTTACAGGTCTCTGTAAAAAGTCCGTCAGAAAGCTGCAGCTGATTCAGAACGCTGCAGCTCGAGTCCTCACTAAGACCAGGAGGGTGGATCACATCACCCCAGTTCTGAGGTCTTTGCACTGGCTTCCTGTCCAACAAAGAATTGACTTTAAAATCCTGCTGTTGGTTTACAAAGCACTGAATGGTTTAGGGCCAAAATACATCTCTGATCTGCTGCTACCTTATGAACCATCCCGACCCCTCAGGTCGTCTGGGACCGGTCTACTATCTGTTCCCAGAGTCAGAACTAAACATGGAGAAGCAGCGTTCAGTTTTTCTGCTCCACATATCTGGAACAAAGTCCCAGAAAGCTGCAGGTCTGCTGAGACCCTCAGCTCATTTAAATCAAGATTGAAGACTTTCCTGTTTGCTGCTGCCTTTAATTGAACCACATTCAATTAATATATTAATCAATTTCCTGCATTTCTGCATTTTACTACTGTATTTTATTTCTTACACTGCTTTTTAATGTTTTAATGCAATGAATGTTCTTAATTGTTTTTAAATCTCCGTTTCTTTTGCCTTATGTTTTGATGCTTTTAATGGTTTTATGTGAAGCACTTTGAATTACCTTGTAATAATAAACTTGCCTTGCCTTGCCTTACATCATAATATATGATCACATAATTATTTTTGCAGCTATCGTGTCTCTACCTCACTGAGGTTATGTAACGCTGCTGAGTGAGACACGCAGCACACCTTCACATTTACTTATGCATGGTTCTGCAATTTACCCTTGTGGTTTTACAGACGCCAGAGAGAAAGGCCCTGCTCAGCAATAAGCCTCAGCTCATCTGCTGCTCGTCAGCGTGTAATGAATGAGGCCTGCGTCTCAGATCAATACTATCTGTGAGGAATCACCAGCAGGCTGGACAGCCACACATGAGCTGCTGTCTATGTGTGTGTGTGTGTGTGTGTGTGTGTGTGTGTGTGTGTGCATGCGTGCGTGAGTGTGTGTTGATACTGGAGCTCCTCATTTATGGTTCCTCTCGTATATGGGAAGGCTGTTGCCTGTTTGTGGGTTTTGTCAGCACTGCATATAAATCTAAAAGGCGTGGTCCCACATTACATAAGAATAGTAGAAACATGACGGGTGGAGCAGAAAACACTGATGCCGAAAGTCAAAATCTAAAAATATTGTATTATGCTACAGAATTTGTATGCATCAGCAGGATCAGGGTCAGTAAGATATATCTGCTGTTGATTGCGTGCAGCGTAATGTCTCAGGGAGACATCAATTATTGTTTCAATGTATGTTTTAAATCTCCTTTACTTTTTACGACTGAATTTTATTTCTTATACTGTTTCTTTAATTGTTTTTAAATCTCCTTTTCTTTTGCCTTATGTTTTGATGCTTTTAATGGTTTTATGTGAAGCACTTTGAATTACCTTGTTGTTGAAATGTGCTATACAAATAAACTTGCCTTGCCTTGCCTTGCTCGGTGGAGGCTCCAGTACATGCAGAAAACTGGCCTGATAGAAAGAATTCCAGGTTGTATTAAATACAGTCTAAATCTATATTCGGATTGTATTTATCTTGAAATGGTGAAAAAAGGATGTACTATTTATAATATATATATATATGTTCTACAAAACGTTAAAACAATGTTTATAATAATAACCAGTATCAGGGAATAACATGACTATTACATGTCACCTGCTAAATACAGGGTAAATGTTGGCTGTGGTCGGTAAAGCCTGCAGGTCACCTCCCTCCCTTTTCCATTAACAAATCATACATGTCCACTATTCATTCTACATATAGTCACGTATCAACAGTCACCAACACACGCTGTCTCAAAGCATTTTATCAGGAGCTTTGTTGCTCAGTAAAACGTAATGAAGTGTAATGTTTGGAAATGTGTAACTCAATGGGTGAGTTTGTGTTTGACCATATTGAGCCACACACTTAAGATTATTGTTGACCACTATAAGAGATAGAGCTTATTAGGCTCACAATGGGCAACAAAGGGGCAACCTTGCAAAGACTAGGGGTTTCATTCCCACTTGGGCACAGATCCTATACAAGTAGAACAGTGTGGACAGAGCTTCTATGGTATATCTGGAGTGTGTCGTCTGACCTGGCTCTGGCTTCAATAGTTGACTTCTACCTCAAAATGTCAGGGGCAGTTAAAAATAAAAAGGAAACTGTCTGTGGTCCGTGGTGATGAATAGAAATGGATTACACACTTCTCTTTCTATCGCTCCCTGTTCTTAATGCAATCACTTGGCTACACCGCCGTCTGTCCTTTTTTTTTTTTTTTTTTTTTGATGCCAGCTCGTTTTTGTACGCAAATTACTTCGTCAGAACCGGGCAGCGCCTGTCCATCACACTGAAGGAAGAGGTGTAATGTCGCTCAGACAGCTGACTGACAAGGAGGCATGCACAGGGAAAAACAAGATGAGGTTTAGGATGGACAGAGCAAGGGATGGAGGTAGAACTGAGGGAGGAGGAGGACAGGATAAGAAACGGAAGGACACATGATGTAGAGGGCAAGAGCATGGTAGATAGGAAACAGGTTCAAGTGAAAGGGTTTAAAGGAGGAGAAAAAAAGTGGGTCTCCTTTTTTGTGGAGTGTCCCCTGGGTGTGGCAGTATCCAGTCAATCTGGGGGGCTAATTCGTGTCAGGGTTTGAATCCTATCTCCTCGAGAGGGCTGATCAAAATTGAAGTGGAATTGAAGTTGGATGCACAAGAGGATAGAGGGGCACAACAATGGGGGGGGGGGGGACGCTGAGCAGTCTGCTCCCCCTCCGATGCTCTCCCTATCCACTCCCAATACTTCTGACCTTGCCCTGCAACTCACACTGCAACTTCCTCGCTGTTCTTAAAGGAACATTTCGGTATATTACACAAGAAGTAATTAAGTGATATTTTGGCTAGCCACAAAAAACGAGGAGTAATATTCTTACTACTTTTATGGTATTTCTTTCTCCTCTTTGACCAGCAGATAACACAAAGAAATAATCAGTAGCTATTTGAAGATAAAAATGGGGCTTTCCCATTTTGTCGGTTCTCAAAGACAAAGCCTCCCCTCAGCCAGCCAGATAAAATGATCGAGCAAGGCTTAACTATAATATGAATAATGCAGCATTGGGAGGTGAATCAAAAGAGTTCTCGCAAGCTGAACAAGGTGGACACTGAGACACTATCAATGATGTCCAAAATCTCTGTTTCACTGCAGATATTGTCAATGCATTCAGACTCTGTATTAACAAGGTGTAGTGAGCAGTGAGTAGATCCATTTTTTCTGACTGGAGCAACCGGTTCAGTGGGTTGAGGAGTGACAGAATCTCGTGCACCATGTGTGCAATAAACTTGAAGCTCGGTTCAGACATGGCTCGTAGCACTTTTTGAGTGCCATTGATTCTCCAAATAGGGTGCATGTGTCTTTAACTTACTTAAAAAGAATGGCGACAGTAGCAAGGTGCTCCACCCTTCCCACCATTGGTCGGCAATCCGGCCGGTCAGACATACAGCGTCTGGAATAATGGCTTTCTCAGAAGGACACCGATGGCAGCTCTGGCCTCTGTGGATTCGATAGTGAAGCCACTAGCTTCACTATCTGCCTCCGTCCTCGCGTTCACACAGCTATGACCTTACGTAGTTAGGGCTTACTGCTACTAATAATAACAACAACAAATTGTGTTAATTATTATCAGGCAGCCACTGAAAGGGAGGGGACAGGAATGTCGCAGCCCATAGCACCGGGTCTTAAAACATTCCTCCTGATCCCGCGTCCATTTAATAAATGTTTAGAGTTTTGTCCAATGTTTGTATTGTTTAGAAAGATCTCTCTGATTGGTGTGACAAGAGACGTAGTAGCCAAGCTGAGCTGTTAACATTGCCCTTAGTGCAGGGGTCTCAAACTCCGGGCCCGCGGGCCAAATCTGGCCCGCCACGTCGTTTTATGTGGCCTGCGAATCCGCCAGCAAAACAAATTTAAAAAATTTTTTTTTTATAAAGTTAGACTTGACAATAAAAATATCCCCATCGTCGAAATTATGAGATCGAAAGTCGAAGTTATGAGATAGAAAGTCATAACTATGATAGAAAGTCTAAATTATGAGATACTTAAACACACAGTCACAGAAGCAGCTCTTTGGCTGGTTACTGTACATTTGAAATGTAAATGTATTGTGAGTATATTGAAGACTACTTTAAACGTGGCTTTAAAAACACATGAAATACTTCATGATTGTGCAAATGCACCCTTGAAAGGATTTTAAGCTTTGAACAAAGTTAATGTAATAACTTGTGTTTGCTATTTGTCTTTGATATTTTCTTTAATAGTTTGATCTTTGATAGAGGAATGTGGGTTTCTTAACCCTCAATTAAAAGGATTTAAGTTATAACAGAAATGTGCTTAAATATATTTTTACATTTATATAACTGCATGTACAATATTGTTACACTTGAATAAACAATAATCAAATGCAGAGAGTTATTTAACAATATGTTAGGAGTAGTTACATTTACACAGTCTTACATTTACAACCGTCCCTTTGAGGGTGACCGCGATGCTGATGTGGCCCAGAGTGAAAATGAGTTTGAGACCCTTGCCTTAGTGCCTGCAACCCCACCATGATAAAAATCACCAGCCGCCACTGAAAGTGAAATGAAAAGTGTGCGCTATTATCCCATTTGTTTGATTCATCGCGTCAAAAATACAAAGACGCAGAGTTCTTGAAGAAAGGTCGCAGTGGGAAGCAGCCTAGGTGAGGATATGATGACATATGAGTCTCGTAGAACAGGTATTAACACTGGCGCTTAGACATAGACAGTACATACTACAACTAAGTTAGGTTGAAGCAACATAAAGCTGTGCTGAATCGGGCCTTTGGACTGTGCTCTGCAATGAGCGCAGCTCATACACGGGATCGTGTGTAGCGTGTCTTCGGCATGATGTCATGGCTTTGGTCCAGCTCTTATTCCACAAGCTTTACTCTTCTTCCGCTTCCTTTCTCTCATTCTCGAACAACCCCCCACCCTGACTTTTCCCTTTCATTTGAGCTGTATTAATACCAGATGCCATCTCCAGATCACCAAAAAACATAGCATAAAATCAAGCACTTGCATTTAGAATCAGACACGCACGAGACCCATGAATGAGAATTACAGGAGGGGTGGATGGGACCTTATTTAGGGAATTCTTGTATATTTTCTCTTTGAAGACAACATAGCAGACAACGGTGGCGGTTTAGGGCAAACCCTAATCCTATGATGCCTGACCTGGATTTTTCTAGAAACACTTGGGTGTTTATTCGGAGATGGTGACCGAGAAAAAGCCCCCCAAAGAATGATGAAGATGAAGGTTGGTAGGGCATTATCCAGACAGACCTTTCAGACCTAAATGTTTGATCTTTCGCAGCTCTCACACATGGATCAAACTAATTAAGTTAGTCTGCCTGTCGTACACTCAAAAAGACAAAACACAGATACACACTGTGATTAGCACTGTCTCATTCCTGTTCCTAATTCAGAAAGGCCTCACAAACACTTTCAAGCCTAACACCAAGGCTCACACCAATTTAGATCCGAGTGTCACCAGAGTTGCATTTGTATCGTCACATTTTTTAATTTACGTAATGCTAACACCTCTGTAGTATTTTACTATTTACTATTTTAGTATTTTACTATTTCCTTCGTTTCGGTGCAGATGACAATGTGTGTGAAAATATCAGACAGTCTGGTGTTTTTCTTATTAAGAAGGGCAGATTAAGAGATTTGCCATTTGATGCTGAAGCCCACAACTGTCAAAACAGCAGGCAGGAAAAGCAAGTTCTTTTCTCCCCTCTGGAACATCCCCCACTAAGAATACATGAATACAGATCTGTGTGAGTCGGCATATTTATGAGAGATAAATGTGTTTTGGGGGTGTGTGAGTGTCACTGCATATTTGTATCCATTTTAGGATTAAAATGGATATCAGTCAGTGAAACAAGACATATGCCAATTTGGTGTCATTTTTTTCTGATGCGCTTCCAATTTTAGTTGGTTTTGGGATGCTGTGATCAGTGTCACAGTGTAAACTGGATCCAAGAAGAAAACTGATCTGCATCAATCTATTGGAGGATCATCTGTGCAGAACAGCAGCTGTCCAGTGTCTGTCGACATTAAGAATCGCTCGCGGTGACCTTTCAACTTCTCTGCAGTACAAATGCCTTCAGCTGCCAATGTCACGGCCGTGGCTGGCAGCACTGGCTTTGTCCCAGACGTCATCCTCTCCCCACTGCCCACGGTAACCCCGCGATCCCAACCCCCACACCACCACCACCCCAACAAAGCCAGACAAATGATTTCGATTTGTCCTCTGCAGCCCGGGGAAGAAGTTATCGATACAATCCGCCAAATGATGTCAAGGATTTGTCAGCAAAGCTTATGAATGACAAAAACAGCCCACCTCCTTCCACTCCTCTCCCCCCCCCCCTCTCAACCTAAAAACACCTCTACTGCAGGCCAAGAAGATTGAGAGCCAGGAAACTTTATTGATTTATTCTCCCTGCATCCTCACCCTCACCTTCTTAAATAGAAGCTCAGGCTACAAAGGCCAGAGCAGGAGCTTTTGTGTGCTAAAATGTGGCTAAAAGCTTTCTGGAAGGTTGAGGGAAGGGATTGAATTGGATACTGCATCTAATGCTGCCTCCAGCAGATGGGCTTTACAGCAGACTGAAGGAAAGGAGCCTTGTTTGGATGGCAAGCTGGCTGACTGGTTGTTTGACTGGCTGGTGACATCTCTGCATCCCCCCTTCCTTTAGCTTGGGTTGTTTGTGAAAACGATCAGTTGGATGGTGGGTAAATAGATCAACGTTGTGCTGCTGACAAAAGAGGGTGTTGGAAGGGCAGTGGGCTGAGCTGATGCCATTGAGAAGCGGCCTGACAGAAGGGTCTGATGCCAAAGATGGTATGTCTGGCTGGGAGAGGACGTGCTAAATGAGGACTGGCGGACGGTGCAGAAATGGAGAACAAATAAAAAGAGGGAGGAGAGGCGTGGAGCATGTAAATGCCAACAGTGGACATAAAAGGAGAGGAGGGATTCTGTGGTGCCCAAGAACTGTCCACCATACAAAGATACAACGATTATGTAAGGAGCATTTCTGAGAGACGTAAGTCCTTAGTGTGCTTAAAACTAAGTATGTTAGTTAGTAGCCGACTTAGTCCGTGGTCACACAAAGAGCTCTTATATGGGAATTAAAGGGGAACTCCATTCACTTTACACATAGTTCAGTTTCCTCGTCATTAGGAACACTCCTGTGAAAACAATTGTATGTCTTCTGTTCTGGAGGTTTCAGTTTGGAATTGCAGACCACAAATTCTCCAATTGAGCGGTTAAAAGTCAGGATATCTCTGCATTCTTTGAAAACAATTATGCTAATGTTGTTTATTGTCAGTCCCCCAGCTATGTGGCAGTGCAGCATTTATCTAGTAATCTATTATATAAAAATAATACATACTTTTATCATCAGCAATCATATAACTGTAACTTTGACATGTCGCTGACACAGATCATATAGATATAGACATAAATCATAACCAAAAAAAGAAAATTATAGTCTCATCTATCCAGTTACATGTATACATTACCATACAAAGGTCATAGTGGGAAGTATTGTTTCATCATTGTCATTTTGGCCTGAAAATCTGTTATTTTCTCCATTGTTCATTGATAGCACCCTCCTCCTCACTAAGCGCACAGTGAGAGCCTTGGATGTGGAGTGTACGGAGTTGAAAAGTCAGACAGTTCAGCACCGAGCCGAGTAATTGTTGAGTCATTGCTATTGATCAACCCTCTCTGAAAGATCACCTTTAATGCACCTTTAACCTAAAACCAAAGGGGAGCCAAAATCTTGAAAATAAGCTAGAAAATATGTATTGAAGGCACACAGTCTTGCCCTAACTCACCCGCCCCCCACTTGGCCTCATCCTCCTGTGCATCGTAGGAGAACACACAAGGACTCCCATATCCTGAGGTAAGCTCTTTGGCAAACATAGTGCTGATTAAAACAAACAGGCCGGCAAGTCCCGCTGCTGGGGAGGACAGGGCAAACAGGACTAGTGCAGCAGGAGGCCCGGAGATGGCATGAACCAGACTGCAGTGCAAAGAGCAGAGCAAAGACAAAGCTTCCTGTCAGATGTGTCAGCACCGACGCAGAGAGAAAAACCTCAGTGCAGCATGGACCAATTTGAAACTGATTGGTTTCAAAATGTCTGTTTTCCCCCCAATACTGTGGAGCTGAGTGCTCACAGCAAGAGATAGCGGCATCCTTATCAAAAATTCAACAGAAACATTTATTTTCCGAAACAATGTCCATTGTCAACAATTTTCATTGTAACTATATTCAAACTGCTGAAAGCACATTCTATATTTTGAATGACACATTGCCGATGAATGTTGGTATTTATTTTTCTTTTCAAGGTTGTGGGCAATACGAAAACATTTCCAGTCAACTCTATTGTAATTTTACAACAAAGTAAGTCTGCACAGATGCCTGCACAGTTTACTCGACAGGTAATCTGTGGTAAATGCAGCACAGACCGATTTTTATGAATAAAAGTGTCAACAGTGTCCAACACACTTCACTTGATTTTACTTTTTATGAACTTATACAACGTAACTTTCATAAACCGTGAAAAATACAATCTCAACTGGGCAACATGTCATGTAAAATAGATTGATTATGAGATACAATATTCACTTACATCCAAGTTAAATGATGAAGACAGCCAGAGACAAGCTTTGGTTGCAGTCCAATACATGCCTATACAGCGTCAACGTAACAGTCAAGCCTTATTTGTAAAACTAAATTTACATAAATATGAACAAATTAACCAACTGAGAGCAAACTTTGAAGCATAAAACTGAAAAGTCATGACTAAAATGATAAGTTTGAATTATTGAGCTCTTGTCCAGACAGCTGTAGATGTTGTTTGCGTGCCAGAGAGATGAACCTGGCCTCCTCGGTTGGGAAAAGAGGTCGAGTTCCCCTCCCAATGGCTGTAATTTCTCAGTGTACTCAATGGTTTTAGTGTCAGCTTAAAAGAGCCCAGAATCCTGCCAGACTAAGTAACGGATCTCCAGGCATTTACGAGGCATGTGAAATCTTTCTCCATGTTCTCATTCTGCCCTAATTCAATTAGGCTCCTCTCCAAACGAGCCTGGGACCACGGATTCTTTTCTCTCTTTTTCTTATGAAGAGGAGTGTCAGACAGTTGCCGGGGTGTCAGGACTAAACCTAGACCTCATCACTTCAGCCTCTCCATATCCTGTCTGCATGCTAACACCCTGATAAGCATCAGATGCTGCAGCGGTCAGCCAGGATCCCATGACATCAGCCAGGCCAAAGAGTCAACTGAGCAGCTCTGCAGCGCTCAGGAGAAATGACTGTTATTGGTTGTCTCTTATCCATGGTGATGATGTCATACTCATCAGCATGTCACCCTCAGGACTGACACATGGTGGCTACACTGAGTTAAAGAACCACAGTGTCTGAAATGTATTGATTACTGTTTAGTGTGTCATAAGTTGACAAAATACATAGAGGAACACTAAATGTATATATTTTCATTAACATAACAATACACATGTCATACCAGAGGAGATGGAATGTGCTTCAGAGAAAAGAAAAGAATATGATACTAAACATAGTAAGAGAAACTGACATTAAAAACAGAAGCAAGAATTGAATAAAAATACAACAACATCATGAAATAAACTCCATAAAAATATGTACAAGAAACAAAAATACAATAAAAACATGAACATATATGTACAATATAACTGAATTAATAATGAAAGAGCTGTGCAGTTTTTAGAAGTGGGAGTTTTGTGCAGGAATGTGAAAAATTGTCCAAGGACTGAGCACATGTTCCCATCACAAAGTATAAAAAGAATATGCAATATACATCGATATAGTCCCAAATACATGGGTCAATGTAACGCATGTAGACAGATGTAAAAAACACAGGAACCAATCAAACAAATCATATTCTCATCAAATTCACAAGAAAATAAGTAATGTTTTAGTGCTTTTATACTATGTTAATGTTGGACTACATTTGATGCAGTCTGGTAGAGTATTCCAGCAGAGAGTACCTTGAACTTAGGTTAGAACCATGATGTAGTTAACACATTATTACTCCCAACACGTCAATGCCGTTGTTTGGTCAGTGTCCCTATGCTTCAAACTGTGACAGTAACGAATTACTGTAAATTTACGCTGGATTTTCAATGGTATCTTACAGTATTTCATAATAACTGTAACATACAGTTAGATGTTCATCCCTTGCATGTAAATTAATAGTTAATGCCGTAAATTAACCATAACAGCAGACTACTGTAATTTATCAGCATAATACAGTATTTTCTGTGAAGTGGTGGAAATAAGCTTCTCTATACAAGTTAAGTGAATCTCAATCCATCTACATCGTACTGTCTATTGTAGGTTAATGTGTCTGTAATGACGATAGAATATTTTTATTATTCAAACTGTTTATTGCCTAAAAGTCATTTTTGAGTGACAAGAGGTGACCGACTACTCTTGAACGTGACTTTGGACACAACAGCTTCAGTTCATCCTTCTGAGCAGCCATGTGGAGATCAACCGAGGAGCCAAGGTAACGTTACGCTTATCATCCTAAATTCAAAGTCTCCAGTAGTGTTTTGTCTTAATGATTATTGAACTGTTAACATCTCAGATAATGTGTCTGTTTCATTACATTAGGTTGCTAATATTGGTGGCGCTAATGTTAGCTCTGTAACATTAGCTAGCTCGAGCTCAAGTAGCATTAGAAAGTTAAGTTAACAGAAATAAAGTTAATCGCCAATTACAGTGTTAAGATGTAACATGAGTAACATAACTTGTGTTTACTTGTGCTGTTATTGAACCGTAGGACCGCAATCGGGACGATCATCAACATGGATAGGGGACCAGAAATCACCGACGTGTGTTCAAGACGATGAACAGTTGAGGTAACGCTAACGGTAACGTCGGTTCAGCTTGAGCAAAAACCTTTGTCTGTTGTGTTCAAATCAGGCCCACAGGAGTTGACAAGGCAGGTTTCCTTTCTCAAAACACTGACCTGATGCATCAAGTGGATATGTTTTGCTGAACATAATATTATGCATTGGCCCTCTACATCCTCTAGTCTAATGAGCAGACTTATAAACGCACTGTTACAACTCCTTCATAGTGTCATATTGCTTTTCGGAGAATTATGATGATAAGTTCATCGTAGATGCAAAAGTATACTTATGTACAATATATTATGTTGAATATTGTTGCTCCTGGATGGATCACAGCCAACCCAATTATGTTCAACACAGCTCCATGTCCTTGGTCATGGTGCCACAGCACTTACAAGAATAAACTTCATCATTCTCACAATTCTAACCCTTTGCTTTTTTATTAACAGCATTTACTTGTACTTTTACTTTCAATGAACAGGTTATGATGTTCATTTAATGTTCAGGTTGTGATGTACATTTAATATCAGAAAATTACTTTTGACACTTAAGTACTTTTGTACTTAAGTACAAAAAATATCAGATACTTTAAGACTTTTACTCAAGTAGTATTCTAATAGGTGACTTTTTACTTTTACTGGAGTAGTTTTCCAGTAAGGTATCTTTACTTTTACTCAAGTATGGCTTTTGAGTACTTTATACACCACTGGATGTAATACAAATGTCCCTTTATTATTATTTATGGAATAAACTGCAACAATTATGTATTGAATGTCTATTGTGATTATTGTATTTGTTGGGAATTAAATGCAAAAGTATTGGGTTGTATTACCCTTTGTAAATAAACGGTAACATTCAGGCATATACAGTAAAATCACGGTAAAACCCAGTTATCTTACTGTCATGTACCGTAATACAGTATACGGTAAGATACCGTAAATTACAGCAGTACACCGTCAAATAAATTGTAAATTACTGGCGTCCCTGTTGCCAGTAAGTTACCGTTAATTTACGGTGAAATAATTTAGAGTGGTACCCCTCTAAAATCAGATTTGTGCTTTAAAAAAAGAAAAATTGCATAGTTTTGTTCACAGCCAATCCCCACAAGCGTTCCTTAATTTATGCAGTGTGTGATTGGCCCATTAACGCAGCAGCTACAACCCATACAGCCTGCCTGCAGACGGCGCTCAACATGGAGAAGGAACAGATCACTGTACTGTGATGTTGTTCCCTTTCTTATACCAAACTGGAAAGGTACACTCTGATGTGTCTGCACCGACCACTGTATTGTCTGATTGAATGAATCCAACCCACAATAGGCCAACCCCACCTCGAGACACAAATGTAAGGCGTCAGAAACACACTTAAATTCAAACTCAATAACAAAGTGGTCATAAAAGACGCTTCGTACATTTTTGAGTGAGTGCAGAAACCGCAAGAAATTCCCAGGTTTGATCCCTGGCTGGATTTTTGTGTGGAGTTTGCATATTTGCATGGTCTCCCTGTGTTAGCGTGGGTTTTCTCCAGGTTCTCTGGCTTCCTCCTCACACAGTCCAAAGACGTGAAGGTTGGGTTTGAATGTGAGCTTGAAATGGTTCTCTGTCTCTATTTGTCAGACCTGTGATAGACGTACGAGCTGTCCAGGTTATACCCTGCCTTTGCCCAATGTCAGCTGGGATGAGTTCCTCCTCATCATCCAACTCTTCCATCATTTTCTTTCCAGCCTTGGAGTTTAGTTGTCCCAAGCTTATGTTGAACGATTAAATCACGCCCAAAGACTGCCCGACAAAGGATTGGAGAACCACAGGTCCATTCAAAAAGAGATGACATGCTGCACACAATCCAACACAGAACAATGTGTAAGCCTGGCGTGTGCAAGAGGTCACCCGCACAGAACGCAAAGGCGCACAGCGGCAGGAGTATAAATCATAAATCAAGCATTCTAGTGACACATTACACACACAGGCTTCATTCTCATGCAGAGCCTGCAGTGACAGTTGGTAAGAACTCTGGTTAGCCATTGTTTTACTGCTTCATTTTTAAGAGAGAGATAATATAGAGAGATTGAGATAAGTAGCCAATAGTGTTGTAAAAATAATACATAAATATAACAGGTACAAAATAAGAGAAATAACTAAATAACAAGCTACCACTAAAATTAATCTAAAGTTATACCAAATGTATCTGTAATCTGATTGAATCCTTTTTTTTCTCATATCGTAATTATTCACCAAGCCTGTCTGGACGTGAGGATTTCTAACGGAAATAATAAGAGAATGGGTAGTTGGGAAATTATACGTGATAACTTGTGTCAGCATTTTTGTCTACCAGCAAACAAAATAATTAAGATGCCTCATCTCAGCTCTTGATATGTTCTTGAATGTAGGATGCATTAAGATGAAATCAGGAATTTAGGGGGTTTTGAGGCATTGGAACCAATGTTGGTAGAGAGAAAGGCATTTTGAATATATTTGTAATCATACTGCAAGTGTGTAAAATAGTCACAGTTGACATTATGGTAGAGAACTTAAAGAATTAGCAGATGGTCCTTTCAGGAGATTTGATTAGTGATGTAATGGCTATTAGGCTGAAATGGTCTTTGTCAAGTCAAGGACTGGTGGCTGTGTGATAGTGAGTCTCAGCAGTAATCCCCACTGGGAGTGACATCCAGAGGAACAGCTACAAAATGCTGGAAGCCCCTCTGACCTTCGCTGATACCTTCTGTTGACCTTGGTTTGACTTTTGAGTGAAGTCCCTGAGCTTCCTAACAGAAGCCCAGCTCCATGACACACATTCATCTCACTCTGCTTTCCCCATTAAATAGCCTCCCCCGCTTCATATTTACAGAGGCTTACGAACAAGGCCAGGGCACATGGCTTCTCCTTCTTGGATACCCAATCTGCCTGCCACTTATCTGAGGGATTACTGCAGTAACAGGCCCAGCTACCGCAGATTAGAGACAAAGGCCAAATTAAAACAGGGCCGATCAACAAACACCGGGACAAGATGACAGGGAGGTGATCCAATTACACTGATAACCCAGCGATCCCCCGTGTGCTGCAGGAGACACTGGAACAAACAGAGGTAAACAGACACAGCAGCACATGCCGATAGAGATACATACAGATGCATGTGGACACATCGACAAGTGCCCGTCGGTTGACAAACACAGTGACATTGCAATACAGCGTTGGAGATTACAGATGTCTTGTTATCCATTTAAAGTATCCATTATTGCAACAGTAACCATCATCTACCAGTTTGGTAGTCGTTGACCGGAGGAAGAAGTATCGCTACCAAGACTTCGATTAGAAACACTGTCACTTGATCTCAGCATTTGTAAACTCATTCACATACGATCTTGTCTGTAAATCAAATGATGTATGAAACATACAATACTTATAATACCACTTGGCTTGTTATGAGTATATAGTAGTAATTAATATGATACACATATACATATTGCTCTCACATGTAGCTCCCAACAGTTTTAATGTGCAACCCACTCAAGACCGTATATTTGTCTGAAAAAGGTATTGTCTCGGGAATGCATACAATGCACAGTTTGGGGCTAAAAGGCAAACGTGATGAGATGAGGCAAAGCGACAAGATCAGCAATGATGACAGATAGAAGGGGAACTAAAAATGGAAACAAGATGAGATAATAGGTAATACTGTGTCAAATAAGCAAATGACAGTAATTTATAACAAGGAGCTTCTTAAAAATGAAATAAATTGTCTTTGCAGTTTTTTTCATCACTGCACTGTAATGACAGTGTCATATCTTTGACTCCAGCTCTAATGGAAAAGCCACAATCCAGGAACTAACTATGAAGTGAGTGACAAGGAAGTATGAGCTCACCGTGGCCCCAACACTGCCCTCAGCGCCGACAGCAGACAGCCGCCAACCTCCAACTCTCCTCTCGGCCAATCGCGGGCTAGCTCATTACCGCCGCAGCCCCATTGTGTTAATTGAAGCCACCCTAACTACGCCGTTCCTCTCGCTCTATAAAAGCAGAAGACTCGTCACTCTTTCTGGCCGCTGTTCCCTCCAGCTACACAGGTAATTGAATTGTGGCAGGTCTCTCAGTAAACTGGCTTGTTTTAATAACTTCACCAGATTATGTTTAATAAGTGAGCCTTAAACGGTCTTTTTGCCAGGCCACGGAGGATGAGGAAGGTCAAATGTGATAATAGAAATGAGGAAAAGGGCCATTTTCCTGGTCCTGCTCGAGGGACAGATGTAATCACCTTGTCTGTACAATGTGAGGTTCAACTGTGGGACACAATGCCAGAGACTGTAGAGTTAAGGTAGATCAGCTTCACAAGCTGTCCTCTTCTATACGCCTATCATCATACCAGCTGGCACGCCTGCCGTGTGCTGGGTAAATATTCAGGTCTTACACTCTGAACAAGCTGTTGCAGTGAACATCCACCAGTAAATATTAGGAGAAGGTTCTGAAATGAAAGTTACAATGACACGAAACTTCGCTTTCACCTTGTTTTCTTAATTGTCTTATTTAGCGATACATACCTATGCATTCTGAAATGAATCCAGTGCATGTTTAGGGGCTCTGTAGGAACACTGTTCCTGTTGGTCAGTCCTGGGGTCAGTTTGTCAGTTACACATGAAGCTAAATGTGACCTGATGATGATGCCAGAGGAAATGTCAGGGGAACAGGACGGTAATTACAATTCATCCCGAAGAAAACATGAATCCCTCCAATAGTTATTATATTATTATAAGATATTTGATTCAAAACCAAAAGTACAACCTCAGGGGACATAGGGAGGAAAAATAATCTCGGCCTTTCTTTTAGACAGTTTCTCCCCCATATTGCACCAGAGTTCTCATATCGATGTAAAAATAGGATTTTGATATTAGTGAAATAATAAAGTTTCTAGTAAAATAATAGAAGCACAGTAAACATCACTTGAAAATGTACATGCTGAAATGTCTATATTAGTTAGTTGGCTTACAGGTACTTTGGACACAGCTATGCTGAGTTATTGTCATGTCATACAGAAGGTAAGAAGCCACATAAATGTCTGACAATATAAAGCGGAGTATATAAAATATGGGAATATTGACATATTTAATTTTCGTTCTGTTTGGAAAGCCATCAAAACCCTTTCTTGTCTCGCCGTAGTTTACCAAAGGTTGCTCCAGCTGTGATTGTTTTGACTGGCTCCGTTTAATTTAAGGTCATCCGAAAGTTTAAAGGTTCAGAGATCAGACTGGGGTCGAGTCTTATCAGTCTAGGCTGATGGTTTGGTTTCACTGATAGCTTCGGCAGCTTTGCCAGACACAGCTCTACTGGAGGGCGGGACCAGGCAGCACCAAAAGGTCAAAGGTCACACTGCTGAACAAATAAGAAATACAGATGCCCTTTTTCATGTTGGTTCTAACTTTGAGGTGTGGAAAATGAGAGATGCACAGAGAGAATCAAAAATTGAATGGATTTCGAAAAAGAAAGCAGTATAGTGTGATGTAGAGGGAAAGAAATGCAGAAACTATTCAGACAGTGATATTGTGGGGAGGCCAGATGTTGGGAAAGAGGGGGAGATAGGCTGCAGAGAGAGATGCATAGTACGCTGATCAGCAGTCAACAGACCACTGTCACACAGACGCCTATTTACATAATATTGTGTTGGCAGAGGAGTGACAGCTAGTGCAGGTAGCTATCAGTAGGAGCAGGACATACATGTTACCCTGTGTGTCTTTTTTTCTGGCCATCTCTTTCCGTCACCTCGCTGGACAGGTGGCATCCCCTAGCCCTGTGATTAGCGTGTCAACGTCTTAACATGTCGATGGGAGCGGCGCTGCAGGCATCTACATTCATATATAAATGTAAATTCAAACCCTCCCACCATCACACACCTGCACCGTGTCGCCTGACAGTTCAGGATTGATTTGGCTGCTTCCCATCCACCGAGACAGCTGCAACACGGGAGCCGGGATCGCCTCGGACACCGACAAACAATCACAAGACGCTTCAAATCGTAAACAGAGATGGGGAGCAGGGGGAGGACATGACAGTCACAAAATGTCCCAATCAAGAAAACTTTGTGTGAAAGCCATCCAGGAAACTTTTTACCCATTATTTCTTCTTTCATATTCTAATGACGCCTCTGTGTGGATGAGTCCTCATCAGGCCTCATCAGATTCTAGGAGTGACCACTTTGTCAATCCACACACACTGATTTGGGATTGGGTTAGGATTGCAGGGAGACACACTTCATGTTGACGCAGCCATTGCTGATTTTTTTTCTTTCTGAGGGGTAAAGAGGCTTACATTTCATTTTACAGTGTGCATGAGTTCTCAACTCAAGCGTTCAGCTTTGAATTTGTATTGCCAACAAAATAAGGTTGGTTGGGTACACATTTTTCAGTTTCTTTTCATTAGAACTTGACAAATATTAGTTCTGTTTCTAAATGTTGTTTAGATTTAAGCATCATTTCTCATGCAAACTATAGAAAAGATACTTTGGTGTGTCACTAACCTAGACCTAATAAATATTTAAGATGCAAAAAACTCTAAGCGGGTTTTAAAAGGAAGGTCTGGTCACTGGTTGGTGGAGGCAAGTGAAACAATTGATCTTCCATTATCTATGTCGAAAGGTTTTTTATCATGTCTTTAGCATGGAAGTGCTAGGAGTGTGGCAGTTATACAGTTTTTGTATGTACTGTAGGTTTTACCATTTGTAACATTTTAGCAGATCACCAGCCTTATGAAATATCTGATTTGTTTTGAGATTCAAAAACTCTGGGGTTTTGCCCATTGACAGCCATCAGTGAGCACAATGTACAATCAACCAATCACAGTTTGTTGGCAGGATTATAAGTAGTATACATTTAACGTGAGTTTACAAAGATACGTCTGGGAAAAATAGCAAAAAAAAAATGACCAGTAATCTGCAGACATGCATGCACAAGGTGGATGCACCTGTAAAGGCTATAGTCTTGAATTGCACTTAAAACAACTCTACATTCTGCATGTTCTATCAATCAGCATGACAAACTACAAGTTAACTCATCCTTGAGATCACTACCACCGCTGATGTGTCGACTGAAAGTTATGCGCTACTGACTGGTTAGGGGGAAAAAGAGTTCAGTCCGATTGTCAGGTTAGTGGAGAACATAAAAATATGTACCAAATATCACAGCAGTACACACAATATCTTTTGAGAACCATAAACGCCTCCACAGGTTTTTAGAAATGTCTGGGGACCATGCATGTCTGTACAGAACTAAAAGCTAATCCATCCATTAGATGTTGAGATGAGAGGAAATGTTGACCTCATGGTGGCACAAGATAAAAGGTCAGGGGATCACCAAAGTCATTAGGGTTCATCCTCTGGGAACTATGAATTTAAAAAATGTTTTTCAGCCTGGACCAAAGTGTTATACATACTGACCGACTGACATTGCCATTCCAACAATCCCACAGTCGTGGCAGGAGTGAGACTTTCACACATGTCAGCTGAGATAGAGGATGGGTCTGAGTGGAGGGAGGTGGTCAGAGGGTCTGTACAGAGTGATTATGGATGACCTCTTGGTGGTGGTGGGGTTGTTAGCAGTTTTGGAGTGGGGGTTGGGGTTGCTTCAAGTGTCAGAGAGGTGCAAGACAGGAGATGAACCAAGCTTGGCCTCTACCTGCCACCGACCTGGACGCACATGTTAGTTTAGATGTGATTGCCTCTGGAATTGCAGGCACTTACTGGGTGAACCCTCCACTGCCTCGGTAAGCCCAGGGTGTATTACATGCCTCCTGGAGATAAAAATACATCGAAAGTCACTGAATGCTGACCTCTTGGGATCAGCATCTGTCTAAATGCATCCAATCTATCAGCTCTGTGGTGGCGTTAAAGGAATGCTCCTGGGACAACATCTTTTACCTTTTTCTTTTTACTGTATCAACAGGCAATAGTGATATCAGTCAGATTTGCTTTGTCTTGTCTTGAAAGATACTCCCTGCTTTTCTTCTCAATCTACCTCCTTGAAGGCGAAAGGAAATTTTTGGCACAGTGCAATTACATTTTGTTAAATGTTAAGACACACATAACAGGGTCGCACAAATGAAGGCAAAGATGTGTCGATGTGAGTTGACAGTGTTACGTGTATTCTCAGGTTTTGTCATTCTTCTAAATGTATCCCTGAGCACAATATACTTTAGTTTCAGTTTGAACACACTTTAGCAGTCATACTTCTTATAACAAATAAAGTCTTCATGATAAAAGGATAGAAAACCTGCAGATGACTTTCACGATGACGTTCTTGATATTGCAGTTTTCAAAAAAACCTTTCGGAAATGTGGGCATGGTGGAGACCAAATTGTACGGTTACTAAAATGATTAGGGATCCTCCTTTGGGGACATGAATATTCAGGCCCGGTCTCACCAAATGGCATATGAATGACAATTTGTTATAAATTTAGCCTCCAATAACAACACCATTCTTGCTTTTTTTATGCCATGTTGTCTTTTGTGTTTTTTAAGTTTTACTGTTTTTTGTAAGCTCAGATGGTTGTTTTTCCTAAACCTAACTGCGGCCGTTCCTCAGTAACGACGAGGCATAACATGACGGCAGGAAGCCTGAAATGTGTTATCTTGACACGTGGAATGCCCTTAAAATGTTGTGCTATTTATAATCCTTCACATGAAATCAGGTTGAATATTCATATCAAATCCTCACTTGGTTGTCAGGCTATGTGGGTCTTTGTCAGCGAGAGCTCAACCATCATTGCCATCCTTCCCCCTATTTGCGGTGAGTTGTTGAAATTCTGCCTGTTTCCGTATTGTTGATTCCTTGACTGATGGACGGGCCTTGAGTTTGTGCAAGGTGTCATGCTGTGTGACAACTTACTACTTACTAGCTTTTTCTCCATCGGATTCATTCGTTTGTTTTTGATTTCGAAAAAAGGGATGAAGGAGATTTTTTTAACCTTCTCAATATTTTTTTCCAATGTTTTTTTTCAACAATGAAATAATAGCTGCTTTTCAATAACGGCACGTTTTACTTGATTAATCACTAACAAACTCAGGTGATTTACTCGTTAACATACATACACGTTTTGTCCAGATAAAAATGGCATGTAAAAGTAAAGGTGGGGAATGGAGAAACTCAAAATATAACAACAACCATATTGTCAAAATGCCTGGTCTCAGCCTTCAAATTATGACTTTTCCTTAAATGAATTATTGTATTGTCATTGTAAAATATTTTACCAATGCCTTTTTACAACAACATGGATATTTCTTGTGACGTAGGATTTCCAGATATCTCTGCCGTCCAGCAAAAAAAACAATTGAGGTTCAAAGTTCAGTTAAAGGATCACAGACTTTGGTCTGTATTACATTGAAGAGCTGATATTTTGGAGACATGAAACATTATGGGAGCATAATGCTCCTTATAATGTACCTGAAGATTTTTAATTTCCATTTTTCCTTCAACCCCTTGTTGTACAATCTACAACATTCTGTTATTTTTTATTATGAACAATTGATCATTTAATATCTTGTGCTATAATTAACCAATTCAAATGGTTGTCAGTTTATGTTAAATATACACCCTCCATACACAATCACACACACATTCAATAGTGTGTGTGTGTGTGTGTGTGTGTGTGTGTGTGTGTGTGTGTGTGTGTGTGTGTGTGTGTGAAAGCCACTACAGCCACTCCAATTAAAAAACATGGGCAGGGAAGAGGAATGTGCAGGTTTTTCCTTTGAGACCAGAGTCAATACAAACACTGAATGACACGCTGATGCAGGCTAGGCGCTCACTGCACTGATGCACATGCATCCACACACACACATGAATGAACACATACACACAGACACAAATAAACCAGTCAGCAAAACAAGTTGAAAACACACGCAGTCTTTCAGTCGAGATAGCACCAAAAAGATGTCTTTTGTTGTTTGTCTCTTTTTTTCTCTGTTTGTCTCTTTTTTTCAATTCTTCTGCATCTTGTGACCAGCCTAATTGAGCTGTAAATCATCAAAATAACAAGTTGATTTCATACTGAGATGTCAGAATTTTTTTTGACAAAGCTGGGGAAAGACATAATTACAGAAGAAATTAAAAAGTGTGCCCAAATGCGCTGTTGCAAACAGAAACAACAAACCTATTACATTCCCCCTGCAGGCTACATCAACACTAACAGCACAGTAGGCTGCATTAAATAATAATAATGCATTTAATTAGCTATTCCATTCTTCAGTAGCTTCTTTGAATGGGTTATGAAATGGTTTAATTGGAGAATAATGTAAAAATACATTTGAATTGTTATTTTCCCTCGAAAGTGTGTGTGCTTTCCAGAGTCAGTATTGATGGGAGCAGATGGTATCGGCAAGCTGCATCAGCGGCAGGCGGCGTGTGTGTGTGTGTGTGTGTGTGCGTGTGTGTGTGACAGGGCTAGTTTCAATTCATACTCTTCCTGCACCTTTGATAGTCAAGTGGATTACACCTTGTGTTCAAACAGAAAGGGAGGAAAGAAAAGCGGCAGAACACAAAATGGAATTAGGAGGCTGCTTATAGGCCCTGATTCATTTATTGTTAACTCCTTCCAGTTCATTAAGCCTAATCCCTGTTAGGATGGTGAGTAACAGAGGACCTGAATGGGCCCAGGCTGGCTGAGGGGGGGCATGTGGGCCTATTGTGGTCCTCTTTTGGGTTAATCCTAGTCCCTGTGGTGTGTTTGTGTGCTTGTGTGTGTGAGATGGGGGAGAAAGAGGGAGTCAGCTGGACAAGGGGCTGAGCACTTTTCTCCTGCTGTACCCTGGTCTGTCTGGGTGGGTGTTGAGTCCCACCCTCCACCCTGAGTTTTGTTGTAACCCCCCTGAGTTCCTGTGACAAGCGTGAAGCAGCCCTTTCCTTTTGTGAATCTGGCGGGGCTCTTTGCGCCTGGCCTGGCCAGACGCACACACACACACGGAAGGTCACCGATGGCCGTGTTAATACAGATGTACATGCCAATAAGGCCTCTTAATCAGTACACAAGAGGGAGAGATTGACTTTTAAAGGAGATGTACAGCCAGTCGAGCCATTCTCTCTGCGCCGTGCTGACTCCTTTAATTTTCCCTGTATGGCTGACTCGGGCCCGCTCTGAAAAGAAAGAAAACTGAACAGAGGAGATAGGATCTGTAAACACACAATCTTATTCATGTTGGAAATTCCATTCACAGTGGCAGCTCCAAGTGCTCTACACATTCCATTAAAGGTTTAGAACAGGATGAGACAAAAAAAAGTAGATCAATTGAGAAAACTATTGAAAGTAAACTAAAGTTAAAACAGAAACATGAGGTCAACAAAGTGGAAGTTGTTGGCATTATTGAATAAGCAGGTTCGATCAGTAGACGTGTGGGTTTGGTGATGCCGTTTTGGTGGAGTAGAAACCAGTGGCGGCTGGTGGAACATGTTCTAGGTAGGGCCATCCTATCAATTTCAGCAAACATCCCAGTGTGATTTAATGCAAAAAAAATTAAAGTATCAAACACGCATTATTACTTGGCAGTTAAATATTTAACATGTATTCCAACACGAAAACAATCAGTAAATAACACTTATATAATATAATATAACATGTTTATTTATTGAGATGCCCCTATGGACCTTGTTATAGGAGGTAAAGATCAGGAGAAGTAAACATGAAGTGTAATTATGAATACTGATGTTAAATTAAACTATGATGAGTTTCCACTGTTAATTTAACATCGCTATATGTTGATGCCTCCATGACCAAGTTAAGCAGATGAGACTGAGGACAACTACGTAGGAAAAGATGTTCACTTTGTCTAATATGCAGCTTGACAGAGTTCTCATGTGTGTCCTGGTGTTCTCATGTTTCCTTACCTCCTCATCCCTCACTCCCTACCCTGGTGTTCTCATGTTTCCTTACCTCCTCATCCCTCACTCCCTACCCTGGTGTTCTCATGTTTCCTTACCTCCTCATCCCTCACTCCCGTAACTGTCCGTGCTGGATCCGTCCCCGTTGTTTTAAAAAGCTAAATAAGTTATTAGCATGACGTCATCCAGCTAGCCAAACCTGTCTGGTGTACAGCTAGTACAGAAGCTTCGCATGTACTGCTTCCCTTTCCTGCTAGTCTGCTGTCTGATTGTGAGGTCAGGCTGATCTGATGTCAGCTCTTTGGCTGCAGAATCTCCGCCAAAGTTCTCCTCTCAAACGGGTCTTGGAGGAGTCGTGCTCACGCTGGCGCTCGCGTGTAGAGACTTCTCCTGACGAGAACGCGCAGCGAGGGGGGCCTGATCGTTCTGGCCCCACGCTGAATCTATTTGAGGGTGCTGATTGGCTAAATTGTATGTCACTCATTTATATCTTGAATCAGCAATTGGCTGAACTGCTTCATAGACCCGTCTCTTTTGGGCCAAAACGATTCGGCCCCCCTAAATGTGCGTTCTCAGAGTGTCGTGCACACAGACAGAGAGCACGAGCAGACGTGCACACAGGGGGAGAGGACGAGCAGGAAAAGCATATATTTTGCGCATACATCATATTTTACACACATTACTGGGTACATTCCATAGTTCAAAAACACAAATATTGACAATTTGTATAATTTATGATTATTATAATCTTTTTTTTTTTTTTTGTGTGGCTCATGGTGTAAAATGTGTCAAACTGTACAGTAGGAAGAGTGAGCAGACCAAGGTCAGGATTATGATTGAGTCCTGGCCTTGTACGTGATGTGTAAACAAATAGCGTTTTAACACTCAATTATCTGGCTAAAGTCCCTTTTGCATCATAAATAAAAATGAATTAAAAAAAATCGCCTTAGTTGTCATTGTAAAAACATTTAGATCTACTGTGATGTATATATGGATGACCAATCAGAGCAGACTGGGCTTTTTCAGAAGGGGGGGGGTTTAAAGAGACAGGCTAGTGACAGAGGGTGAATACAGATATATTTAGACAGATAGTATAAAACAATGTGCTTCTTGATCATTCAAATATGTAAAAATCTTGAGTACAATTAGAGCCTCACAGTGATGCATGTTCATCATTTCAATTGTCCTTCAATCAAGGTTCCTAATGCTTTATTTTCACAACCACAGAGAAAAATAACATAGCAAGAAATACCACTCACAGCGTGGATTTTACATTTCAAAATGTATCATTATAATTATGAACCTAAATGTGTGTAGAAATCGTACATATACAGTTTATTGGCTTTGTGACCAAAATGATGACCATTTAAATCATGTCCTCAACAGCTACTCATATGCCCATGAGCAGGACCTGAACCCGGGTGTCCTCTGCTTAATGGCCAACACTAGAAAAGTGTGAAAGTGTGCTGCTGGAAAACAGTGCGGTGCTCAGTCTGGGGGAATTAAAAGAAAGTAAAAAAGATCCAAATGAAAGATGACGGCAGCTGGAATGAATTAAAGTGCTGATTTGACTTTGTGAATATGTTTTATTGAAGAGCAAATGCTTTCTTCCATAGAAATCTCTCCACATTTCTCTGCCATCACCTCTCGCCCTTACCTTGGAGGTCCATAATGAACGAGTTCAACACAAATAGACACTGAGTGAAAGAAGCAGAGTAGTGGATGGAGACGGTTTTAGGAATAAATGACGTCAAGTCTACACCACCTCTGTTTATTGTTTTCAAGAATGGATAAACGTAGATTTTATATAATGGTGTTGATAATAATATCAGGAAATAATGATGGAGGGGATAACAATAGGATTAAAAATACAACAAATGAAAAGGAAAAAAAAAGTAATTATAACGATGTTCAAAAAACAAACAGACAAGTGCTGATCGGTCATGATAGCTAAATGTGGCAGCCCACCACCTCATCATTCCAAATGTCCGTTATTTCTTCATATTATCTTTTTAAGCTTGATATGTAATTTATAAAATGACTTATCAGTGATACAGTTGTTCAGATGTCAAGACATTTTGAATTGAGCTTCAGGACACTATCAGGACATGGCTCCATTTTTGACGAACTTCAACGATTGTTGTTAACAAAGAGAAAGCAGAATGTGTTATTGTGAAAGGCCCGACACACCCAGATGTTATCTGTCACTGGTTATGTTTAATTCGACCTTTCTTCTTTTCAGGACTGTGAGCATCTACTGGAAAGACTTAAATAGACATCTCTACACCAACCGATTATTCCGCTCCATAGCTCCACCCGACTTCAACCTGAGCAGAGGTTTAATCAGCCAGAAGAAGTGGAAACACCTGTGTCAGTGTTCACAACCTGATTATTTTCAAAACACACACACACAAAAGTACAAAATACCGTACAGTATAAAATATTGTAATGGTGGATTTCCACTCTAAATGCACCCATGAATCATTAGCAATCAAAATAATAATTAGTTTTCCCTGAAATCTGAAAGAAAAAAATATCGAATTAAAAACAACAATAAATAGTCTGAGGTGACAATTTTTTAACAAAAACCCTGACTTTATTTATTTAACATGAACAATCAATAAAGGGATGCTTTCAAATACAATGCATATATATTTAAAATCAGCCCCGTCATCTACTCATAATATCCTTAATTTCTATGTGTACATAATCAATAGGATGCATTATCAGCTGATTGTATCATTCGAAAATCCAACCACCACAGACAGAATAAATAAAAGCAGTGTTTCCCTGATTCATCTCTTTTTATATTTGGATCCCACTAACCATTCCAATGGACGAGTAAAAGTCTATCATATGATATTTTGACATAAATACAACAGCTCGTGTTTATTCAAACACAGTTTAACTAAAAATTCTGTAATTACAAACAATTAACTCAGATGACAGTAAACTAGACGTCCTAGAAGAGTTCTATCCATTGGAATGGCCGGGGGATCTGGACAGGTTATTACGTTTCGTCTTCCAAGTTGTCCCTGGTGTTGTCTCGCCATAGCTGATAGCGAATACCTTATTGCGAAAGACTTTCCAGGTTGATCTCAGAGAGGCATCAGAATAGAACAACAAGGGCTTTCTAGTTTTTAGTTTCAGACAGATAAAGATCATAAGATGCAGTGTCCTGGAGCATTTTGCAAAAGGACCAGACAGCTGGGGAAAAGGGAACACAAGTTCTGTAATCAAAAGTCTTAATTCACTACTTTGCCGGAGAGAACGCAAATTGCTTTAGACACTGAGAAAAAAAGGGTTCTGAGGCAAACTAATCAAGAAATAACTATTGTGCCATGTTGACACAAATGCCTCTGAAACACCATGAATCAAGTTCGACAATAGGGCCACAATGGTCCCGAGATTAGCGCCTATTACTTGGATGCATTAGTGCCTCACACCCGTGTTAAGAGTCCTCGTTTAATACCGTTCAAGGGGCGGTCCAGAAATCCCCAAGTTTCTAAATTGGAATTTCATTCCCCCAGGTACTTCTGCTCATATGAGAAAAGTTGGAATGCATTTGATCTGTCCTAATTTCAATTAATTAGCAACAATGGTTGCTCAGGGAGTCCCACAGGGCAGAGGGAAAAATTGGCTGAAGGGAAGCAAGCGTCAGAAAAGTGATGGGAGAAGTGGCATCAATAAACTGTTAGAGACTCATTAGCAGGCTAAATGGCTCTCCCAAAGTCACGACACTTTAACACGGGACCTGGTGCCTAATTACTGGCCCCAGTATCCATTACAGGCCCCTCCTCTGCTCCCCTCCCTACATTCCTCCTTTTTATTCCACCCATCTCAGCCACAGTGGAATGGGCCTGTTAATGATTGCTCTACAGAGCGAGATTAAAGGGCCATTGTAGTGGGGGTGTGAGTGTGGGCAGCCATCATGAGAAAGTGAATGTGTAAGTTGGTGTCCATGTTGATTAAACCTTTCAGGGATGTAAAAGTATCAAAATCGCCTGCTTGAGTCAACCTCTTCAACTCTGCCAGAGCCACCTGTGGCCCACCATTAAAAACACATGCATGGCTTACCATTGGTCGAAATCACCAAAAAATAATTTACACTGTAGCCAAGATCCAAAATGATTTGGATGTTTGCCGAAAATGATGCACAAGAGACAAGATTTTTCCATTCAATAAATAACGGTGTAGCCTACAAATCATTGCATATTTTTACGTCAATATCTTACTCAACAACAATGTTAAAACATGTAAATATCAAACATGAATGACATTGGCATAAAATGTAGAACATATTTGGAATGCATTTGTAATTTGTGAACTTTGCAGTGACTGAAAAAAATGCTTTTCAGTGCTGTATCGGAAATGAATAATGGAATTCAAACTTGTCATGTATTAGTTTAGGGACCCAGACTGATGCTGTTATGCACTGATACCTTGAGCTGGCTCCAGTTGATGACAACTCTACAGTGGTGGGCCGTCAGGGCCTGCAAGGCCTTCTCTGCTGGCCTAAACAGAATCACAAACATATTTATATATTTTTTTTAAAGAAAAAAAAAAGAAATTATAATTTATTTTATAATTTAATAATTTTCTTAAATGCACGACATGTATTATAATTTATAACAATATTTTTCCCATTATCTTATTTTCTCATTGCACAGCTACTGTCTTCCTCAGTTGCTCTCAGATCTCACCTCTATGTGTGTCTATGCCAGATGCCTGCAGACTCGGCTCTGCAGCCAGTGCAGATTAAAGTACATGGGGACGATATTGTTGATTGTCATAGTGTTAAACCAATCAGATCTTTAGTTTGACATGTTGGGCGTATTCTTTGACGCGTCAGCGGCCGCTAGCCGCCTATAATGACGTCAGCATTACGTGCAGCTCAGTGTTCATCTGTAGCTTTCCCGCGAGGTGCAGTGTGCTGTGATTGGTCAGTGGGCGAGCACGTGACTATCACGAAATTTAACAGCCCAGCTGAGGCTGATGGGTAGTGAATCACATCACGTGATTTAGGTCAACCAATCAAAATGCATTCTGACTGAGTTGAGCTGCACCACGACACAAGGTGCTGAGAGGAGGAAAGACACTGCAGAGAGGTGCGTTCAATGCTCATGTTGTGAAAGTAAAATGTCACTCTCTTTTGGTCGCGGCTTGTCATTAAGGAATGACATTGGATCCCACAGCCAGATCAGCTGTGAACATTATATTTTCCTGAATTTAGGCTTTTGCATTCTCTAAATGCTCGACTCGTACCGAACGGTTTAATACGAAGACGTACATAGTTACAGCCTTAACAATGAGCTGTGGCGCCACAATGTGGTTATAAGGTGGTATAAAATGCACGGCTGCAACTCTACCAACCTACTTATACTTACAAACGTACCATTTAGTGACAGTTACTACACACATTTGATGCACTTACACTTCAGTCAGGAACACTCTCGTTATAGATTTTTATCCATTAATTGCAACAGATGGAAATACAGTTATACTTGGCGCTGGTGGCTCCGCTCATAAAATGCTCCCTGGATTAGCCAAGCAGCTACTAAACCAAAACAGGGAGCACCATGCATAACCCCCCTGGGTATACAGGAATGAGCCTGAAGAAAACTTTGAATACCATTTCAACCGTTTGAATCCGTGTATGGTTCGTTCTTTCATTATTTCGTTTAAAAATAAAATAAAAAAAACTAATAATCGGTTTTGTTTTTTTGTTTTTCTGTTTTAAAACCAGAACAGAAAAACGAAATAACAGAAAATCAAAAAAACGACGTTTTTCTGTTTTGGAAATTAAAATGGGAAAACGAAAAATAAAATTAGGTGAAGGTTTGTTTTGTTTGTGTGATATTTTGATATTGAACGTGACCCGGAACCGGAAACACTATGGATTTGTTTTGATTTCCACCCGCGAAGAAGAACAGGCAAAAGTCTTGGGAAGCGCCAACAAGTGGAGGAACGAACGGGCCAGGAACGGTATGGCCGCACTTGAGCCCTACTCTGGCTTAATAACTCAACTTTTTGAGAGTGGGAAAACACATGATGAAATCAGCACCGCTCTGCAGCGTTTCGGTGCTCCACAGTGTCATGTCCGTTAGGAGGTTCTGCATGGCACACAACCTAAGAAGACGAAATCATGTCTCCGACACTGAGTTGGAAACTGCTGTGATTTCTTCAATATACAGGGTATGTGATTAAAATCTTGAATGAGCATGGCATCTTTATCTGTTGGAGAATATTCATTTACCTATCTGTTTTAGACGGGTCCATCCTATGGCCGTAAATTTATGACAGGATACCTGTCTTCAATCGGCGTGCGTGCCGGGGAAAACAGGGTTGGGAGAGTCTTACGATAAGTACACCAGCCTTACCATGATTTGCGACGACATGTAAGTAATGTAGGGAGTTATATAAATGCTAAACACATGAACAGTGGTGGAAAGTAACTACGTACATTTTTTTGCTATACTTGTACTATAAGAGTATTTGATCCTTTCCACTAATGTTACATTTCATGGAGAAATATATTACTTTCTACTCCCGTACATGACATGTTTAGTAATGACTATCTTAACATTACATACATACGCGTGTGTGTGAAGAATTGTAATTATATTTCAGAGTTATCAACTGATGTCACATCATTATGATAACATATCATCCAGCACTACACATAGGAATGAATCATTTTTAATTATGTTTATCTTTTTTTAAAGGGTGCTCGTAATCTGAATCCCATCCCCTATCATGCAGGCTATATGGGCCACAAAATTCACATGGATCAGAACGAGAAGCTTGCCATGTTTGGAGTAACTCATGTGGTGGCAGTTGATGGCTACAGCAGCAAAATTGTTGCAAATGCTACCATGCCCATAAAAAACAATCTCATTATTTATGAGGAGGTGTACAAGTGAGTGATATAATGTCAAGGCAAATGTATTTAGTGTTAATGTAATTTTGTTTTATAAGGCTCATCATATCAAACTGAATTTTTATGTTTTTTCAGCAGATCTTGCTATGCATTTAATTCATTCAATGTAATGTACTGTATTTGACTTCTTCCATGTATGTCTGTGACACCAAGTAGTCATGTTACATTAACATACACACTCATTTGTTCCAGATCTGCAGTGGTTACCAATGGGATGTGGGACCAAGTGAGAGTTGACCATGGGAAGGAGTTTTATTTGTGCCTTTTCATTCAGGAAATCTTTTCCAGGCATAACCTCAGCAGGCAACCCTATGTCCAGACTACATCTTCCAGGGTAAATGTTTCTGTTTGTACTCAAAATGAAGGGCTCCAATAAGAACATAATAAAGATAAAACAATTGACATTAATACATAGGTCTATAAGATATAAAATAGGGCAGTCATATGCCATTTAAAAGACAGCAGTCTCATTATGACCTGTATCATTAGCTGGTACTTTCATTTACAAGTTATTTGTTGGTGAAATCAGTTCATATGGCTACAGTGCATGGTTTTCTGTGTCACATTCATGGATTTCCAAATGGAATATGAAGGTTGTTTAGAAACAGAATATGACAGGATTTGTTGGCAGTTTTGATCACAGTAATTAAGATACGGAGCAATTACCAGCTAATATAAACATTTGATCTTCCTCACTTATTTTTCTAACATATCTTGTGTTCACAACAGAATCTAAGGGTGGAGCGGATCTGGCCAGAAATAATCGTGTCAATTACCCACTAAAGCAGGCCTTGGTGCACCTGGTTGACCAGGAGGCCATAGATATGCAGGACAGCACTGTGAAATTCTGTGTATCAAACCTGACGTGCCCACTCAGCCAAATTGGGTTAACAAGGGTTGTAGAGTCATGGAATGCACATAGGATTCCAGGTATGCAAATGTCCATCTAAATATTGTGAATGAGTAATGTTAGCCTGTGCTTTAAAAAAAATGGTTTTAAACAAAACAGCAAACAATATAATTTAAAAATCCTTATTTACTTTTACCAGGCAGAGGAATACCTAACAGCTTTGCAGCAGGAGGATGCCCAGCCAAAATATCAGAGGACCTGCTACCCACTGCTTCTGTTGCTGCAGACAGATATGAGCAGGAATTGGGATCCTCTCTCAGCAGGGAGTCAACGTTCGGTGTGGACCCTTTTCACTCTGAGGAGGACAGGAGCCGGGCAGAAGAGGACTTTGCCATTGCCTACCCTGATCTGTCTGTCATTTTTGACAGTGTGGTCAACAGTGACTATACGATTTTCAATGAAGCCCTTTTCTGCCTGCTGAATGTGACAGAAAGGCATGTAGGAAATGTTTTGATGGTGTGACTGCATGTGTGTACTGCATGTGGACCACTATTTTTGTCAAAATAAAAATGTACACTGAAACAGTTCTAAGAAATGTCAAGAACATTTTATTGAATGTAAATGTAAATGTTAATTTGAACGTTACCATATAAAACCCTTTTAGCTTACTATAAAAATGGAGTATATATAAAAATAGAAAAAATATATAAAAATAAAGTACAAAACGCAAATCATTTCTTAAAACAAAATTAAAATGCTTGTAAAGCATGAAAATATAAAAAATCCTTCCAAATAAAGATACTTGTAAGCAATAATAATAAGCATTTTGAACAATTAAAATGCATATAAAACTGACAGGAGCAGATACTCACAATTGAATTAACTATTTGAATACATCACAACATTGAAACAGTTGTGAAACAGAAAACAAACTAATAGAAATAATTGTTAGTGTGATCAAAGAAATAATGTGTGCAGTGCAGCCAGTGCATCGTCCAGCCCCACCACTGACTGTTTGTTGGCGTGAAACTCAACATCTCTGCACTTTGGGCAGTAAGTGTGGCTTTCCAGCCACTTCTCCACACAGGCACAGCAACCCAGGAGACTTTTGCAGCAGCTGCTGAATATGGGCTCCTTCATAGGATCTGCATGGACAAAGTCAAGAAATTACCATTTCATGTTGCCTCCATATGATTTGACATCTTTTCAACATCCTCTTGAATAGATGTTCACAATGCATAAGTAAATTAATTCTGCTTTACCATATGTTTAACATTTGTTGCTGCTTTAAACAAAAAATATGCAACAGAGAAAATGTTTTCCCTCCTGTAAATAACACATTTGAATTAACACTAACAGAACACTGAACATTTTAAAGCAAATACAGACGGTCTACCTCTAGGAACAGTACCTCCACAGATGATGCAGGCAAAGGCAGCCTTCACAGCTGCAGCCTGATGGTCGTTGAGACAAACTGTTGTGTGCGGGTTGGCCTGCACAAACTGGACAAGTTGTTTCAAGGTCCTGGAGACTTCCTGTAGACCCTGGGATGCGAGAACGACATCCTCAATTTGATCAATGACCTCAGGGAGTTCTGTGTCCTCATGACGACTGAAAAATAAACAAAAGACAGTGTTAAGTGTGTATTCACCTGGACATTACAACATTGACAACATACTACGGAAGAATAGCTGTTCTAGATTTGAAGAATCCTTTCCAAATTAATTATCTCAGGCCAATCACAGCACATCAGCTGTGACCTTTGATAAGTAATTTATCACAGGCATTATGTTGACATGCATTTAGGATGTTTAAATACCTTTCTCTCCTTCTCTTACTCCCCCGTAGCCTCTGGAGCTGTTCCTCTGGCACGGCATAAATCTTTCTTGCATGCTGTTTCCAGAATGCAGAACCTGCATGGATGGATTGGTATTAATATCTATTAACAACACAGGACAATTGTTTTGGATATGAAGTATACATGATGAAGAATATGAAGTTTAGACACTGAAGGTCACCGATGTCTCAATATGTTCAATATGTAACTGACATCATTGAATTATAATGTAAAATGTTAGTCTGTACCTCTCGTTCCTTCACAGTCAATTATTTCATTGCCATGGTTGTCAATTAACACAATTGGCTCATCCTGGCCCAGGGCCTCAGCCACTTTGGCCCTTATACTGCCCACCGAAGCCTCGAACTCAGTGAACCTGACGGCCACTGTCTTCCGGGTTTCGGGTTTACCGTCAACCACCTCTGCTATTAAGATATTCCTAAACATAAATGTAAACAAAGCATTTAGGCCCATTTACAAAGCAATACACCATTTTCCAAAACTATGTTGTACTTACAGACATTACAATCAAACAGAATTTGTAATGATGAACGTTTTTAGTGTATTCACCTTTGCATCATCTTTGGTCCAGTAGCTCTGGGTGCAGGCTGAGGCAGAGATCCTGAGGAAGCAGATGCACCACCACTGTGTGGGCGGCGAAATGCAAAGTGCACAGGATTTTGCCAGGAAGCGCCCTCATTAGTGGTGTCCACCCCATGTATTTCATAGTGGCCACTGATTTGGAGCTCAGTGATTTTGAACACACCATCGTGTCCAGGGAGTATGCCTTGGTTGTGGTCGTCGGTTAAATAAATGCTGTCTGCACGGACCTGAAATAAACATTTTGGAAAACACTTTGAAATGATGTGCATAAGAATTACATGACACAGTTATTACTATGACTGTACACCTTTTAAAAACATGAGGAATGGTTACGACTGTTGTCATCAAGTGTCCTTCAGTCCACTAAGTAAGATTTATTACACAGTTGATGTTGTTTGCAATGTCTTTATGACAGCTTTAGATTAACCATGGCAATTTACACACACACACACACACACACACACACACACACACACACACACACACACACACACACACACACACACACACACAACATAGCAGGTCTTATTATAAAACTTTAAGAAACGATTTAGCTTTATGTGTTAACATTAGTATTACATTATATTGTCAGATGTGGTTGTTTTTGACATTGTTTATCATGAGAACGTTAATGTCATAATTGTGTTCTGAATATTTTACTTGGCCTAAACAGTGGCACAATTTGGACTTGTCAACCATAGACTCTGATTCAAGAATGCTGCAACAGTTCATTGAAAGATCTCAATCTAATGAGATTTCCTACTCAATCTAAAACACTAAATAAAGTGGCCCTCTCCGGCAGCGAACGCGGTGGTGGCGAGGAGGTCCACTTTTAACTGAAGCTTTGACTGTAACGTTAGCTATAATGTTGATTAAAAATGCCTTACCTGAAAAACCATGGCGATTTTTTCTACCGTGAGATCCTCTGCTCTCAAAGCGAGCCGCCTACTCCCCCGAAACAAAAGGTAACTCGCCATCACCGCTCTTCCAGGGTTATGACGTCCCAGCATTCCCTGGGGTTCCGGGTCACGTTCAATATCAAAATATCACACAAACAAAACAAACCTTCACCTAATTTTATTTTTCGTTTTCCCATTTTAATTTCCAAAACAGAAAAACGTCGTTTTTTAGATTTTCTGTTATTTCGTTTTTCTGTTCTGGTTTTAAAACAGAAAAACAAAAAAACAAAACCGATTATTCGTTTTTTTGATTTTATTTTTAAACGAAATAATGAAAGAACGAACCATACACGGATTTGTTTGCTATGCAAAATGACCTCTAAACTAAGAAGGGAGGAGGAGGCAAAGCTTTGCCAGCAGTACGGTGTGTTACAGCATAGATGTAGAAAGGATCAGTGAGGAGGGAGTCATATTTAAAGGGACCTCGTTGGTGAGAGTGGGCTGTGATTGGTGCGTGGACGATTGGAAGCGATGATTCAATCGGCTGGCTGTCAGCTGGTTACAGCTGGGGGCGTATGACTTCCGTGTCCTGCATGAACTAACGCGATGCTTCATTAGTCTCTTGTGAAATACTTTCAGACAAGACATAAAATTGTCACCTCAATCATGAATATGGTTTAAGAAGTGAGTACAATTTAGTCAATCAAGTAAAACTGCTAAGTTCTCACACTTGACAAAGCAAAACATGATTCTCACTTACAGTACACCTAGAGCATGAGCGCTAAAACTCAACAAACTAGAAGTGAAAATAGTAGCTTGACATAACTGACAAGCTCACAAATCTGTCTTTACATATGAATTTAATGTGAAATTGAGTCAAGCTCTGTCTGACACCGGACTGAGGCTGAAAGCTGTAAGGATCTGCTCATGTTTGGTGCTAGTGTTCAATTTGTGGCCTATAATTTAATTGTGATGGTGATGATGACATCGGCAGTTTGAGAGGTTGACACAAACAAGACCCACAACGATGGCATGGTCATCCCAATGGTGAAATGGCTTTTTTAATTAATAGCAGATGTGTTTGCAACACATTGTTAATCCGTATTATTAAGGCCATGTCTTGTACTTGTAATCAATTAAAAATGAATCCTTATGCTGCGTTCACACCGGTCGCGTTGATTTTTTGACGCACTGCAAAAAAGCGTCCAACGCACTGCAAAAAAGCGTCCAACGCGCCGCCGGTCGTGTTCACACCAGACGCCGCAAAATCTCGTAGCGCCGGAGAGGGGGCGTGGTTTATCGTCCTGGAAGCCTCGATCTGGCCGCCATTGTTTTCCGCCGTCAACCATGACAGGAATAAGGACAATTGCTGCTCTGTACGTGTTGTGGAAGTCCCTCAAACGTCGGAATGCCAAACGCAGTCGTCTCTGGGTCCATAACAGCATCCGTAGGCGAACACAGCTCGGTGAATTTCACAGACTTCTCCAGGAACTACGTCTGGATGACTGCCGCTTCCAGCGCTACATGAGGCTAACCATTAGCCAGTTTGATGACCTATTGGCTCGGGTCGGTCCCAGGATTTGTCGACTGGACACCTAGGCGTTCCATCTCAGCTGCGGAGCGCCTGTCCGTCTGTCTCCGGTGAGTGGCAGTTCCATAAAATTAATTAATGAAAGAATGAAATAAGTTCAGGCTTTGTCGGTCCACAACAGGGCAAGGAAGCCACTTTAACATAGTTTTTCTGAATGGAGTTTGGATCCATGATGGATCCGAAGTCCGACAATACTCAAAATAACGTAATCTTACGAAAATCACCAGCATTTAAGATGTTTATTATTCATGACAGCAGCTGTGCAGTCATATCAATAAAAAACTACTTATATTAGCAGCTACAGTATGTTCAATAACTCTGTTAAATTGAATGTTCTTCTGTGCTGCAGATATCTTGCTACTGGTGACTCCTTTAGGACCATCGCAAACAGCTTCCGTGTCGGGGTCTCCACTGTCGCCGGTATTGTCCCAGATGTTGCCACAGCTATTTGGGACTGCCTTGTGGAGGAGTTCATGGCTGTGCCCACCACAGAGGAGTGGAGATCAATTGCTGTGCAGTTTGAGGAGCGGTGGAATTTCCCTCTCTGCTGTGGAGCACTCGATGGAAAGCATTTTGTCCTCAAAGCCCCTGCTAATTCCGGATCTCAGTTCTACAACTACAAGGGAACATTCTCATTAGTTCTCCTGGCAGTTGTGGATGCGAAATATTGTTTCCGGCTGATTGATGTCGGAGGCTACGGAAGAACCAGCGATGGTGGGAGTCTGGCCAACTCAGCTATTGGTCAAGCTCTTAAATCTGGCACCCTCCAACTGCCTGCTGACCTGCCACTACCAGGAGCTGACCACCAAGGACTTCAGCCGCACGTCTTTGTTGCTGACGAGGCCTTTCCACTGAGGAAAAATCTCATGAGGCCATTCCCCGGCCGCATCCTTCCAAGGGACCGCCGGATCTTCAATTACCGTCTCTCCCGAGCTCGGTTGGTTGTGGAGAATGGCTTTGGGATCCTTTCTTCTCAGTGGAGGATGTACAGGCGAGCCATTGAGGTCCACCCAGAAGTTGCAGAGAAGTGTGTGAAGGCTACATGTGTTCTGCATAACTTCCTGCGGAAAACCACCCCAACAACTGCAGTGACCATACCGGTTGGAGAGGTGGAGCCACTGCCAGATCTGGGAAGAATTGCTGCCAACAACTCTGCAAGAGAAGCCATCAGGGTGAGGGAGGCCTTCACATCCTACTTCTCTGCTGAGGGAACGGTCCCATGGCAAGACACCGTGTAATGCCCAAGCACATCCAAAACGGCTCTTTTAAGAGCCACCCACACATTACTACTGAGCAAACTTCCTGCAATGTTACTTAATATATGTTGTAGCAGTGTGTCCTTCACTATATAACTATATAACTATATATATATATATATATATATATAAATAAAAGTTGTATCCTTTCTTTATTTCTTGTAAAACTACAATAAAGAACATGGACAAAGTAACATGAAATGAAGTGCATTTATTTATTGAAAATGTATAGAAAACATATACAAAAAACATATACAAAAAACAAACTAATTTTTACAAAATACAAACTAATTGTTTTTTTTTAATTCCTGGTTCGTTCCCTGGAAAGATTGTCCCCCAGATGTCTAATCCAAATGTTCCAAATGTTCCAAATTCAGCACCACAGTGCTGGCATCATAAAGTATTTTGTGAAATTGCAATTTTATATATTCCTTTTGCTGGCGTGGCAATCTTTCCAGGGAAGGAACCAGGCTCCTCATGAAGAGTTCATCCTCAGATTGTGGTGGAGCTGGTGGAGCTGGTGGAGCAGGGGTGTCTCTCTCCAATGCCTGCAGAAGGCGCTTCTCTATCTCCTGCTGCTTCTCGATCCCTGTTGGCCTTTTTGGGGCCCTTCTTTTTCCTGTATGACATGGAAACAACATATTTCGTGAAACTATTGCATCCCATCACTACAATAGCTTGTAATGTAAATATTTGTAATTGTGAAAAACATACCATGAATGCATAAATTGTATTCATACAAAAAAATGCAATCCAACTTTTGTGATGTACATACCCATGGGTGGAGCAGGAGCGGGAGGAGCAGCAGGAGGAGGAGGAGCAGCAGCACCTTGAGGTTCTTCCTCACCGTCCTCTGATGACCAAGCTGTTTCATCTTTGAACATCAACAATAAAACAATTTTACAACTCAAAAGTGCTGCTTTAATTAAATAGTAATTTGCCTTCAAAGCTATGACAGTATAGTGGTTTAAGATCCGGAGCCCAGGGTTCAAAGCTCCTTTATTATAACTTATTTTTGCTCATGAAACATTTTTTTGAATAAGTATGAAAACTATACAGAACCAGGCTTGGCCAAATGGAAAAAAAACCCTCTTGCACTGCTTTGGCCTGTCGTCACTACTTCAGCTGTAGTAATATTTTCTGTATGACTTAACTATGCTGTGCTTTTGTGTCTTCACTTCAACAAACCTCTCCTGTCAATCTCAGATGGCCCTGCTGCTGCCTCTGACATGTCGTCCTGGTCTGGTCCTGCATCTGTGAAGTACTCTGCGGTACTGTCTCCCTCCCCCCTCCCCATGTTACCGCTACTCTCCCTGGGAGTCACGAAGGGGTTGAGGAAAGACATAACCGCAGAGTACTTCCACTTCTTTGATGGCCCTGCTCCTGAGCCACTCTTTCTCTCTGTCTCCTCTCTCCTCTTTCTCAATCTCATCTGACAAGGAACGCATAACGTATTTAGTGTGAAAGCCGGTGGTTGGGCTAGCTTTCATGCTAACATGGTTCATATAGCTAGTTAGTAAATTACAACCGATAGCTAGAATCAAGTAACAAAGACATAATAATAACTTACCAGGTTGTCCGACGTCCTCACCTACTTTCCTCCATGCCATATCCTTTTTAGTTCGGTCGCGGTAGAGATATGACGACGTATCGTAGAGCTCGGGGAAGCCACAAACCGCCACTATTAATTTGTCCTCCATTGTTGTTTGCGATTCAGCACCGGCAGGAGCTACGGCACTGATGACGGGGGCAGCAACTCAACGCTGATAGGCTATCGCGCCACAGCGTCACGCGATTATGTCGCTGAAGTTGAAAAATTTCAACTCGCGCGTTGGCGATTTTGCGGCGTCCAACGCGTCCACCGCGTCCACCGCACTGCAATAACGCGTCCAACGCGCCGCGGGATCGCAAAATCGCGGCGCGCCAGTCTCATCGCGTCTGTGCATAGACTTTGTATGTAATCTTGACGCGCGTCAAAAAATCAACGCGACCGGTGTGAACACGGCATTAGTCATTTAAATATTTGAGGAATACAACGTGGGTGGATGTGACGTCTGACACTAGAAACATGAGTGTTAGCTAAATGCAGCAGGATTCAGACTCTTCAGTTGTTGATTAAAGCAGAATGAAAAGAACTTTGAAATTACTACAAAGAAAATAAAAAAGATCAGAGTCAAGTGACAACACTGGCCCTGACGGTTCAGAGTCCGATAAGACAGAGTCGGCCACTGAGCGGCACCACTTATAGCAAGAAACTGAAAGGCGTGACAAGGCTAGCTCGGCTTTTTCATTGTTTCGTTGTTGATATCTGCAGTGGGAAGTGGTACTTGTACAATTTGGTTTGATACATAGTGGAACATGGTCTGAAAAGTTTGGAAAAGTGCATACACAACGTACTTAGAAAGAGAGAAACAGGGGTCCATGGCTCAAAGAGTTAACCCAAAACTAGTTATACGATAAAACATTTGATATTGACAAAGACAAATCAATCCATGACTCCAGTTAACACATTGCTATCAACATCAGATGTCAACCATTCTCAATAAAACATATAGAAATTAAGCTCTTACAAGAAAATGCTGACAGCAGTAGATAAAAAGAGGAAATAAGAGGTGAGTCAAGGAAGACGAGGCTTCAATATCAGACCATATCTACAGTAAGAGTGGGGGTGGGGGGCTGATGGTGGGGGTAACCGATCTCATCTCATGTCCTCTTGCTCTCTGAATGGGGTCCTAATTGGCAGGACTGTGTGAATAGGCAGCTGGCCGAGGAGTGCCTGTACAAAAGAACACACAGTGAGACGGTGCTGGAGATGAGGCCTTCTGTATTCACCATCCCTAACCCCCCCGCCTCCCTCAACTAAAAAAAAGGAGCTGAAGAGAGAATGGGAGAAAGAAAGCAGGGGAGTGGTTGGATTTGGGGTGTGCAGTGGGCTAGGTCATGGAACAACAGAGCAGAGTGGAGTGGAAATCAACAAAACAGAGAGAGAGAGAGGAAAAGGGACAGAGCGAGCAGATGAGAAATAGAAGGTAATCATAGGAGATTATCTTCTTGTGATGGAGGCAGAGCTTCAAGGATAAGTAGGGTATCCTGAGGAGGACGATCCCAAACCAGTCAATAAAGCCCCATGTCTGGAGCCCTAATATGGGCGGGTGGGGTGGCGGCGGTGGTTCAGGGGCAGTTAGGGCACTAAGGTGCCAAAAGTGGTCCTCATGATGTAGGGGCAGTAACACTTTGGGGGGCTTGTGGGCAAAGATTTCACTGCATGTGTTCCAGTTCCCACAGAAATACAGCAGTTGAATGAACTACACAGGATCCGTGCAGAGTGTTCAGCTTTTGCATGTCCTCACCAGAACAACGGAGCTCGAACACTGACACAGGCTCAGGGAGTAACATGAAACCGTGTTACATCATTAAGTTGCAAAAAAAGGTAACTGTAATCGGTTACTGCTGATCCGCAGATGTAATCATTCCCAAAAATCACAACATGTTGTTATGTAACGAAATTTCGGAATTTACTGCAGTTAAAAACACTATGGTGCTGCTCCAAGTTCAAATCTGGCAACACTAATGTGCCAAATGATTGGAGTCTTTGTGTGATGACAGCATTTTCACATCTGAAAGGCAGAACTTGAACTGCACTACTGTGACGTTGTTCTCCTACTTTATATACTAAATTAGTAATAACACAAATTTGCAAAATTTCAGCATATTTCTCTTCTCTCCTCTTTAATTGCATATTTGGTATTGAAGTAGCCCAAAAGTAACAGAAAGTAATCAGATTACATTACTTTCATATTTTGATATTTGGATTAGGGTTACTGATTAAATCTTTCAACAGGTAACTTGTAATTGCATCGGATTACATTTTTAAAGTAACCCTCCCAATCCTGCACTTGGAACATGTGTTCACGACTTCAGAGACCTGTCTGTGGTTGTGCAGATAATCACTGTTATCGGTCAGAAGTAACGTGACATTGTAGCTTCATATTTACTGTACAGACACGACTGTATCAATCGTGTAATGTAACTTTGAATTTGAATTTGAATTACTCGTAAAAACTGGAAGAATAAAAATCATCATCACCGTAGGATTTATCCCAGACACCATATGTTTCGAACATCCTTCCATAAACTGGTCATATGGTGAATGGTTACATTATTCAGTAATAGGAAGTCAAATAGATGCATGGTAATTCCAACGAAACATTCTCTGAAAGTTTGTGTTCGAATTTTCACAAACCCCTGTCAGCATAACTCTTTAAGTTAAAGTTGTTAACTGGCTTATGTTCATCACAGTACGCTGTTTATAGTCAACCAGCAGTGGTTTCAGAGGTTCATCAGTTATATTATTGTACAGTATGTACTGTAAGTGAACTGCAGGCAGATTAATATTCATGGCTGCACGTGAGCATGTGTGCAGTTATTTTCTATGTATTCATATATCGGTTTGTCTATTCATCGTTATGCAAAAGCAGTGACACTGTACTTCAGCAGGGCTTCTGCTGCTGAAACATCACGCGTGTGTCATTTGAGAGAAAATGGTGCATTTAGGATGAGGCAGGTTGGAGGAAATGGCACCCCAAATGACCTCCATTTCATAGAATGGTCACAGGCATAATGGAAACTCCAGGAGCTAAGAAGATTGACGGATACAACCTCGTCAAAGAAATACATTCACACACTACTGTACACTCACACAGGTCTACAGGTGCTTGAAAATGTACACATCCTCTGATGCAGATGTTGGATTGGATCCTAGTGAGAGATATGGAGGGGCATGAAACACATGGAGGCTGAGATCAGACGTTTCGAGCCTTTAGCTTGAAACAAATGACTCATACAATATATATATAAATAACATTCTTGAGTCTTTTCTTATCAGCCACTCTATGGTTAGAGGGGACATGTCAAGAAAAACACTCACTGTTTCAGTGCTGGTGCACATACATTTGGGTATCTGGAGAAATAAGAGAACCGAGTCAGTTTCTTTTGGGCTGCCTTGACCAGAAAACATGTAATTCAACAAGCCAGTCAGATTTGGCTCCTCCTCCTACATCCCATGCAGGCTCATTAGAATATACCGTTTTAGACAGAGGATGAATACAGGGATATTCAGACAGACAGTATGAGAACAAATGTGTTTTTAGAACTACGAAGCATTCAAACACGTTCTAGTAGAGACCCCAAAAACAAGTAAGAACCTGGAAACAAGCATGAGATGTCTCCTTTAAAGTTTGATTTTGGCAAACACAGCTCCTCAGTTAAGGTCAGTGAAAGATTCTGGCTGTGGTGAAAACAAATATATGATGATGATAATAATAATAATAAATATGATCATTATTGTTTCATTCTGTTTCAATTGCTCAACTAAGCTGTTGTCTTTCCCTGTCTGAGGATACATTGTAAAACCCACATGTGGATCTTTACAGTGTACACTATGAAACCTGTCCCTCCTTTCTCTGTGATGCTATCTTCTGTTGGTCATAAAGACGTGATGAATGCCAGCAAATAAACCATCTGTTTCCCCACAAACTGTCAATTAGAAGAATCCCACCTTATCCATCACAGCGGTGCGATACTCTCACTGGGAACCATCGAGCAGCTGTAGGGCTCATCTGTGCACTTGCTGCTGCTATGGGCAGCATGGCGGGATACCTTTGCGTACAACACAACAGATGTTTATGGCTGTGTGTGTCTGAGCTTGTGTGCGCGCGTCAGAGGGTGTGATTTCGGCTTTTGAATTTATATCTTTGTGTGTCTCTCTCTAAATGTGTAAATATGTTTGTGAATGTGTGTGAGCGTGTTTGTGTGCACAACGCCAGCCGCCCCTCCACATCTCTTGCCATCTGGATAATTGATCGTTTGCTATCATAAAAAAATAAAAGGAGAGGGAATGTGTCATAATGGGCCACTTCTTAAACGCCCCTGTTTTTATCTGTTTTCCACGTCTGTTTTATTTGTGTGGGGAGCTGCCAGTTGTCATGATGATTATGAAGAGGGTATTATGGGGAGGGATTATGCATCATCGTGCAATGTTTGAAGATGATCAATGACCTGAGGCTTTTAGTTGGCGTTTAAGGGCTCAGCACACAACTACCTACTGCTCTACTTGAGCACAATATGTCACAGTGTCACACCTCATGTATTAAACAGCAAAACACCTGGCAGTTTTTCCTCAGAAAGACCTGTGTCCTCAATTTTCTCTCAGACAAAAGCTGGTAAAGAAGCTACACATTCTTTGTAAAATCCTTGTGTTTAATGCAGGAGTCCATAATTATAAATTGTCATGTTTTTCATTAATACACACAAAGGATACAATTGTAATATGAGCCTTTAGCTACGCTAAGGAGAATACAGTTTGCCAAAGCAGTTGCTTTGTTAGGTAAATTCAAACCATCCTCAGATTGTTCAATACCTTTGGGTAGACATAAAAAAAAACTTTTTGCCATGTATTAGGAATAAAATGTTGTATACATTAGGCTATGAAAGAATATATAACGAACTCCTCTGTAAAAACCTTCAGAATATAGATTGGAATGAAACTGGTGTTTGGTGCCACTGAAGTTGAGTTTCTGGCTCAGAGGCTGAGAAGAAGAAGGAAACGGCATTTAAAGATATGTATTGTACAGTTGGATAGATTTTAGCAACACTGCAGGTGAATAGAGTAAAAAATGAACAACTACATAGCAGCAGGAAACTTCTCCAGTTGCTTACTTACATTAAGATGTATATATATATATATATATATATATCCAAAAAATGTATATATATGTATATATATGTAAATATATATATATAAATATATATATACATTTTTTGTATTACCAGTTTTCTGAAATGTTATGTTTAACTATTAACTACTAAAACTAATCATCTGTACAGTGATTGTCTGCAGTAAATCAGATGTTTAGTCCACTCTGACTAGCTACATCAAAATAATGATTTTATGTTATTGTAATGATTAGGCGCAGTGATGTATTGTGCTAATGTAACACTGTGACAGGGACCACTGCGCTTCATCTATTATCACCAATCACCAATATGAAATGAATCAAATATGTAGATATTCAGGAAGTATTCAGCTGATTGAAGTCAGACATACTCTCGTATGAATGTAGGTCATGGACAGATTTATGTTAGGCTCTCTACTCTGCCAAACACAAGGTGTGTAACCTGAGTGGAGGTACGGTAGCTTGCCTCTGCTGCCTGCAGTTCATTCCCACACCAGCAGCAGACAGACGATCTGTCTGCTTCGAACTTTGGATTGAAATGAACTCATTCTAGCATTACTCTGGCGTGACTGCATGTGCTTCCCCATGGGGAGCATTTATTGTGAGTGTGCAGGCTGTCAGTGGCAGACCGGCTCATTCAAACAGCCTGGTGACTGGCTAAGCACAGGCTGCTGAGAAAATCCCCCTCACTGTGTGTGTGTTTTTATTTTGTGATATACATCAGACATAGGTATGATGGGCCTGCATGTTTACAGGTTACATCAAGAAATGTATTATTTGAGTCCATGATTTGGCTGCTATATGACTACATTCATCATATAATTATTTTTAAAATATATGGTCAAATAATCATATTTTAAACACCATATTATAGTGTCACAGTATACTTTAAGACTTTTGCATATTACGTTGTTACACATAACCAGTCTATAGTATTTCAGGGGCTCTATGATCTCAATTTACCCCCGAGGGGAAAATATAAATTATGATAGAAATATAATAAATTAACACCTAACACATCAACAATCTTTTACTTTCTTCAACGAATCAGGACAAAAATGAATTTAATCATTTGTGTTTTTTACTAAGGAGAGCATTGTTCTTTGCCCAAGGAATTGTTATTCCTTGGACTGGCAGAGCTACAGCATCCTTCTCAGTGAGAGTGCAATTATAGTGTAGACGTCAACACACAACACTCATGAATGCATGCACACACACTAAAGAGATATTTTCATGCAATTGCCATTATCGTCTAGATCAGGGATTCCCAAAGTGGGGTGCGCGCACCCCTGGGGGTGCGCGAGCTGCCTCTAGGGGGTGCGCGAGAGGAAAAGTGTAATGGCGGTCTGATGGTGTAATAATATTAAATATAAAAAAAAAATGTAATTTTAATTTAAAAACTGTCAGGTGGGACATCTGAAGCTATCAGTCGTAAAAGAGGAGAGGGACAGAGAGAGAGAGAGGAATCGGAGGCGAGGGGAACGGAGAGGTGCATTGGGGGGAGACCGGGAGAAGAAATCGAGTCAGAGGAAGATGAGACGGAGGAAGGAGGAAGGGATTGCACAGACAAATCGGGAGCACATCGGCCCATCGCGGAGTCAAGGTGAAAAAGAGGAAACGAGAGTGAGCATCAGACTGGGAAAAAAAGAGGAAATATGATGAAAAGTATGTGTGTCTGGGCTTCACTTGGATTGGCAACGCAGATTCCCCAAAGCCACAGTGCGTGGTGTGCAGTGAGGTTCTGGCTAACAGTCTGAAGCTCTTATTTACGTCGCCACCTGAACACCGAGCATGCCAGTGCAAGTCAAAAGCCCCTTACATTCTTTATATCCAAATTGGAGGAGTTACAAAACAGCCAAAACAACTGGAGTCTCATTCATGTGTTGGGTCTATAAATGACGCACTACGGGCTTCATATCTGGTTACAGAATAGCGAGAAAGGGGCTACCGCACACAATCGCCGAAGACGTGAGTTTGCCAGCTGCCAGAGAGATGGTGGAATGTATGATTGGGGAGAAAGAAGCAAAAAAGTTGTGCATGATCCCGGTGTCCAACAACACTGTGTCGCGCCGCATCGATGCTTTGTCCGAAGACATCCTGGCTACATTAGTCGCTCATTGATTGTAAATTAAATGTGATAATCTGCCTCTGAGCCTGTGCGTGTGTCCTCACATCCGTATTGCTCTTTAAAAGTGACGCCTTGTGTCACTGAAAGTTATTGAAACTTTGTTGCAGTGTTTCAGGGCGTTTTCACACCTTCAGTTCGTTTGCTTTGTTGCAGTTGCTCCTTTGTTCGGTTTGTGTTCACACTGCAACATTTAACAGCGGACTAAATCTTGTAAACAAATGCCACGCGCGAGCAAACTGTTCTCTCATTGGTCCGATTCTTATGCGGCTATGAAGGCTTAAAAGGCTCTGTTGCGTCTTTTTTTTTTTTTTTTTTTAATGGGGGGGGGGGCGGGGGGGGGGGCGGGGGGGGGGGTGCGCGAACCCGGTCGGGATGTAGAAGGGGGTGCGCGGCCTAAAAAGTTTGGGAACCGCTGGTCTAGATGTAAGGAACAATTTCTGTCACTCACACACACTCTTGAGCACACACAAACAGACTTCCAAGAAACAGCAACATTTGCCCCCGTCATTTAGCCAACACTATTGTCTATCTAATCCAACTCTGTTCTCAGCAATATCTTTTCATCCAGCCTTCTCTCCCTCTCTGACCCCTCCTCGCCCTCCTCTCTTGTTCTCAGATAGCTTCCTCCACCTCTCTCCCTGTGCATTATGTAGATAACCCGAGGACGCCATATATCCCCAGCAGGTCAAACAGAGGTTGCAATCACACACTGTGACAGTGGGAGCCAATCCCAGTCCATCATGGAGGAGGGGACATGTGGCTCTCTGACTAAATGTGTGTGTGTGTGTGTGTGTGTGTGTGTGTGTGTGTGTGTGTGTGTGTGTGTGTGTGTGTGTGTGTGTGTGCAGCTGGGTTTAGCTGAGGTGGTGAGCCTGTAAGACAATAAGTTGAGTGGGGGCGTCGGACATGGGAGGACGGGGGTGACAGAGAAAGGGAGGGGATGTGAAACTTTAATCACTGGTGAAAGGATAGAAGGAGAAAATGAGGATGGACAGAGTGTGAGCTGAAGGAGTGATGGGAAAATGGAAGTAATACAGAGTCAGAATAAGGAAGAAGAGGAGGTGCCAAAACATGCATCAAACAGTCTCTGCAACGTCTTATCACAGTTATTTATGTCAAAATCCCTGTCAGACCAGACACCTCCCATGGCCACACCCCTGATTGGTACACAGACTGACCATTATGGACTCAGCAGACCACTGTTTGGTGCACGTTGCACCAAGACCATTGGACCTGTTTCGGGGAACCCGCCTGGCCTTGGGAGGGCCTCGTAGTGTCCAGTTGGCCAACCAAGAATTGGTGGGCCACCCTTTCAGCCCTAGGAGACATGGGAAGAAGAAGGTTCAGTTGCCCGTTCCCGCTGGGCCGCAGCGATTCTTCTGAAGACGCAAGCACAGTCACTGTGGATGTTGTTTTGATAACCACTGCCCTTTATTTGTTAATTCTACCTTTCATTTCAGGGCCTTCAAAGGCTGAGATCAAGGTAATCGTCATAATGCAGGGACGGTACGAATAATGGATTGGTCTCGGTCGGTTGTCTGTCTATCCATCACATAAAGGATCTCTAACACAACCTGTTTGGCTGATGCTGCTCACCAGTGAGCACATGGCATTTACTGTCTGGCACTTTAGAGATGGACAGGACTCGAGAGACTGGACCGAGTGTATAGAGACAATGTAAACCTGAAAGTAAGTAAATATTATTTAAACGTAACATTTTATTTTTTATAAATAATTCTACATCCTCCATATTCCTTGACAACAAAGAGCAAGACAAGCTGGAACCATAACGAAAATAGTGAAATAGGACTAATATTATCAGATGACCAGCTTTTCATGAGATATTATGTTACATATTACAAACAAGAAGAGCAGACATATAAGGTTCTTGTTTTGAATGGCAATTACTGTAACATACATAATACAAAACATAGTTCATGGCCAAGACCGGCCTCCATCGCCATCATGTCCAAGTATGAAGGCTTAAATTCAAATAAATACTGTAATGAATTGCTGTAAATTGACGGTGGATTTACAACAGTATCTTACAGTATTTCATAATAACTGTAACATATTCATCCTTCACATGTAAATTAACAGTTAATGCCGTCGGTTAACCATAGCTGCAGATAACTGTAATTGATCAGCATAGTTTGTTAAGTTCAGTGAGTCACTATCCAGCAACATCATACTGTTGATTATTAATCAAACTGCTCATAGCCCACAAAAAAACGTTTTAGTGACAAGAAGTGATCAGCTGTTCCTGAACTTGACTTTGGACAGCACAGCTTTGGTAGTGAAATTGGTGCAGCAAGCTCTGTAACGTTAGCTAGCTTGAGTAGCTGTAGAAACGTTAGCTAGCTGACAGTTTAGCCAGCAAAGTTTACGTTAGTGAAGTTAATTGCCAATTCAAGTGTGAAGATGTTACATTGGTTACCTAACTGTTTATTTGTGCGATTATAGAGCCCACGGTAGAACTGCAAACCAGAAGGAGGACGATGTTCTAAAGAGAGAGGAGACATGGAGTTGCTAAAGTGTGTCTCCAAGACGATGAAGAAGTGAGGCAGTCAAATCCTCTCTCACTGTTGGCCTTCTCTTTCTCCTTTTCACTGCCATGTAGTTCATGCAGTTCACATTTACATGTTTAAAATGTCTTTGTAATTATTTAGTTTTCTTCTAAACATATATTAACCCTTCAGTTTTGGAATATAAATGTTCCTAATATTATTTGTCTTACAAAGTCAGCTGTATAAATGATTGAGAACAAGTAATGAACTTCATCAATATTGTATTGTATTTGAATTCTTGTGTTTTCTACTTTTTCTTTTAGTTGTGGGTAATTCAATTTAAAAGTAGCAGATTTGATTACCCTTTCTAAATATACAGTAACATGCTGTTAAATTCTGCAAAATAAAACAAGTGATTCGACTATCACATCCAAATCCAATATACAAAAAGATACTGTAAAATAACAGCAAATTACAGGTGTCTCTGCTGCCAGTATTTTTCTTTTTTTTATGTTTTACGGAGAAATTGTTTTAGAACTTTATCTGCAAAATAATATAAATCTAAATCTAAACTACACATACAAAGTATTGTTTCGCAGTGAAAGGATGAATCTGGGGATGTTGTACATTTGTTTTACTTTCAACAAATCCCATGTGCAGACCAAACAAGTATTGTATGTGTATCAAAAGCCTGATATATCTCCGTCCTCTGTGCCTTTTAAAAAACATAACCATTCATTTGTGACCTGTTTTTAGAGATTTCCTTCCTAAGTAGGAACCAGTGGTAGGATGCAGGTCAGTAACACTATGGGTCAACAATAACACAGCATGACCAACCCTGTCTACAAAAAATAATAATAACAATAATTATAATGTATTTTATTTGTAACGCACTTTTCATTTTTTTTTTTAAAATCTCAGAGTGCCACAGAGCCAGTACATCGTAAAAACATAGTAAAAAGCATAGTTAAAACATAAAAAAAACTATAATAAAATAACAACCAGTGAATGAACAGAAACACAAAAGAAATAACTGATAGTGACTTAGGTCAGAAAGGCTTTCCTGAATAAAAAGGTTTTTAGAAATGATGTTCCTATACAACTAAACTGCATTCTCAGTTATATTTCGAGGGAAGTGTATTTTCTTATAGATTGTGGTTACAGTTTTAACATTGTAAATTGAAACATTAGGAAATCACATCAAAACTAGGTTTAGAAAAACATCATGTTTTGGCTGAAAATAAGTAAGTTTGTTGCATTATTGAAGTTATACATGTAATTTAAGCTGCGTGAACACTGACTTTTGGTTTCACAGAACACAATTTATATTTGCATATGTTACATTATAAACTTGCATTGCAAGTTGTCCTTGTGTTTGTCTTTCTTCAATTAATTTTTCTTATACTCTATTCCATGCTTTGTATTTCATTAAATTATTTTTTCAGATTTGTTTGCTTTTTGTCCATTGATTTATATTTGTTCTTTTGTGTGTCGTTTTGTATTTAGGCCTTGTGTTTGTATATTTCTGTCATGCTTTGTCTTTTCTCTCTTTATTTTGTTTGATGCTTGTTTGCCTATTTACTTGCCATTCTTTCTTTCTTCTGATGTTTAAGACAAAGAAAAGAGAAGCTGCAGGTATCTAGTGTGTTCCTGTGCTGCCCCTTGTGGTATCACAGCAGTGTGGAGTCTCTCACACACTTCTGTGTTTGAGAAGAGGAGGAGCAGACAGGAGAAGGAGCAGGGAAAGGAGGAGGTGCTCTTACTGGACGGGATAGTTCCATTTCAGCAGGTGCAGTGAGTATGTGGTCGTGTTGAGCCTGTGTGTGTCACTGTTATATCACCAGCTGATTTTAGAACTGACCTACATCATATCAGTTGTAAACGGTAAATGGTCTGCACTTATAAAGAGCCTTTCTGCCTTACCAAACAAAGCGCTTTAGAATTTGCCTCTCATCAACAGACACATTGGTGAAGTTCTGAGGTTATTTACAAGAGTGAGTTTAGAACAACGATTTAGTCTGAATTGTTACAGTTTTAGGATGCATATGCCTTTTCTTGACGATTAATGGGTGGAGTTAGTTATTTATCAAATATGTTTGCTGCACATGTTGCAAAAATATTCGGAAAAGCCACCAATGAGATCAAACAGTGAAACCAACAGCTCTAGTGCAGACATCAGAGCTGAGCTCAGAGTTTGACTCTGCAGAAGACTGAATGAGTGAGTGGGTCATGCTTGAGTGAGGGGTATATGTAGTTGCCTGTCGAACTATGTTTTATCTGTTATTCAGATTAGCTTAAACTGAACGGTTTGTGTGCCTGCTTCATTTATTTGAAAGTACAACAACATGTTGCGGTAAAGCATTTGAAATATAGACTACCAAGGACTTTCAGTTTTGACTCACCATCATATAAAACCTGGACATTCACAACCTTAAAAAACTTTGAATTGACAGGCGTTGCTTCTACTTCCTGCATTTAAAATTTGTCACAAAAAAATAATAATAAAAAGATTGGAGCTTCTTAAAGGCCAGCAATTGATATATTGATCACTAGGTTTCGCTCTGCTTGTAGTTGAGCTTGGATTTGCAAAGTTAGGCTCAACATGTTTCAGCTCTATCACACACACACACACACACACACATAGAGTTGGCATTGACCTTCACATCTGGCTAAGATGTATAGATGATGCACCATGCAGTTTGTTTAGTCACCCATTGTATAACTGAGCAATACCACACTGTATGCAGGGGAATATATTCTTACGATGCGTTTTGAACAGATTCGACAGAAGTCTACGTAAAGAGGTGTTATTTCCTGTTTCGAGGTGCATGCTTGAAATTGGGAGGTAAAGGAGAGATGGGGAGTTAACAATCTCCTTACTGTTTACCGAGAGAGGGGCAGCCAGCCTCTCCCTGTATGTCGACTCTCCCCTGATTGGAGTCATCCCTGCCAGGTACAGATTAATATTTAATGTGGGGAGAGAGAGAAAGAGAGAGAAGGAGGAGGATGTGCAAAGCTACTGCTGCTGTTTATTTAGGATATTCTGAAAAATTGATGGGTAATTTGCAATTTTATTGGTTTGCCACAATTGTAAGAGCTGTGTGAGAGCTCCGTATATATTGTGTTTGAAAGAACAGTGTGTGTGTGTGTTTTGTGCCATGTGTGCTCAGCAGCTCTAGTGACCTTCAGCCCTCAGTCCCTGTAAGAAAACTCTCCCTGCCGCCCAACCTGCCTCACTCACCCACTCACCCACTTACCTGGAGACTCCTAACCATAACCACTACTTGCCTAAATCTAACCCTGCCCTAACCTTAAAGCAAGTCCCCACACTTAACTGTAAGGTGTACGTCATGAGGACGTGCATCATGTCCCCAAAAGGAAGCCCTCACAATGTGACTGTGAAAACGTCACAAATGTCATGAGAAACACAAATAAATTACACTTACTTTATCTTCAAACCAAAATCCTTTCTAATTATGTTTCATGAAGTCCAGTGCATAAAATAAAAGTCATCGCTGTTTAAAAGATCTGTGTCAAAGTGATTGTTTTAAAGTGAGAAGTGTTTTTAGTATACATATCTAAAGATAGTCTGAAATATGGGCAGGCCAGAGTACATGTTTGATTGACAGCTGAGCTGGCAGTGGCACAGACATGAACTGAACCTTTGCTGGTAACAGTAGTAATACTGCAGAATACAGGAATATTTACTGTGGTAACGGGTGAACACTCATGTAGCACATATTAGCTGTCTTGGCTTTATGGTCCGAAACCACCCACGATATTACAATTCAGCATATTTTAACAAAATCAACAACTACCAACAGCCATAGTCCTTACAAGCTTTACTTATGCGGTCTCACCGGTTAGATTGTCAAAATGAGAAAAATAACAGCTTCAATCCCTGAGGAGCTACGTTAGCATTAGTGAGGTTACCTAATGTTATCTATCCCTCAAATAAGACATTGCAAAGATGCACCTCAGAGGGGATTTAGAGTGTTTATGCCCATACCTGTGTGGAACCTGGACTCAGTGTGCGACACTAAACAGCTACATTTTGGGGGATCTCTGGACAAGGATTTGTAACTTTCATTTGTCACTAAAAATGTCTTTTAAACACGTAGTGTGTCCAGCAGTATTCATTACTGAAACTGCAGAACATCTATTCACAAATACGAAGACAGAAAACTACCATTGGGGTGTATCCTCTCATCTTACCAAGTGTCTTTTGGTAACACCTTTTTCCATAGCTGGCGCTGTCGCAAATGGTCCGCAGTGCAAAATTTGTGTAGTTTAGAAAACCCAACTTTGCCCGGTAAAAGCTAAGAAACTGTCAATTTATTTTTCTTTTCTGACATAATCATTGCACTAAAAATACTGACTCAGTAGCATCCAGTCTGGGAAAAATGGCAAACTGAAAGCAAAGTTCATTACTTCTGCTTCATTCTTTTTTTAAGGTAAGAGGGACTATTTTTCGATCTTTAGCCTGTTTGCTGACACTGAGTTGTGTTAGACCTTGTGTGCATGGGATGAAAAGTTAATCGAAAAAAACATAATCGAAGATAAGCTAGGCAGCAATTACGTTTGTCATCACAACATCATTTGGAAAATAATTTATAGGATATCAATGTAATTTCAAGGAGACAGGGTTGTATAAGAAGATAATAAGGCGACATTAGCTAGAGAGCTGTTGTTGTCCAAAGCCTGAGGCTAATCTCTGGCTGTTACACGCTGTCTACCCAGGGGGTGTGGGAGTGTAGCATGTACAGTATGTTAGTGTTACACCCCTGAAAAACGGGGATAAAAAATCACGAGTGATATAATAACACTATTATATCTTAAATTACACAATAAAGAACGAAGTAAACAATGTAAGACAAACACCATTTTAGTATTTTAACCACTTATCCATATGTGATACATTTGAACTCTTTAATAACTTAATGGTTTTAGTAAATTGTCATGTTATTTATGAATGATCTTTTTAACTACATCACAGATTTTGACATAACAGACCATGAAATTACCATTTTCTTTAACTTGTAAAAGTGCATATTTCCCAACTTGTACCACCATAGCATTTTCCACACCATGCTGATGTCTGTCAGAACGTGACAGACATGTTAAATGAAATTATTTAGTTGACTATTTGTCTAAAACAACAGCATTCTGACTGGTATGTGCACAGACGCCCAATCGTTCAATCATAAAACACATGTACATTTCTTTGCTTTTGCTTGCTGATTATTTTCCTAAAAGAGAGAGAGAGAGAGAGAGAGCGAGAGAGAGAGAGAGAGAGAGAGAGAGAGAATGTACAGAGCAGAATGTGGTATCAAGGATTCATAATAGTTTCTACTTGGTGTCAGCCAAGCATACAAAGCAGATTTTGGCTGCATTACTTTCTCATAGTGTCCATTTCACTGTGGGATAACTTGACCTGTAACCCCGGAGCTTGTAGCCTCCACAGCTTGAGACGAAATCGCCCACTGAACCGAAGGCGTGTACAGGTCACTGGCGTTTTCTATCCACTCACCGGGATGACAATAACCCCCACGTGCCTCAGAAGCTGAATGAGAGATATAGAGCCAGCCAGTGACACAAGGAATCAGGCGCAGGGAGGGCAGAGGGAGACAACTCTAACTTCCTCCGCAAAATCATGGCTAAATGAAAAAATAATGGAAGTGAGATCATTGGCCTCCTAGCATGTGCTATTAGTATGCCGGTGACATGGAGCGGGTAGGCCGACAGCAGTTATGTATTTTTGCAAGTATGCATATAATTTATTGTGGGGAACACAATTTACATGGGTAGTCAATGCCTGTTTTATGGGCTCACAAATAGATGTATGAATTGAAGCATATAATGGTGGGGAGCAGCAGGCACAAATACATTCTAAATCTTCCAAATGTGTTCCACGAACAATGTAACCAAGGAATATAAAAACAGATTAATTCTTACATGTTACATGTATTGGTTTTTGATTTACAAATCTAATCGGAGGAAATTTGCCCGTACTATGTGGCATTGTGTGTGTTGGTTGACAATTGGTACTATTTTTACATGCACATGCAGTAACAAAGACTTACTCTTCTATATATATATAAACATTTATTTATGTATTTATTTATATACACAATTACTTTTTTACTAATAAACCAAAGTTAAAAGACTTTGAATGATAGAGGAAGATACATGTATTCCTAAATATTAAGTTTACAGTGGTGATGAAACCTTTAACCTTCTGGCAAACACAGGCAGGTAAAGCTGCATTAATTCCTGGCAATAGATCGAATGACTGTGTGTAATGTGTCCGATCCACAGACAACTATCTCCAACCCGACAGTTCCCCTTGGTTCCACAGAGCATTTCTCTGATTGCCTGACCTGCATAGCTACTCTTCTCTTATTCAATTCAATTTATTTTTGTATAGCCCAATCCACAAATCACAAATTTGCCTCTGAGGGCTTTACAGAATGAACAGCAGAACAGAGTTACAACACATTCTCTGTATGCGACAGAAATTATTCATATAATGAGAGTAGTAAGTATTATAATGATGGAAAAATTACGACTACTAATAATATCAGCAGCAGTGGATATAGTATAATAATGATAACAAACGCAGTGTTGGAAACGTAGAGGGGCGTGTTTGGATTATCAGCATTTAAGAAACTGAATTCTTGACATCAATAGAATTATTAATGTAAGTAACAATTATTAATGATTATTAATAACAACGGGGCACCACCCTGTGAACAGGGACTAATAACCAAACGATAAACTAAGTCTCATAATTAGTGGCCACTCGTAATGTCAATAGTCAGGTGCGACTACACATTCGAAGTGACAGCGAAGGTTTAAATTCGTACACGGGCTACTACATCCAGATCTTATTACACGCATATGCACAAGTAATCACAAACGACTGCTCTTTAAAATATAACAGTTTATTAAATCAAAATAATAAGTGATCAGATCAATTAATATCACAACCAACAAACGCTATCATCCAATTTTATGTGCCTAATATCTAACAAATGAATAAAATGGGTGAGGATGTATGTATACAAGTATGTGTGGGTCTATGTGTGTGAAAAGAAAGGGTCTATGTGTGTGAAAAGAAAGGGGGGTCTTAAAACTACAGTCAAAAACTACAAAGATGGCGGCGTCGAGTGACGCAGACAAACTGGCGGAGGGGGAAGCTGTATGTAGTTACGTGTGTAAAAGGGGAGGGGCCGTAAAGAACTACAGCTAAAACCTACCACCAGATGGCGGAGTCGAGTGACTTAGACAAAATGGCGGAGGGGGGGGTCAGCTGTATGTAGTTACGTGTGTAAAAGGGGAGGGGCCGTAAAGAACTACAGCTAAAACCTACCACCAGATGGCGGAGTCGAGTGACTTAGACAAAATGGCGGAGGGGGGGGTCAGCTGTATGTAATCACGTGTGTGTGAGCGCATGTGTTGGAACAATAGGTGAGAGTTTCACTCACAATCAGCCGAAGCTCTATGTGTATGTAAGTTACGGAAAACAAGAGAAATAAAAGGGCAGAGAGAGGAATCAGAGTTTCTGTGTGCGGTGTCGCGTTGTAGTGAGAGTGAGGGTCGCAGATCGTATCTCACACAAGCTGCCGTTGTCGCTTCGCGAACTGACGACACTTATGCACGATAGTCGCGTTTCCACACTTCACCACAGAATCGATTCAAGGAAATAGAGCAAGAACAAAATGAAATCAAATAATCCCCAAATAACAGTCAAATAGGAAGCGCACAATAGGCCGGGCCCTCTGTGGTCCGTCGACGATTGCGCAATCTCACAGCAAAACAAAAACAATGACTTAACAAGATAAAAACACGGGAATAATAACATATAAATGGATGACCTGAATTAAACTTAGGTTAATTTAAGCTAAGCTACGGCCATACACCGTGAACTCTTACTTTGAGGCGCTTCGTCGCACAAGTGGAGTGTTTGTCGATGAATGTTTTTTCTTCCTCCAGAAGAAAAAAAAGGCGTCGGAGCTGCTGCTTCGTTCAGCGCGGCTTGTGAGCGGCTGCTGTTTCGGCCCTGCTCGCTGCAAAGAGGGGGGCCTGTGGTTTTCAACGTCGGCTGAGACACGTTGACGGTTCGTATCTCCTGGTACCGTTGCGTGTACACGAAAGGCGGGGAGCGGATCGCGGGAGGGATGCGCTCTCGCGGGCCAAGGCCTTAACTCAGCATAGTACGTGGTCTGTTTCGGCCAGCGAAATGGCATGTGCGTGCTGAGGTGAGGGGGGGGGGGGGGGGGTGAGGTCGATCGGGTCCTCGCGGATCTTCTTAGAGGCCGGACGGGAGTCCAGAGCAAAGAGACCGATATTCGCTGCGTTGGCGCTTATAAGCGGGTCTGCCCGCACAGCGGGAGGCTGCTTTTCGGCCAATGAAGTGCCCGCCTCAGCTGTGGCCGAAGGCGGAGGTGTGGTCATCTGGGCAGATGACTGTCTGATCTGAGGTCAGGCTTTTGGCGAGGAGGAAAAGTTAATGGTATCGGTAATAGCAAGCAATGCGACGAGTACTACTAATAATAGTAGTAGTGGGTGTCAGGCAGGACCATGGCAGGAGGTAAAACCGGGGTCCAGATATACCTACGATCTTATCAATAATATGTAATAGGAAGAATCTTTGTAATAATAAATCATTTATCATTTTGGGGTGCGATTAGCATTTGCGAACAGAATATATCTTCGTATACTTGCAGACCAAGGTCTCTCAAGGCTACCAAACGGAAGAAGTAAAACGAATCAGCGTCGATCACTCGTCTTAGCTCTGAATAGCATTTATTGCTAACTGTAGCTTCAGACAGCCGCTCCGTGGGGGCTGATCGCCGATGGTCACGCAGCTAGAATAACAGCTGCTTCCTCCACATAAATGCAGCCTTTTTACTGCACAACAGCTCCTAGTATGCAACAGGTAATACAGCGTGCACAAAACCGGCGCTCCATGTACGGCTGATAGCGTCTCTGGACTTGGGAATTGTCGCTGGTCGCCCAGCTGTTTGTTTTCTTCCGGGTACGGGTCACGTGATAGTGAGTGTGACGAATCAGGGACGGAGACGTCATGGTTGCCAAGAACCAATCCAGTAGCGAACACGGGTGTGGGCATTAAACATGAATCATTAAACACTTCTATTATAATTTCTTAACACACACTTCTACACTCAAATTCCCTACAGCTGCAAGCAACAGTGTACTTCCCAGACAAAGCATAGGCTACTTCTATCCAGTGGTATCATTATATCATGATCATATCATGATGATCAGGTCATGAAAATGCTATGCTGAAGCTTTTTGTAAAACACCAATACAGATTATTTGTATGCATAAAATAGCGAGACAGCTGAAGGAGACACGCCTGTTCAGGGTTCCCACGCTTGCCTTGAAAAAAATTTCCATGCTACCTCCTGATTTTCCAGGTACCATATTAAGTGATGATCTATAGGCCCCTGAAGCTTTCTGCCCCCATCCGCGCCCCCCTCCCCTCAGACACACAACCCCCTAGGACACCTGACTACTTACCTGATTTAAAAGATGTGCCAGTCAAGTCTACATTGTAAATGCTTAGAGATTATGTCTTATTGATAATATCAATGCATGAAATAATGCAACAAGCTGTAGATGAACAACAATTTATTGAACTGGAACTTTGAGACACATGAGCACTGGGATTGATATATGTTCTCTCTTCAACTCCTCTCCTATCTCATCCTGTCCTCTTCTCTCCACACCTCCTGTCTTCTCTTCCTACTCTTCTCAACTCCTCTCCACTCTTCTCCCTTTTCCTCTGTCATCCTCTACTCTCTTATCCTCCTCTCTTCTTCTCCTCCCCTCTTCCTCCTCCCTCTTTCCTTCTGTGCCCTCCTGTGCTTCTTTCTCAATTGTTTCAGCGCTTGTCATTACTTTTTGCCGCTTTGTTTTCACTTTATGGATTTCCTGGCAGAGCTCCTTTCTTTTCTTCTCTTTGGTGGTTTGCTCCCTCAACTTCTTCTGGTCTTCCAGATACATCTCATATCTTGTCCTTGCTCCTCTGCAGTGTTGCTTCAGGTCTTTTTGAAGAGCTTCATCTGTGTGCCCAGCCATTGCATCGTGGACCAAGCGCATTGCTATTAGCGTCTTCTCCTGTAGGTTTTCAACAAGCATATCCTTGTTAACAGAGTACCCCCTTTCTACTGCGCAGAATGATATCCATCTGTTCCGTTTGTGTCACTTTGTTAAGGTATTCGTCAAAAGACACGACATGACAGTTTGCTTTTCTTACGTCTTCGATCAGCTGCCTTGGTGTGGGTTTGTCCTTTTGAATGGCTCTTGAGGGAAGCGACCCCCATATTGCTGATGTCAAATGACTTGCGGCAAAACTTGCAATAAGCCTTGTGGACATCTCCTGGTACCTCTCCAATCCAGTCCTTGTATTGGGAGTCATCTTTCCAATAGGACTTGAATCTGCAGCGTGTCATTGTCACTCACTCCTGTAATGCATCACACATTTGAGACTATGAGTCTTACGTAGAAGGGGTAGTATGCCTACTCTTACTCTGTAAAAGCTTTTGTAAATCAAACTAATGAACCTAAAAGGGAAAACATAAGGCTGGTTCCCCTGTGGTTCCTCAGTACAGCAACCTCACTAGTAAGCTTAGCTTAACAGTATAGATGTATTGAATAAGTCTGGTCATGATCAATGATTTTTCAAAAATGTCTCACCCCAAATGTTCCTATTTAGTAGTATCATTTTTTCAAAGAAAAAAACAAAAAAAATCACAAAATAGCTAAAAGTAGATATAAGAATGAATGTTACAAAATTGATCAAGACTAGACTGGTCATGTCAACTAGTATAGAAGTAATGTCACAGCCTAATGTGAAAATGTATTGGTAGTTAGCTAGCAATGCAAGCTAGCCAACACTAGCTAGTTAGTTAGCAAGCTGAATGTTGGCTAGCAAGATTGCACTGCATGTGCTTGCTAACCATCATTAATGAATCCAAATTCAAAACAAACCCCTAAATGTGGTGAATAACACGGTTTTAGGAAAAGTCAATGAGTGAAATACATATGGAGATCAAACATAGTTCTAGTATTTTAAAAGCAAGGTAAAAATTACCTCAACAATTCTAGTGTAAGCTGCTAGCCAGCAAGTTGCTAGCTAGCTAGCTAGTTAGCAATATTGCACTGCTTACGAACTAACGTTGATAAACTCAGGTTTACCACAGTTAAAACACAGCTACTTACATTTGAGGATAAACTTGCATAAGAAGTTTCACTGTAGATGTCAAGGCTCCCGTGTTGGCTGGGAAATGCATGTATTTGACCCTTCTATTGAGATCGCGAGTAACGTTTCTCGGTTATTATTCTATGATTTAACTGCAATAAACGGACAAAAAGGGATGCTGAAATAACTACGTAATGATGCCGATTTGTGAAAAGTCTGAATTCATGTTTTGTTAGTTCTCTCTGCAAGACAACAAATAAATAACTTTTAAAATACTTGTTTTCTCAATGGAGCTCGGATCGATCGGTGCTATTCTATGCTAACATTGTAGCAGCTCCATCAACACTCAAAATAATGTCATCTAGGCGTAAATACGGCAGCGTCTTTTTCATTCGAATGTAATCTACTCGTGCGAATAATTTGTCGCGTTTGGTGTGAACACACTTTTAGGCTACAGCCACACTACTACGTTTTTGTTTGAAAACTCTTATCTTTTGCTACGTTGAAAACGCTACCAATATTGTTTTGGTTTTAAAACTTGCATTGTTGGACAGAAATGGGCACCTTTGAAAATAATGACACAGACACTCATGTTCGCTACTTGTTTGGGTCTTATGCTGCGTTCACACCAAACGTGTCGCAAATTCATCGAGGCGCATATTCGCGTCCATCGCGCCGCCGGTCAAAACGCCGGGGACCAAGTGTTCATTCACGCGAATCGTGCTGGACGCGCCAGAGAGGGGGCGGGGCTTATCGCCCTGAAAGCCGTTCAACTGTCTGCCATTAATTACGGAAAAAATAACCTCTTTTCTGCTTAGTATGTGTTGTGGAAGTCACAGATATCCCGGGAAACTAAATGCCGTCATGTCTGGTTCATAATATTGCCCAGAGGAGCTCCATGGATTTTATTGAGCTGTATTCACTGTGTCTAGCAAGCCACACAAGTCGCTGTTTACTACAGCTGTAGACACACATTTATACACATAGTTTGGTCCGGTCTCTATTGATATGAGGTATCGTAGAGCTCTGGGTGAACACAGACGGCTACAGTATTTATTTCCTGATTCAACAACGGCAGGACGTCACTGATAACAGGGGGAGCAACTCAACGCTGATAGGCTATCGCGCCGGGGCGTAACGCGAATATTTCGCAGAAGTTGAACAATTTCAACTCGCGCGTCGAGGCGATTTGGCGTTTGACGCGGATTCGCGTCCATCGTGCCGCAAATTCGCGTCCATCGCGATGCGCCATCGCAGATTCGCGCCGCGACAGTCTCATCGCGTCTGTGCATAGACTTTGTATGTGTAATCTACTCGCGCGAATAATTTGCGACGCGTTTGGTGTGAACGCAGCATTAGCATTCACAACGTCTGATTCGTCATGGAAGACAACAGTCTTGGTTACAGATTGACTACCAGTGGTTAATTTAACATGGATAAAGGATTATAGGCATTGTTGACCTTGTTGTCGATACTAGAAGCTGTTGTGCAGTTCATTTCTGCATTTTATGATTCAATTTCATGTTTACACTGGCACTTGCATTCCCAGTGTTGTGACTGGTCATGTGATATTCGTTTTCAGGCGTGTTTAAAAACCTTTTAACTGGATTTTAACTCAGTGCCCCTCTCCAAGATAGGGCCTCAATATTAGGTAACAATACAGGTGTCACCGTAAAAAAAATTAAACCTTGTTGCCACACATTAACGTGGAGCCTTCAGGCCCCTCAGGGTGTGGAGCAGTAATCCAGTCTTGTAAACATGCAGATGTTTTCTTTGTTTTGACAATAAGACATCCAGTATTCTAGGTTGTGTGCCGACCACTCATTCTTCCTCAGAAAACTTGGAAAACCTTTCTTTCTTATTCTTCTTTGTGGACCTGGCTATGCATATGGGGGCACAAAGAACAATATTGTCTGACATATCAATATTGTTTTAAAATGATTCCAACCCATGCAGGGAAAACAGACCTGTCCTATACACAGAAGTATGTGAACACGGTTGTCCGGATACCTTTGGCCAGATAGTGTCCATCTTCACACAGTCTTATGAAAGGTGTTTCATATGGACAGTGTTTCCGACCAAAGTGACACCCAGCTGCTTTCTGATACCCTCCTATCTACCTCCCACAATGAAAGCCTCCTCTGAGGGTTATAGCTGTCTTTCAGTGAACCATAAGCAGTTGAAGCCATGATGAATTTGAGATAAGACACCTCCAAGCCCTTACCTTTAACTACCAAAGGTGGGGGCATCAAAAGCACTACAAGAGAGGAAGGCAGGGGTGGAGGTTCGCAATTACTTTGACAAAATGATGTCAGGGGAAAGAGGTGACTGGCTGCTTCAGCTGTTTGCAAGGAGGGGAGGGAAGGGATAGGTTAGGGTTTTTAAAAGAGGATATTGTTAATGCATTAGCCTGCTAAGGGTTTACATCACTCAGGTAAAAAAAACAGGGCACCAAATGAGGCTAAATCCTGCTCAGCAGCAATGTTTAAGGGAAAGGAGATGAAGGGATTTGTCTGTGGAAAATGGGCGTGTATGAATGGACAATTCTAAGAATAGGTTAAACTGCTCCTTTTTGAAGATCAAATATTGACAACAGCGATAGTCCCGCCCCCAAAGCTGATTGGCTAATCGCTAGTCCCCCATCTACGCAAAATGGTCAGTTACTTTTTTATCAAAGAAACTGCTGTTTCATGTTACAAAGCCAGACACAGTCGTCAAACTCAGTGGAGTTGGTGGATCAAAATTTCTGGACCATTATTTGAATATGCACTAATTCATATTTGTATATTAACAATGGATGAAATAACTATGCTTAATGTAAAAGGGGTATTTCATAGTGAAGGACCCATAGAGAACTCTGCAACACAAGCGATAGGTGCTCCTGCACAAGCACCTGCAGTGTGTAGGCAACAAAACTACTTGGTTGGGTTTAGGAAAAAGATCGTGGGTTAAAATAACTGCAAGAGTTATGTTATTTAAGTACAGAAGTGACAAATATGTCACAGTGGACTTCTGGTTTGAACAACGGTCTGCTGGGTGAAAGTTCGTTGTTTTTAGACCCAAATTTTCACCCTGGCTTTCTTCCTACATGGACTTTGTTGCATTACTTTTCATCGGTATAGCTATGAACGGTGTAAGTGAACAGCCTGAACTCATATGTCCAGCACTAGTAAGAGTTCAGAAGTGTTATCAGCCAAATATACTTAAGTTTAGTTCTTAGCCACGACTAAAAAGTAGCATAAAATGGTGAACTGCAGATGAGCGGTGATATATATATATATATAATATATTCACAGATTGGATGCCTAAAGGCTCATCCAACTACTAAAGCAGTGGTTGTCAAACTGTGGGGCACAGTTTGGTGGTATTCCAGGTGGGGGGCAGGGGGAAATGCAGAATTTAGTATTTCCAAAAAAAAAAAAAAGTCATTTTTGAGTAATTAATAAATACATGGCGAAATGCCTGTACTTTTGTGTAAATGTTACGTTACGCCGTTAACAGGTTACGCTTGCCCATGCACGACGGCCATGATCCTTGGCGACTCACATGTGTGGCTTAGTGTTCCAAATGAAGAGACATTTGGCGGGAACAGAAAAGCAACCGCAAGCGATGCATCCGAGACGAACAGCAAGCAGCCAAGAAGAACATATTATGACTATCTTGCTCTGGGTTTCACAGTGAACGCGGTAGGAGATGAGGAGAGACCAGTCTGTTTTATGTCTGAACTCTAGCTGCGGATAGTATGAAACTTGTTTCGTTTCATTTTTCACAGGTTGCTCATATTCTCACAGGTTGTTCATATTGTTATCTTGAAAAGATGTTTAGTGCAAAACAGGTTAATTGCAGCCAATTGCAATCAGCTATTTTTTGCCAAATTGTAGTTCTTTTTTGCAGATATAACTTTATTTGCATTGTTCTAACAAAGTCATTGCACATTTTATTTGTTTTTGTCTGATGGAGCAATCTGGTTTACTTAAGTGATTGCAATTTTCTTTATTCTATTATTTAAAAAAGCACAGACGGAGGAGTCACAAACTGTTTCAATAAAAATTCAATATAGACCATTTTGTTGGGGCGGTGGGGCATGAACATTTTTCTTCCTCCAAAGTGGGGCGCGACAGAAAAAGTTTGAGAACCACTGTACTAAAGTATGAAGAAAAATGTGGCACTTCAATACTAGGAGTTTTGATAAAGGAAAAGCTTGCCCACAATGGACAGCTTGAGTAGTGAATAGATATATTTTTGGAGTACAGGGATTACCCCACCCATCAGTTAGTTTACTGACGCTCATCTGTATCACAGTGGCAGTAAGCTAAGCTATATGTTTGTTTTAACATTATTTCCATAGACATTCTTCGACACAACCATGTCCTCCAACTCTTCTTCTCCCCTTCGAAGCTAGATGGGATCTGTATTTTCTACAGCTTCTGGGTCTGCTTGCAGTTGGACATGCCAGGTAATCCAGTTTGGCGATTTGGCCATCACCATCTTGACCATTTGCAACCGGTGAACTGAAGTTATTTAGTTAGTTTAGAATGCAGAGGAGTGACGTAGAGACGCCTTATACGACTCTGGTAGCGGCAGCAACTTGTCAATCACAGTAAGCCCACACAAAACCATATCATAGTTTATGGTCTATTAGACTCTAAATGGGACCATCATTTACTAAATGAACATCATGCTGTATTAAAGAAGACTTTAAACCAGGATTCACTAATAGGTAGACCGCGGCCCAGGTCTGGACCCAGACGTTGTTGAATCTGGACCCAAGACCTATAGAACGGATGGCTAATTGAGAATTATTCAATTTTTACAGAACGCCTCTATTTTAACCGAGGCAGCCTTTATGGCACTCGTTCAGCGGTCCAGGAAACACACCAACCAATTACATGCATTGTAAATCACATCATGTGATGCTACTCAGCCAATCGAGTATTCTGATCAGCGTTGCAACTCCACTGAGATTTACACACACAGGAGAGACAGGGAGAGAGCCAACATGAGTATGTGAGTGAGAAATGTGGACAGCTTAACTAAAACATTTAACCTATAATGGACAGACTCTTATATGTTCATTCTTCAGACAGCAGTTTAAATCCAGTGTCTCATGTGTTCAAAGACCGTGACGATTATTTAAAGCAGCAATGTGAAGCGCTACTAGGAGACAAAGCACAAATCTTTTGCAAATGTACCCACTCACATACACAATGAAGGCACAGAAAACCTTAGAGCCCAATATGATGAGAATCCTAACACATGAATCCACTGCCCAACAAAGATGTTAACAGAGAGGAATAGAGCTGAAACAAGTGGTTTAATAACCACAGATGAAGCCCATGCACACTAATTTATCTTTTTAGAAGATGAGAAGAATATAATATTGTGGCCTTTTTGATTGACGTCACTTCACCGTGAATGAACTGAATTTAAAGCTGCAGGGCAAAGGCAATTGAGTTAAGTACTTTATTTTAAGATGCACATTTTTCAAAAGCTTTCTGTGATGTAATTTATTCCTTAATGCAGTGGTTCTCAAACTTTTTCTGTCACGCCCCACTTTGGAGGAACAAAAATGTTCATGCCCCACCGCCCCAACTGAATTGTAACAAAATGCTCCATGTTGAACTTTTATTTAAATAACAACATTTTGTGACTCCTCCATCTGTGCTTTTTCAAATAACAGAATAAAGAAAATTGCAATCACTTTCAAGAAAACCAGATTGCTCCATCAGACAAAAACAAATAAAATGTGCAGTCGCTTTATTAGAACAATGCAAAACAAAGTTCAATCTGTGCAAAAAATAGCTTATTGTGGCTGCAATTAACCTGTTTTGCACTGAATATATTTTCAAGATAATAACAATAAAGTGCAACCTGTAAAAAACGAAACAAAAGAAGTTCAAATATTTGGCAATAAAGAGTTTTACTGAGTTTTACACTGCATATCTTTTCAAAACAACAATAACGTGCAACCTGTGCAAAACAAAATTAGTGCAGATATGTGTGAGCCATAGCCATAGGCATTTTTAAATCGCGATAATGATGAACGTTAACAGTCCACAAAGTTCCGCATACAGTGGACGTTAGCCTTAACCCAGCAAGTCTGAACGGTAACGGGACATGACGTAACTTAAATTTTAACGGAGGGAAATGAAGACGCTGTAGACATCTTAATGCTGATTGAAGACTCGACACATCAAAGATGTTCTATTGCGAAGATCACCACTTCACCTTTTCTCCTCGTCTCACTCCAATCTGAGAAATGCTGGCTGGCCAGTTGAACCCCCCCCCCCCCAAAAAAACCCCTCTACAGATCTACACGATTCACGTGGATGATATATTTTGATTCAAAGCGGCGAAAAAGCGTCAAGTTTGCAGGTATGAATAAAGTTCTTGAAATAAAATAATTCTGCATTTCCCCCTGGAATACCGCTGCGCCCCACTAGAGGGGCGCGTGCGTCCCACAGTTTGAGAACCACTGCCTTAATGCATCCCTTATTTTCCTTGAAATGAGAGAAACATTTCTTTCCTATTAGAGTATGTATTATTTATACTTCATCCTGTTCAATTTGAAAACTGTCGATAAATATTGTTGAGATATTATTCAATTGAACTTCTTTATTTGATTTGACAGTCAGTTAAGTACGTACAAACGATACAACTACTAGGCTACTTGAATATTTATATATTGGACTAAGTTATCGCGCAACTTAGACATGATTGTGATGTTCTGGACCTATGTGAGGAAATTCTCTGTAATTGGAACTCTTGAAGTTTAATTGAATACCCCTGCTTTAAACTGACGATTGAGACCATAAAGTCATATTTACAATGTTTACTGAGATAGTAAATCAAGTGAGAAATAGGGTCAATTTTTTCTTCGACTTCTATACGATCGGGATTTCCCTCTTAAGTAGGGTTGGGTACCGAAAACCGGTGCCGGTATGGTTCCTATACGACCGGTATCTACCGGACCGAAATGCAATGCAGATTTTGGTGCTTCCTTTCGGTGCTTCCTTTCGGTGCCTGAGCCGATTTAAATACTTTTTTTACACTACTCTGATGACTCTGTCCTAGGTTAGCTCGTCCTAGGACCGATGCTAACGATAGCATCGGTCCTCCGCTCCTCACTCATAATATTATTACAACCAGACGAGCCGTGCGCGCTTAGAAACAAACCCCTCCATCATTCTGACGAAGCTTCGGCCATGATTTATTGAAAAAAACAAAAAACGAGATCTGTCATACGGCTGGCAGGCTACTGACTTCCTCCATCGACATCCGGCACAACACAGGCACGCGAAACTTTCTTCTTCTTCTTTTTCGAGGTGTAGTGGCGGTTGGCAAACGACGAATTGGCGCATTAGTGCCACCAACTGGTTAAATAAAATAAAATAAGTCAGGAGAGGTCTTATTTTGCAAGAGAAGGCAAATATGCTCATATTTCTGCAAAATAATTGCTGAAGCTGTAGTGTGTGTACAGAGTGTGTGTGTTTTGTATTTATTTTATCTATATTTATTTAAGTATACTGTAAACTGTTAAGTTAATATATTGTTCATAGTTTGAAGTTAAAAAGTTTGAAGCTGTAGTTTGAAGCCAAGTGTTTTGTATTTATTTATATTTACAATATACTTTAACAGTTAATATATTGTTCAATTTGAAGAAAAAGGTATCGGTTCAGGCACCGTTTAGACACCGGTATCGTTTTAAAAGTATCGTTTTAGCACCGGTATCGGGAAAACCCAAACAATACCCAACCCTACTCTTAAGGCCACCTATTTTTCACAGCTGTCCTACAAGATGCCAGCATTGATGCTGCTGTCTCCACACACCCTCCTCCACCATTAGGGTCAACCCAGCCGGCCACATACTCCCTCTCTCCTCCTCTCGCTTCTCTCTTTCTGTCTGCATGGCTGATCTTGTTCTTTCTTTTCCTCTCTGCGGGCTGACACCTGGCCAGGCTCAGGCGATCAATACCAGGCACAGCCCTGCAGGAGAACCCCGTCAGTGGCTACTCCGGATCCGCGGCGCTCCCGCCACTGCTGCACCATCAGTCAAACTCATACCACACATACAAGATGGATAGAGCCACATACATGTACTTGTTCACTGACATCCTGGAAATCTCAGCAACATCTCTAAACAGTTAAACAATCACATGTCACCCTACATATATTTTGTAAACTGAATTTAAGGGGTTTTGGGATCAACTGTCTCAGACGGTAAGGAAGTCAGAAAGTACGGAGTATAAGATATGCAAACATAAGCAATGGATGTTTTCATATGACCTGAGTTAAGCACATAGGAAGTATGAATGTGCACACACACATAAGCACAATGAACACTGCTCGCACAAAGGCCCAGCTCTTATCAATCTTTAACCAGGCAATTTCTCTTAATGCTATAGTGGGGCCAAAACAAACAGGGGCAAACAATTAATAAAGCTGTTTGAGATTAACAATATACTTCAGTATGATTTCAGGCCAGGCATTGTTTTTACTTTTAGTTATTGCTTTCGTCAAGTTGGCTTGAGGGTTTTCCTCACAGTGAGGCTGAAATCTGTTTATTGGTCCTTTCATATCAGGTCTTTCCCGTTCCTTCTCTACAGCGCTTAATTTGATTAGAATTCAATGAATTTCATGAACTGCTTCCCGTTTCAGATGTCATCACATATTCAAATTATTTGAAGAAAAATGTTGAAGCATCAGGTGGCAGTGAGAAGGGTGATGGGTCATGTAATATTACATGACTCATAGAACACTACTACAGGTAAATGGCTGTCCTCTGGATTTCCACCTTGTTCGCCTTAATAACTCCTTGAGCCTATAGTGACATCACTGTGAGCAGTAGAGCTGCAGATATGACACAACTGGACTGATGTAGTCACACCAAATAAACATCGAACAAAAAGTTCGGAAATTAGTGTTTGGTAGATTATTTCTCTGTTGTAACAATGCTTCTTGGCAATTAATTGAAGTGTTGGCAGGCCATTCCATTCTCTCTACTCCCACATTCTAGAGTAGTCTCTGATAAACCCCGCTCTGTGGGGGCGAGCGTTGTCGTCTTGGAGGATGGAGTTCGGTGCCAGACTGTGGAGAAATGGGATTGCCACCGGTTGCAGAATCTCATCTCGATATCTCTCTGCATTGAGATTGCCTCCAATGAAGACAAGCCTCGTTTTTCCAGTGATGGAGATGCCGACCCACACCATCACACTGCCTCCACCAAAAGGTGTTACTCTATCGGTGCAGCAATCAGCATAGCGTTCTCCCCGTCTTCTCCACACTTTGACCCTACGATCCAACTTCCTGAGGCAGAATCTGGATTTATCGCTGAACATAACGTTCCTCCACATGTTCAGGTTCCAGTGCAGGTGTTGCCGACACCAGTGCAAACGGGCCTGGTGGCCAATAGCAACAGCAGAATAAGCTGTTTGACATTGGCAGAGAAGATTTGGCAAAACCGGAAAGCGGTTTTCCAACGATTGAAAAAGATCGACAAATAATCCTAAAATGTCCATGAAGAGAACAATTGATGCAGAGGGAAGAAAATGTAATGAAAGATGGGAAAGCGAATACATGTTTGTGCTTCAAGGAGAAGAACGGGTCTGTCTTCTGTGTTATGAGGCAGTGTCGGTGATGAAGGAACACAATTCATGTCGGCATTTTAACACCAAACACGGAGCTAAATTTAGCCTCCAAGAAAAACATCAAATTGTCCAAGAATTAAAAGGCAGACTGCAATCACAGCAGAATATATTTACACAAGCTACAGCCTAGTGCATGCTAAAGGTATGTGAGCAGTGCTCCGACCAGATCCAGACTTTTACAAATGTCAGTTTGTGAAGAAACACCATCGCAGACCGAGTTCATGAACTAGCAGCAATCTAACAACACAGCTCGCTAAGAGACGAGCAGGTACTTGTGTTTTTAATTAACTGTTGATGAAAGCACAGACAACACGGATACAGCGCATCTATCCATGTTTATAAGACCTGACTCTCAGTGAGGAGCTCTTGGATGTAGCTGCCATGTACAGGACGACGACAGGGAGGAACATTAGTGATGCAGAGAGGTGACACAAACAGCTTTGAACAAAGTTCATGTCATAACTTGTGTTTGATATTTGTCTTTGTTATTTTCTTTAATAGTTTGATCTTTGATAGAGTAATGTGGGTTTCTTAACCCTCAATTAAAATGATTTATGTTATAATAACAGAAATGTGTTTAAATATCATTTTTCATTTATATAACTGCATGTACAATATTTGTACACTTGAATAAACATCAAATGCAGTTATTTAACAATATGTTAGGGAGAAGTTAGTTATACAGTCTTGCAGTTAGAACTGGCCCTTTGAGGGCGACCGTGATGCTGATGTGGCCCAGAGTGAAAATGAGTTTGACACCCCTGGTTTAAAAGGTAAATAAACAGGCTTTCCAACTGTATGAAATTCATTGCCAAGAAGCATCGTTACAACACAGAAATAATCTATCAAACACTAATTTTCGAACTTTTTGTTCGATGTTTACATTGAACCATATAACACGCATAACTCTTGTTCTAATGTTTCACTCACCCGTGGGATCATTTTAGCTGGTTGAAAGCAGTGTATCTGTAATATTACACATTGTGTGTCAGGTGCAACTTTTTTCCACATGGTCACATTCCATGAGTAAAACCTCTTTCTGTCCACAGTTCAGATGAAGCATTGCATCCTTACTCTGGTTCATATTGTGAAGCATTGAGCTTACATGAACAGGTACACAGATAAATCAAACATGAATTCACCGTCTGATCCTTAGTAGGTCACTGCTTTACCCTCCGCTCGTGCTATTAAGGCATAATAGGAAGTGTATGGAGGTGGTGATGGGGGCAAGGCAGATGAGACATGCAGCCGGAGGGAGAGGGAGGTGGACTCTGTGATCTGAAGGTGGGGTGTGGTGCAATGACCATCTGCGAAATGAAAACAAATGGGTTGTCATCCCCCAGGACGAAATCCATCATCATCTATTTTTAGTCATGAACTGGTTGGCCACACGGATTTCACTCATATTGCAAAATTATCGTTTTCAGAATAGTTGCCATTATCTACATTATTTGCTGTCCGTTTGATCATTCTTGATCTTGGGATCAGTATGTGTGACAAACAGATCTCACCTGGATATCCTCTTGCTTGTTTTATCAGGGTTAGTTTTTTTCAGAGCTTTTCAATTGTTCTTTGTTCCCCAGGTAGTTGTACTGTATACTGGACAAGGTTTTATTAGCATCTGAGCGTTTTGGTGTTTGGAGCTATGCTACGCTAACCTGAGGTGGCTAACCAAGGCAACAACGTTATTCAAACGTATTGTTCGGTTCCTAAGCCTCGTACCGAACGGTTTAATACGAATACGTGAATCGTTACACCCCTAGAAACAAATAATAACCCATAGCTTCATAAATAAACCATCATAATGAGGTTATTAGGTTATTAGGAGGTGGTTCATCTGTAGTAGGACAGCACAGAAGGCCCAGGTATAAAATGCACGGCCCGCCACTGCAATATTTAGAATATACAGAATAATGTAGCTTGCCATCAGACAGCCCCTTCCGACAGGGCACTGTACTGAAAGTGAAACATATCTATGTTCTTCAATGCCATCAGACCAATCCCCTAGAAGGAGTGCCAGGTTTAAATTGTACATGGTGGCCAAATGGTGAAATTACAATTTCGGCATCCGTCACTTGATGCAATTCCTCACAGACTTACATTAGGAAAGAAACTCGGAAAAGTTAAATCTTATTTCAACCATCAGGTCCTAAAAGTTGTAAAATGCACTAATAACCGAATCCAGGCTGGACTGAAGGCTGGGCGCTTGCTCTTTGGGTCCCATAATCTGGAAGATCCAGGTATTTTCCACTGAGTTCTATAAATGGAAGGTGAATATTTTGCTTCATGCACCACTGTCCAACTTTTATAGGAATGAATGGCCTCCAACGCTGTATCCAGTTCTCTTTATAAAGCTGAAGCGGAAGTTCAGTCAGGAACTCTTCACTCTCCTTTTCATTCATAATCTCTGTCTCTCTCTCGATTTCTCTTCACTTTCAGTTAACCAACCAGATTCTGCAGTTTCCTTAAGCCAATCACATTCTTTGATGTCAAACTTTTAAAATGTTCTCCTCCCTGCTGCTGTCAGTTGTTATTTCAGCACAATTAGATGCGACCCTCTTCCACCCCAGTCACCTCCAGTCGTCATGCTCGTCATGCATCATCATTGAATTGCAGCAACTCCCTTCATCATCACCACCACCATCAGTGTCTATTCTCCAGGAGGATTAGGCCTTATCTGACTTCAGCATCACTACCCCTCTATTATCTGACTTCAAGATGGAGTCCAATCACCAAAGACTTTTCACTATTCATTTCTTGTACATGTGTAATCAATTGTTGTTCATTTCTAATGAAGTCTCTCCTGATTGAAATACATCAATGCACCAGACTCCTTCAACAAAAACAGTATAAATAAGTTTCACTTTCAGTTCGGTTCCCCAGAGGAAAATATTCTTAATATAAGGTACATTTACTGCTGCCTCCGGCCACATAAGTAGGCTTACATTGCTTTGCTGGTGCTCCTGTGTGTTTCTCCAGAATGAAGGCATGCCATCCGCCAACTACTGTAGGTACACTTACTATGGAAAAGTACCTTGTGCAACTCCTACTTCAAAACACCCCAACTATCTCTTTTAGGTGTTGGAGGTGGTGAGGAGGGACTCCTTGTGACTTGAAGTAGCTGTATGTTTTGACAGTCCGGTCTACTCCTTTACCAAAGACATCACATAAACAGCCCTCAACAACACCAGGGAACAGGCTCTTCACAAACACTGTACAATTTCTCTCATGTTGTCTTTCCTCCAATCATAGCTTCTTACAGTGCAGTGCATTGCCCATATACCAACACCATGGAGATTCCCCAGTGACAGCCACAGGACTAGATTGGTTTAGACTGAAATATCTAACCTGTCAGGATGGCAGGTTAGAATTAACTGTCCCATATCCAAAATACTGACCATTCTGAGCACAACAAAGCCTCAGACTAACACTGGAGAGATGGGGGGGGATGAGTGGCGCTGGAAAACCACATTTACATTAAATATGATTCTCAGAGAGCTCCAGCATAATGGCTACAGTTCTACTATAGGCCATGAAGCGTCTAATAACCGCTCCTTCAAAATGATGCCAGACAATGGCGAATGACACATCTCCCCATTATTTATTTATTTCAGAGTGTGTGTTTGTGTGTGTATGTGCATGTGTGCGCGCATCAGAGGGTATAAGCATCAAAGAAAGCTCATCAAGTAAGCAAGGTAATTAATGAATATTTTAAATGTCATGATGATGGGAACCACTTGACAGGCGGACCAAAAGACTGACTGGGGGATGATTAAGAACTCTCCCCATCACCTGTCCATCTCACCCATCGCACACTGCACACACATACACACACACACATACATATTTTCTCCACAGAGGCCAGACAACCCAATGCTTCAACTTAATTCTAAATGTGAGGTGTTCAGTCCCCCCTTCTCACCATTAAAAGCATCCGCCCCATCTGCAGCCACTATAGGAGACAACACAACCCCCTTCCCCCTGGCCTCCTCCTGAAATCTGTAATGAAAATGTACACCCATTGTATTCTAGTTAGGACCTGTGTGAGTGCATGGTAATTAGGTGCCTTCCACACTGGGAGGACTGAGAGAGATGTAGGACGTAAGGGGAGGAGAGGGGAGGCAGGTAACAGTAAGAGGACGGGATTGTAATGAAGCTGTGGATCAGTGGAAGGTAATAACTGTAAGCAGAGCTGCATTCCAGAGGAGCATAACCCTGTGGTTTGTCGTAATCAGTATATGTTGAGTAAAGCCACGTGTTAATCATATCCTTTTATATATCACATTCATTACTTTTGTAATCAAGGACAATATTTTATGCTTTTGCCCTTTTTGCTGTCTTGAAATCCAGTGCTCATAACTAAACATCAGTGCGACCCATATGGCCTAAAAATGAATATTTGTTTACTGATCCACCACTATGATTGGGATTTGGTTCAGTTTAGGCAACTCAAGACCATGATCACATACACCAATTGGCTAGAAAGTGGTCACATGAGAAGAGATGCAGAAAGACAGATTTAGGATCTACATTTTGCTATCCAGAAATGAATTCAAATGAGACATCCATCCATTTTCCTCCGCTTATCCGGGGTCGGGTCGCGGTGGCAGCAGGCCAAGCAGGCTGACCGAGACTTCCCTCTCACCGGCAACATGTTCCAGCTCATTCTGGGGGATCCCGAGGCGTTCCCAGGCCAGCTGGGAGATGTAATCCCTCCAGCGTGTTCTGGGTCTTCCCCGGGGTCTCTTCCCAGACGTGCCTGGAAAACCTCCAGTGGGAGGCGTCCAGGAGGCATCCTAATTAGATGCCCGAACCACCTCAGCTGACTCCTTTCGACGCAAAGGAGTAGGGGCTCGACTCCAAGCTCCCTCCTGATGACCCTATCTCTAAAGCTGAGCCCGGCCACCCTACGGAGGAACCTCATTTCGGCCGCTTGTAGCCGTGACCTTGTCCTTTCGGTCACGACCCAGAGTTCGTGACCATAGGTGAGGGTAGGAACGTAGACCGAGTGGTAAATTGAGTGGTAAATCCTGGGCGAGCCGATCGCCGGCAGCATAGACTAGCTCTAGGGACGTGGAACGTCACCTTGCTAGCGGGGAAAGAGCCAGAGCTGGTGCAGGAGGTGGAGCGATACCAGCTAGATATAGTTGGACTTACCTCCACACACAGCGGTGGCTCTGAAACCAAGCTCCTGGAGAGGGGTTGGACTTTGTCCTTTTCAGGAGTTGCCCAGGGTGAGAGGTGCCGGGCGGGAGTGGGGATACTCACGAGCCCCCGGCTGAGTGCCGCTGTGTTGGAGTTGTCCCCGGAGAACGAGAGGGTCGCCTCCATGCGCCTACGGGTTGCGGGGAGCAAGGCTCTGACTGTGGTTTGTGCTTATGCACCAAACAGTAGTTCAGAGTATCCGGCCTTCTTGGAGTCGGTGGGAGGGGTCCTGGAAAGGGCACCGCCTACCGACTCCATAGTTCTCCTGGGGGACTTCAACGCTCACGTGGGCAATGATGGAGAAACCTGGCGGGGGTGATTGGGAGGAACGGCTTGCCCGATCTGAACCCGAATGGTGTTTTATTATTGGACTGCTGTGCTTGCCACGGTTTGGCCATAACGAACACCATGTTCGAACATAAGGTGGCTCATAAGTGTACCTGGTACCAGAACACCTTAGGCCGGAGATCAATGATCAACTTTGTACTCGTGTCATTTGATTTGCGGCCGTATGTCTTGGACACTCGGGTGAAGAGAGGAGCAGAGCTGTCAACTGATCACCACCTGGTGGTGAGTTGGATCAGATGGCAGCGGAACCGGTTGGAAAGACCCGGCAAGCCCAAACGTGTAGTGAGGGTGAACTGGGGAACGTCTGGCGGAGGACCCTGTCCGGGAGGTCTTTAACTCCCACCTCCGGAAGAACTTCTCACACATCCCAAGGGAGGTTGGGGACATGGAATCCGAATGGACCATGTTCAAAGCCTCTATTGTGGACGTGGCCGCTAGGAGCTGTGGCCGGAAGGTCATTGGTGCCTGTCGTGGCGGCAACCCGAGAACCCGTTGGTGGACACCAGAGGTGAGGGAAGCCGTCAAGCTGAAGAAGGAGACCTTCAAGGCCTGGTTGGCCCAGGGGTCTTCTGAAGCTGCTGACAGGTACCGGCAGGCCAGAAGGGCTGCAGCTGCGGTGGTCGCGAATGCTAAAATTCGGGCATGGGAGGAGTTCGGGGAGGCCATGGAGAAGGACTTTCTGTTGGCCTCAAGGAGGTTCTGGAAAACCATCCGACGGCTCAGGAAGGGAAAGCAGGGCTTACCCCAGGCTGTTCTCAGAAGGGGGGAACTGCTGACCCGGACGGGGGGACATCGTCGGGCGGTGGAAAGAACACTTTGAGGAACTCCTAAACCCGACCAAAATGTCCTCTGCAGAGGAGGCAGCGCCTGAAGATCTAGGGTGAGGCTCACCCATATCCCTGGCAGAGGCCGCTGAGGTAGTCAAAAAGCTCCTTGGTGGCAAGGCACCGGGGGTGGATGAGATCTGCCCTGAGATGCTGAAATCGCTGGACATGGTTGGGCTGTCCTATCTGACACGCCTCTTCAATGTCGCATGGGGGTCGGGAACAGTGCTCATGTCGAACCTCAGATTCAAGAGGAGCAGTGTGGATTCCGTCCCGGCCGTGGAACAGTGGACCAGCTCTTTACCCTCGCAAGACTACTGGAGGGGTTCTGGGAGTTTGCCCAACCAGTCTACATGTGCTTTGTGGACATGGAGAAGGCTTTCAACCGGGTCCCTCGGGCGTTCTTGTGGGGGGTGCTGCGGGAGTATGGGGTGCCTGACCCATTACAACGGGCGATCCTGTCTCTGTACGACTGCAGTAGGAGCTGTGTCCGCATTCTCGGCAATAAGTCAGACACGTTCCCTGTGGGTGTTGGCCTCCGCCAGGGCTGCCCTTTGTCACCGGTCCTGTTCATGACTTTCATGGACTGGATATCTAGGCGCAGCCTGGGGGTGGAGAACGTCAGGTTCGGGGGTCTCGGGATCGCCTCTCTGCTGTTTGCAGATGATGTGGTCCTGTGTTAGCCTCCTCGGATCGTAACCTCCAGCATTCACTGGGGCGGTTTGCAGCCGAGTGTGAAGCGGCGGGGATGAGAGTTAGCACCTCAAAATCTGAGGCCATGGTGCTCTGCCAGAAACCGGTGGATTGCTCCCTCCAGGTGGGGACGGAGTGCCTACCTCAAGCGAAGGAGTTCAAGTATCTCGGGGTCTTGTTCACGAGTGAGGGTAAGATGGAGTGGGACCGTCTTGGTGAAGAGGGAGCTGAGCCGGCAGGCAAAGTTCTCAATTTACCACTCGGTCTACGTTCAAATGAGACAATGCAGACTAAAACCAACAACTAATTGTAAGAGTCACAAAATGTTCAGAATATCGTACATCGTGCCACTTTTGGCATTACTGATCGTAAAGAGGGCAAAATGATCGTACAAATAGGAGAAGTTATCGTACAACAGTTTATTCAGATGACAAACCACTTTATCTGGTAGTCAAACTGAAAGTGAGTGCACCTGAAAGGTCAGTAAAAATCCCTCTGTGTGCACTTTTGACTGAATCTGGTGCATTTACACCATCACACTGGAGTTGATATTTGTTTGTATATTCATTAATATGAATGGACATGTGAGCTGTGATCCCCTGTGCCATTTCATTGGGATTGTTTAGCTTTGTGTTCTCCTTTGCAAACTTGAGTATATTTTCATGTTAAGTCACATGAAAGCCCCTCCTACAGCATACATGAACAGCCAACATGTCGGCAGGATGGAGAAAAACAACTGCCTCAAAATGTATGTTTTTTTTGTTTTGTTAGTCTGTTTAGGGAATTTGTAGACACACTTTAACACACTGATACATGAAGAACAAGAGATAAGGCAGTAGAGGGTTAATCAACCTATGTAACCTTTCCACTGTCAGCCACTACCTGCCCCCCCACATCTGTGGAAATGTCACAGAAAACACACTGTGGCCATGTAGTGACATGACAGCAGCGGTCTTAACAGAGCTGGCCCTTTAAATACCCCCCACCTATTTATTCAAAGCAGGGGCCTGATTTCTCGCGGCAGGGCCGATAAGAGGTTTGAAAAACAGGAACCCAATTCCCATTATCTGCCTCCCTTATTGTCTGTATTAACCTTCCCCCATGGTAACTTGTTCCCCCGTAATGCTACACTTGTCTGGCCACAACACACCGCCGCCAAGGGCCAATTGCACCATGCAAATGAAGGCGCAGACGGTATTGTGAAGGGGGAGGCAAGAGCAAGAAAGAGAAAGGGAGAGGGGCTTATCAGGAAGACGTGGGCTCTGCCAGCTGATGATTGTCTCGTCCACACACACGCTATAAAAGTGCACCATGTGTCTGTGTCACAATATGTTCTGCCTGTTTGGACATGCTTGTGTGTCAGCAGGTTATGTGATGGAGGGGTTGGCTGCGTTTTTTCCTCATCTCCAACATGTCCCTGAACAGTAAAAGATAGAAAGAGACCCAGACAGAGTGAGTGTTAGCGCGGACACAACTACTGTTGCTGTCAAGTGCTGCAGTGGTATCAATATGCAGACAGGCAAGCTGACGGTCCCACAGTACAGCACTTCAGGCCAGATTGAACTATTATGCTGCGTTCACAACGGTCGCGTTGATTTTTTGACGCACTGCAAAATCGCGTCCAACGCGCCGCCGGTCGTGTTCACACCAAACGCCGCAAAATCGCGTAGCGCCGGAGAGGGGGGGTGGTTTATCGACTGGAAGCCGTTCACCTGGCCGTCATTTCTTTCCGCTTTCAACCGTGAAAGGAATAAGGACAATTGCTGCTATGTACGTGTTGTGGCAGTCCCCAGTGATTCAACGGAAAATAAACCGACAAAAAGGGACTCCGAAATAACTACATAATGATGCCAATTTGTACTCGTCTTCTCCGACAAAAAGGGACTCCGAAATAACTACGTAATGATACAGATTTGTAGGCTACTTGTCTTCTCAATGGAGCTCTGATGGATCGGTGCTAGGCTATGCTAACATCGTAGCAGCTCCACCAGCACTCAATAACATCATGTAGACGTAAATACGGCAGCGTCGATTCATTGTTTGTACCGTATGGTTTACACACACACATGCATACACATAGTTTGGTCCGGTCTCTATTGATATGAGGTATCGTAGAGCTCTGGGTGAACACAGACGGCTACAGGATTTATTTCCTGATTCAACAACGGCAGGAAGTCAGTAATGACAGGGGGAGCAACTCAACGCTGATAGGCTATCGCGCCACAGCGTCACACGATTATTTCGCAGAAGTTGAAAAATTTCAACTCGCGCGTTGGCGATTTTGCGGCGTCCAACACGCCGCGCCATCGCAAAATCGCGGCGCGCCAGTCTCATCACGTCTGTGCATAGACTTTGTATGTAATCTCGACGCGCAGCAAAAAATCAACGCGACCGGTGTGAACGCAGCTTTAGCCTCTGACTTGACAACTAGCTTAGTAATTACCTGTTCAATATGTAAACCTCGGTGAACACAAACTGGGCCTGCAGCCAGTCACTGTGGATTCAGATGGACATTATTATGATGGAGGAGGATGACGTGTTGTTTTAAACACCTTAAAACAATATTTCCTACTCTGTGTTATACCAGCAAATCTTTATCAACTGAATGGTTCAATAATAGGGTCATTCAGGTCAATGGACGCTTCATAATCAACACTGAAAGCAAGATGCCGAAAGCATGGCAAAGAGCTGAGGGCAGACCGGAACTTCTGGGTTCTGTTCCAGTTGTAGGAAAACCTTATTCAAAGGACAATTATTATCAATAACCATACAAATAATTAAAAGGGAATAACTAAAGATCGAGCCATGGAACTAGGGGCTTTGCGGTATACTGGTATTGACGATAACCGTGATATTTAAAAAATGAAACAATCATGTCAAGTTTATGATGCACATATGATATAATAACGTGATATAATCAAGTGCCTCCAATCATTTTATATATATACAGTTACGGTTACAGAGTCTCTCTCCACCTCCCTACACTGGGAGTTTAACACATTTGAAAAACGCACAATAAATTAAGGATGAATTTGACATAATGTTTTCTGTTTTTAGCCTCCTTTACTAGACACTATTTCCCATGATTCCGTGACAATTGTAGGTTAAACGTCACAGCTCGACAGAAGAGTCCGTGGGTGAGTCGAGTGGTTAGTTCACACGTGACACCAGCTGCACGGAGAGGACCTAACAGCAGAGATTACTGCTGAAAAATGTTCTTCAAAGGAAGCCTTAGTGGGTATTATGAATATGAACAAAACCAAACTACAATGGCATAATGTTGTAACCGTAACTAATTATCATGGAAGTTGTAGTTTTGTATGCCCACAAAGAAATTGTAATTGTAATTGGAGGTTAACTTATTTTCAGCTGAATGACATTGGAGTTACAGAAACACTGGGACTGCTGATATACTGTAGCTCTCTACTTCTTTAAAACTGCTATGTTACCTGGTGTTAGATCCTGGGGTACTTCTGGCCCGATACGGGGCTACTTACTGACTCAGCTCTCTATTAAAAGATTGTCGAGCTGGTGTTCTTGCGAGGGAACTCGCCTGGCTCTTCCAACTGCCGTTACTCCAGACGTCTACCCTGCTTCCTCCGGTCTGAGTGCACTCGGTCGAGGGGCCACCCTGACCCCGGGCGCTCCTACCAGTCGCGTCGGTTATGGCAGCTTCCCTCTTCTGGATCCGTGCTCTTGGTAAATGCCAGGTTTAGGTTTTAACGGCTAGGATCACTTCTAAAACCGTAAGGGATTGTTAAGTGGATTCGGTCTTCTAGGATAACCTTACAGAACTCAGTTGTTGGACATACAATGGATTTAACTTTTTACTGCCACGAGGAACTTTATACTACTTGCGCAAAGAAATGCACTTGACAATTTTACTTTAAATGCAGATTAGATATTTATTGCAGGTTCTATTTAGTTAGTTTGCAAGGGTTAAGCTACAGCTCACATAAAATGTCACTATACTTGATTCGTTACTTTGATTTTCTTCTCAGGTTATACTCATTGGTTTTTAGATGCCGAGACAGCTCGGTTGAAGCTGGATTTCCAAAGGTGTGATGAAAAGGTTCTTTTGGAGTTGTTAGGAGCGAAGGTCTGGCCAGACCCTCGGTCCTCCTGCTCTGCAGCGGAGTCCGTTCAACAGTCCTCAAAACTCAGTACAGTCTTTCTAGGGCTGCTGCTTTTTCTCCGTTGTTCAGTTGTTAGAGTTGAGCAGTGGGGAGAGGAAAATCTCCGTCTTTCAATTCTTTGTCCACGAACTGCGGTCTTCTTTCCGTGAACAGAGACAAAGTCCTCGAATACTTCAGTTACGATCGTCCGTATCTTCTTCTCAGAGCACTTGGACGGCTCTCGTGTAGAAATCCCAGTTTGGGGCTTGCAAGCGTCTCCTTTTATCCTTGATTTGGGCTATCTGTTCTCCCCCCCACCTATCCTAAACACATGATCTTCACCCCTCCCTTATGTGTGTGCACTTGTTTCTGGAAAGTACCAGACTTTTCCCTCACGCGTGTATGCGTCACCTCTTACAACAGATTTCCATGTCCCATGACTGTTTTCCTAACTTACGCCCAAAAACATCTGTTCCTGACTCACTCGGTCTGCTGACACACCCTATGACTCACTTTTTCCACATCTCAGCTCCGGTACACAGAACATTATTATAATCAGTTTTTACATTTGTTAAATCACTCTATGCATTAAACATTTGTTATATAATGATCATAAAACTTATCTTTCGAATACACTTTAACTATTGATTTCTGAGTATATGCTTCATGCTTTTATATCCTGTCTTTCCCCTGAATGTGTATGCATGCATCCAAGGCAGCTTTCTCTGTGAGCTCAACTCTTCTTGACACTGGGAAACTCAGTGGACTGCAGTGCTCATAGAGTCTGATACATCATCACCAGGTGTCACCATGCATTATGTTGTTATTCTTTGAAACTTTAAAAAAATAATGGCAAATAAAACACCGAATTAGAAATACAAGTACAATATAAAGGGGACAAAAACGCTTTTTTTCTGGTGGTGTATCTTTTGCTGGTATCTGGAGTCCCTACCAACCCACAAACAATAAAACAACCCAGTCAGTTTCTTTTGGGCTGCCTAGATCAGAAAACATGCGAGCCAGTCAGATTTGGGTCTCCGAAATCTGAATACAGCTATATTCAGATAGACAGAATGAGAAAAATTAAGTTATTTTTTGAATTACAATAAAGCATGTAAACATGTTCTAGTAGAGACCCAAAATACAGGTACAAGAACCTGAACCCAACTTCTGTGATTGTTCTGCAATAAGTAAAGTACAAATTACTTTCACAATGTTTTGTGTGTTGCTCTTGCATAGATTTAAGGATTGTTTTTACTTTACTTAAAGCAAAAAATGGCCACTTAGAGTAACTTTTAACAACATTATATTGCATCACAGTAGTGATTATAATGCATGTGGTTTGTTAAAGTATTGAGACTGAAATGATTTAACAATATGAAAGTTGTAAATCCTTGGGATGTTTGTGAGAAAAGACATCATAAAAAACATTGACGAAACTAATAATTTGTTTGATCAGACATGTGACACGTCCAGCTGACGCTTCATGGTATATTGTCATATCAAATTGAAAACCTGTGGCTCTGTTTCTTCATGGTTGCACATGGAGGTCTGCATTGACTCTGCTAGCTCTGCCTTTGATCACCTAAATTATGCTTCTCAGGTAGCAATTTTCACTGTTGTGTGACAATGGACTACTGGCGATTCAGTAGGAGTAATACTGTTTAAGGGTGATTGTTGGATACAATTAATGTACAACCTTGAATTCAAGGATAAGCACTCGACTTGTTTTAAATGTGTAATTGACAGCCAAATATTGCATGAAAACTAATTATATACAAAATACTTTTTGCTCCAAACTTAGCTCCCTCTGGCATTACGATGTAATTCCAAATAAAAAGCTTCACAAATGAAAAGCTTTAGGCTATAGATTGTTTGGTTCCGTGTTAGGGCCAAGGTTGCAGTTAAGGTGAAGGAACAACATTCTTCCATACTAGTGTTTTTAGGTTGTTTTCTTCAAGATCATTGTCAATACAGAAAGGCCTGAAGAATAAGAACATGTTTTGATCATGAATAACACAATTGTGCATCACAGCCAACTTAGTAAGGGTTGGGAAAGACAAACAGGGTACAGTTTAGCCTAGTTGGCAACCTCCGGTTTAGAAAAATTAAGTCAATGTGGGTGTGCCTTAATCTTGCATTCTTAATTATGGCCATCAGTACGACTCATCTGGTTGCAAAAATAAGTCCGATTGTATAGAAGTCTATGAGAAATGTCCCAACTTCTCTCTTGATTTATTAACTCAGTACATTGTAAAAATAGTTTCATGGTCTGAATCGCTGGTTTCAAGTCTTTTTCAACACAGCATGATTTTCATAAAATAAATTTGTAAATTATGTACCCATTTCGAGTAAAATAGACTATAAAGCAGGGTATGCTTTAGGGCGGGGCCACCTTTGGATTGACAGGTCTCTGCCTCCACCGTGTTTCAACTTTAAGCCTTTCACAGTGTGTTTTCAGCTCATGAAAGTTAATTTTAACATTTTGGTTGCGTAAAATTGTCTTGTTCAGCAATCGGTTGTACTGCACCCTCTCATGTCACTTCTTGTTTCAAAAACCAAGATGACGACGACCAAAATGCTAAACTCGAGGCATCAAAACTGTAGTCCACAAACCAATGGGTGACATCATGGTGACTACGTCCACAGTTAAACCTCTGCCTCAGTTAAATCTCAGCCAAATTCACAATGTAGTTGTTCTCATTTGTTTGTAATATTGTTTTTGTTGTTAGAAAAATTAATGAGCAAAGAAGAGTGGCATATGGTGGATAATAAACCCACGCTGTGTAGGTATTTGGGCCCATCTGTGTGCCCATGGGCTTGACATGATGTGTGGTCAGGCACATTGCTGGCCCATTGCTATCTTGAAGCATTGCAGCAGAAAGTGATTGCATCATTGATCAACAGTCAACAAAAACTTGGTCTAAAGTGAAGGACCAACAATGTTGCTGATATACAAGGGGTGCATTATTCAGATAGTAAGATGTGCAGTAACACTTTATAATAAGGAGATAAGGAGAATCTCGCTGTTTGTTTTTTTTACACGAATGAACGTCAGAGGTATGTATTTACGGGTACATTGTTTACATCTTGCAATAAATATTGATATGTTCTTGATCACTTTGTGTTGTGTCTATTTGACTTTTCTGTTGACAATCTATGGGTTTTGAGGCACTGTTGGCCTTTCAATGTCATTTATAAATGCTTTGTAAGACATAGATAGTCCTCACTTTAGATGAGGTCACACAAAATACTTAACTAATGACTAGTAACTACCTGAATTATACATGAATTGCAGTATTAATACGCGTTTATAAAGCATATTAACATAGTCTCTAATGTTAGTGCATATCTAAATCATTATATGTATAAATGCTTGAATAATGTACATCTAAATACGTTCTTAATCAGTTACTTACACTTTATAAACTAAATAAAAGTGATTAATCATCTACAACTCCTTAATAATTGGTTTGTAATATATATAATACTTAATTTACAAATGGGGAATCCATCATTTATGAAGTATGAAAACACAATCACGAAACACATAATAGACAAGCTTATTAATCAAGAATAAACATTTATAACTGTTATGAATTGTATACTAATGAGTGTTAATGCAGGAACAATGCTTTATAAATGATGAATTAAATGTTTACTCATACTTAACTAATGCTTCATAGTGTGTAGTTATTTTAAAGTGTTACCGATGTGCCTACATAGGTGTGTAGGTGTGTTCACAATGGAAATTCTGAGCTGATTTGGTGATGACAAAATGTGTAATGATAAGTCCACAGCTGTGTTCCTATCGCCTAGTGCAGGGGTCGGCAACCCGCGGCTCCAGATCCGCATGCGGCTCTTCAGCCCCTCTATTGCGGCTCCCTTTTAGTTTTAGTTTTAAAACGGAGTTTTAATGGGCCCTAGCCCTATTTTTAGGCCTCTGCTCGAAAATTGCATACCCATACTAAAAAGCGTGTATTTGTGGAACTACAAGGTCTATTTGAATACTTTTGATGTTATCATAAAGGCAGTGGCAGGCCGTGCATTTTATACCTAGGCCTTCCACTGTTGTCCTGCCGCTGAAATACCACCTTATAACCACATGATGGCACCACAGTTATCAGTTTCTAAGGCTGTAACTATGTACGTATTAAATGTACGTACCTATGTACGTAACATTCGGTACGAGACTTGCAATACGTTTGAATAGTACTAGAGCATCTGGAAAATGCAGAAGCTTATATTCAGGAAAATATGTTTTCTGCGCTCATGGAGGACAGTGGTTCTCAGCTGGTCTGGGTGTGGGACCCACCATCATTCCTTAATGACACGTCACAGCCCAAAGAGATCGTCTTATGATTTTACTTTCACAACTTGAACATTGAAAGTATTGCTCTGCAGTGTCTTTCCTTATCTCAGTCTCCTGTGTCACGGTGTGTGGTAATCTCAGTCAGTCAGAATGCCCATATTTGATTGGCTGAGCTGCATCACGTGATGTGATTCACTACCCAACAGCCTCAGCTGTTTCGTTTCACGATAGTCACGTGCTCGCTCACTGACCAATCACAGCACACTCTGCACTCCTGGCAGAGCTGCATGGACACTGAGCTGCACGTTATGCTGTCGTCATTATAGGCCGGCTCGCAGGCTCTGACACGTCAAAGAATACGCCCAACATGTCAAACTAAAGATCTGATTGGTTGAAGAATATGACAATCAACAATATCGTCTCTATTTACTTTAATCTGCACATGGATGCACCTGAGACTCTGCAGGCCTCTGCCTCTGTTCTTACTTAGAGACACAGAGGTGAAATCTACTTAAAACAAGCTGCACTGGAAGCAGAGCAACTGAGGAAGACAGGAGCTGTGTCATGAGAAAATAAGATAATGGGTCAAATATTTTTATAAATTATAATACATGGTGTATTTAAGAAAAATTATTAAATTATAAAATGGACATAGCTTTGTGATTCTGTTTAGGCCAGCAGAGAAGGCCTTGCAGGCCCTGACGGTGTAAATAAAATATATTCATTCACTGTTAAATAATATGCGCTATACTTGTAAAGCTTATATTGCGGAGTTGTGAGGTCACTGTAAGTAGGTCAAAAACGCCGAATGGGGCATTCCGTCACCCGTTCGTACGATAGGAACAGATACAGTGGCCCTGAAAGTAACGCTTGCTTAAACCACCAGATTAGGGCAGAAACTGCCATCTTAGAGTAGGAGAAGAGCTCTTTTTATCTATTCACACAGAGACTTCGAAATAGTTTAGAACTGCACCCTTTCCTTTTCTGCACCTTAAGCGTTAACAATATGCTGTACACCAACATTTCACACACACTGACGTTCCAGAGAAGGCGGGTTCCGGACGTGAGCCATTGTGGGTGAAGTTGCCCAGTGCTCCATCAGGCTATTTGAATGCTAGAAACAAATCCGCCTCTGCTTTGATTTTGACCAATGGCTCCACAAGGAGAACCAGATGGACACGCCTGCTTACTCTGTATAAGCGCTTTTAGGTTTCACTTTTGCACTCTTTGCTTTTGCTAGGGTCCGTGCACGTTAAACTGCTGGACATAATACTTCTGTCACAAATAAATGTTATTGCTTGAATTGAGCTAAACGCCTCGATCTCAGTCTGTTAACTCGTTCTTCATTCTTAACAACGGCCCACCACTGAATAAACGTAACACTTGTGAGATGTGTAAATATCAGTGTATATTAGGGCTGCAACAACGAATCGTTAAATCAATAAAATTCGATTATTATAAGAGTTGGCAACGAATTTCATTCTCGATTCGTTGTGTCGTGCGACTATTACGGCACTCAATAAGTCACGGAGATGTTTCAGTATAAAAAAAAAGTTGAGTTGAGCGAGGAGCAAAAAAAAAAAAAGAGTGGAGCAGAGCGGAGGCAGAGGAAATACCATCGGAGAGACCCGTAACGTTGTTCTGAAACACAGGGAGGCAGAGAAATCAGTACGACCTAAGTCATCCAAGGTGTGGGAGCATTTCACACTAAATAAATTGAAAAAGTCTGTTAATTGCAAGTTATGCAAAAGCGACATGGCATGGCACGGCAGCACCACGGTGATGATTCAGCACCTAAAATGTAAGCATGTTGGAGTCCTTGATGAGGAAGAAGGGAGTTCAACAGCAAGGTAAATCACTATAGAATCCTACTTTTGTTCCGTTTTGAAGTGAGGAACCTAACGTCCCTCCAGTAGCTCTTCTGGTGCTGGTGTTTACTCGTTATCCAGCTTGACAAGCATGACAAGTTAGCGTTAGCTCGTTAATAACAGTAGTAAAGCAGGGGTGGTATAGTTTATCCGATTCAGTGATTGATCGAAAAAATAATCGTTAGTTGCAGCCCTAGTGTATATGTTACTGGTTAAGAGTAAATGAAGATGGCACACAGCTCAAATTGAAAAGTTTCAGGTTCACCTGAAAAATCAGCCATTTTATTGTTATTATTTCTTTGGAATGACACAACTGCAAGTCTAAAACATCTCCCAAATCATAGCACGGTATGTGACCAGTCTCTGTGCAAAGTTTGACTTTGATAAAGTGAAGCAGAACAAAATTAGAGCGGTTTTAGTACAGAGAGGTCAGGCGAGGTCAACCTAATTGAAATTTTGGAACCAGCTGTTCCATTGCAATTGAATATGCTATATAACGATATATTTCACTTGTTTTATCTCTAATAGTGTTCAATCTATCCAAATACAGCAGTTTGGCATCATTTTGAGAGCCTGAATCCTCTCTGAGCCCTGTTTCTGTCTGCCATCCATGGGATTTTCTCGTTTGAATGGAAATAACCGGGAATTTATCCGTTCTCTTCACGAAATCAGCTCACGGTGAGGTGCGTTTATGATATTATTGATAAAGCGGTTTGTGGTTCTGGTGCTTGTTTGCTCATAGCTCTGTAATGTTTCACAGAGAGAAATGTTGAAGATATCTCTGGAATCTGTGTCGAATTCTCTTGCTTTCTGATGTATTGGTTGTCCGTGTTAGCCTTTAGCTTTGTGTTCGTAGCTTTGTGCGGAGTGCGTAGCTCGCGGACTCATGACGAAAAATACGTGATATTGTGGTACATCTTCTAGTTGATTATATTAGTTAAGTAGAATTGTGTTTGGAGTGTGTAAACATGGCTTGCATGATATCGTTGCCCAGACCCTGTTTTTTAATCTGGTATATAACCCCCTCTGGTACCGAGAGCCCCCAAGCCAAACAAAAACGCCTGAAAACGATTATCACGTGACTATTCACGTACACTGGGCATGCGGGTGGGTGCTGGTGTAAACAGGAAGTAGATTGGTTGCTTAGCACTGCGGGTCTTGCTCTATCTCTCTCTCTCTCTCTCACACATCAAACTTATTTTAATATTAACACTTACACATAAACGTTTACTAGATTCTTGGTCCATAAATGTGGTCAACACACGTGTCTCACTCGTTTCCTCAGTTTCGTTGTTGTCTGTTCTCACTCGTAGCTCTGCTGGTGGCTGAAGTCTCTGTCCTACTGGAGAGCAATTACTGCTTTTGTTCCTTTATAGTTTATGTATGTGGACTTCACAATAGTTGTGCAGAACAAAATAAGCATTAATAAGAAAAGGAACGTCCTCCGTTTTGTGTCCGTCCTCCTCAAAGCCTGAAACCGTGATTTCAGACGGCCGACGCCGCCGCTCCGTAGGTCTGATAACGCCGCTGGTCACGCCGCTCACTAATGCTCCAATAACAGCTGCTTCCTCCACAGAAATGCAGACTTTAACTGAACAACAGCTGCTAGTAACGACAAGAAGGTCAGCAACACCTGCAATCAGTTGTCCATGTTGAATTAACCTGGTAATCGATCGGTAATCAATGTTGTTGTTTGTGATCTTCTGGGTAAGGGTCACGTGATAGGGGTGTGACCAATCAGTGAAGGACACGTCCTGACTGCTAAGAACCAATCGAGTACCGAACGTGGTCATCGTTTCTAAACTTATCCGTTTACGAGCATCCACACGAAGAGGCAACGCCGGAGTTTTCAAACTCCTCCTGCTCCGTAGTGTGGACGCTCAGTGTAAACGTAGCAAAACATAATAAATATGTAATAAATAAATCATTTATTTCATTTTTTGCACAGTGGACACTCTTTCAAAGGGAACACCTCTTATCTTGGAGTGTGAGGTGATACTGTGTCACTGAAAAAAAAAAGTTTTAATATTTTGTCAACTAAAATGTGCGTCACATCCTATTACGCCTGTCAAGCGCTTTTCCCTGCAGATGGCTCATCATGATTTGCAGACCCCCTCCCTTAGTAAACTATCAATGGATAAATCCAAAAAAAAGAACAGTCACGGAGGAAAATAAGAGAGTTTAATTCTGCGTGGACGTATTCATTTGCTTTCACTGCCAACGATGCTGGCTTACCTGCATGCTTGATATTTGGCGAGAAATTTGCAAGCAACAAAAAATGTGATGTTGAAAGTCACTTCCAGAACAAGCACACAGCATTTGCTGAAAAGTGTCACGCTGGAGATGAGCGACAAAGAGCGATTTCTCAACTGCTGCAGCAAACTGAGCAGGTTTTTTTCTCTGATATTGTTCTAACAGATAAAATAGCAATAAAATGTCAAGAATTGTCTTTATTCTTGTTCTATAATTTCATAAATACAACAAACTATAGTTTTTGTATATATAATATAACTATATATAAAACTTATTAAGCTGTGATTTCAATTAGCTTTTGCGGCTCCAGACGAATTTAATTTGGTGGAAAATTGGGCAAAATGGCTCTTTGGATAGTAAAGGTTGCCGATCCCTGTCCTAGTGGTACCCTGCTAACTGCACAGGCTATTCATCCAAGTCCAGTAAAATTCCAAACCGTAGGGAGCAACACTGCTCAGTTCAAAGGGAACTGTGAACTGTCAGGGACGAACTTCGCTGCAAGTTAACCAATTATCAGTCATTGCACTTCACTGGAGCACTAGCAAAGGGTAAGCCAAACCATTTTTGCAGTTCAATATAAGTTCAATATTACATTATAACGTTAACATTAGTGGTCAGTGGTAATGTTAGCCAAATTTATGAGGCCACAACATGTGAAATGTGATTTTTAGCTTGATGTGAAGTTCTGCCCCCAAGTGGCCTAGAGCAGCGGTTCCCAAACGTTTTAGGCCACGCACCCCCTTCTACATCCCGACCGGGTTGACGCACCCCCAACCCCCCCCCCCCCACACACACACACACACACACCTTAAAAAAAAAAAAGCAACAGAGCCGCATAAAAATCGGACGAATGAGAGAACAGTTTGCTCGCGAGTGGTGTTTGTTTACAAGATATAAAAAACAAAAACTCTTCCTGCACCGTGCCTTCGAAAAGGTAACGGACGTAACGTTACGAAGGTAACGGACGATTGGCCAGATTGGCCACATCTGTAGGCTCGTCTACTTGCAGAGTGTAAAACTCACTCTTCTTCACGCGACCGACCAATGTACCCAGGATGTCTTCGGACAAAGGATCGATGCGCGCGACAGTGTTGTTGGACACCGGGATCACGTCCAACTTTTTCGCTTCTCTCTCTCCAATCATACATTCCACCATCTCTTTAACATTTTCCCTCTCCACCACCGCCTCTCCTTCTCCCTATTACGCGGTCAGAATACTACCACAACACGCCGCCTGTCTCCGGCAGAAATGCGCTCATCCACGCACGGGAACAACACCGAGTTGTAATATATACCTCCATAACACCCCGCCACTCTCGGCTCATACCTCCCCAGCAACGAGGCACATCACCCGGTCACAATACCTGCAGAATGTGAAATCCGGGACTTGGTTTTATGGTTCCGAGTGGCGGGCGCTCACTCGTTGGCGCCGGGACGCGAGGTCTCCAGCCGTCCCCGCCGTGAGGCACCCGATCGTCAGGTCTGTCAGCCCTCGGAACAGGCCGCGGGTCAATAACTTGTGGGTGGCGGGGTAGAGGCGAGGCAGATCACAGAAACATAAAGACTAGAGTATGGCAAAGATATGTTGATGAGAAGCGTATTTGTACGTCAAACACAAACGTAATCAGGGAGAAAATACGTTCGTGGTAAAACGTAATTGAGAATGCATTTTAGTTTTGGGGGAACGTAATTTTTAGGAGACAGGACTGCACCGCCATTACATTTTTCCTCTCGCGCACCCCCTAGAGGCAGCTCGCGCACCCCCTGGGGTGCGCGCACCCCACTTTGGGAATCCCTGGCCTAGAGCAAAGGCCAAGGATGGGGTTGGAACCAGAGAAGGATATGATATGGACGTTAGCTGTGTTATTTCATATATATATATCTCTGTGAAGTCAGCACACTGACCTATCAACCAGTCGGTCAGCACACACAGAGCTCAGTCAGACTGAAGCCAGACTGAGAGGAGAGGTGTCCCCCCCTGCGTGCCCACCCATCGGCTTCACTGTCATTTACAAAACTCCTCCTCTTCCTCAGTCTTTCTACCCCCACCCCCTCCACTTCCTTGCTGTGGGTGCATTTTAATTTATGCCCAGCATAGGACCCCACTCAATACAGCCCAGTGTCTGCAGTGCAGTAGATAGCTGTTAATGAGAAGAGCCCCCACTCCCCCCCTCCTCTTTATCTCTTTTCTTCTGCCCCCCATTATCTGGGTGCAGTCTATAAGTGTGCAGTTACCTTACTAGGTCTGATAACGCCCCAATAGGCAACCAGCACTGATGAGCTTTCTATACAGTGTACCGTGCACAATGCCACTATCAGGAGAGCAGACCTCTGGTTTAAAAAAAAAAGAAGAGAGATGGATGCAGTCACACAAGCAGGGCTAGCTCGCTCTAAATATCCTGCAAATTTACAATGGCGGCCCCCATCGAAACACGACTTCTCACGCCTGATTCTCTCTCTCCGCCTCTCTCTCTCTCTCTCTCTCTCTCTCTCCCTCTCTTTCTCTGTTCGGCTGCAGCAGTTTCTTATCTCCCCCCTCTTCCCTCTTCTTCCTAGGAGATAACAGTAATTCTTCTCCATGCTGTATCCCCCACATACACACACACACACATCCTATAGTCCATCCGTCCCTCATCAGGTTTTCCAATCCCGGCACATACTAACACGTAGCCTACACACACATTGCTCTTTTTATCACACGCACACACACACACACACACACTCAGTCTTTCACTCCCCCCAAGCCCAACACAGACAGAGATGCTGGCAATGTCTTTCTGCTCAGTCAAGATAAAGGGTTAAGACTGTACTCGGACGGCTCTTCTTTGTGAGATTGGGTGATGACAAGAATGTTGGGAGATGGGGGGGATGAAATCAAGTATTCAAGTACAGATTTTTTTTATCAGTTGTAAAGTGTTAAAAATTGTCATTTTTTCCCCATTCACTTCTTTTCTCCTCGCCCCTCCTCAATCCATCCCTCTTCTTCTCCTTCTTCATATATATTTTCTTTTTTTTTTGAATGTGGCTGAAGCCCGGAGTGTTGCAGCCAGATAAAAGAATTAGTGGTCGCACACAGGGACCCGGGCGCTAAGTACAGCCGCGAATTAGAATGTCTATCTCTGTCGCTCTTGGCTCATCTGCTCGAGCTAGCCGCGCTTCGCACTCGTAAACAATTTAATCTTTTCACTACAGTTTGGAAAAGAGAGAAACAGCAATGAATGTGAGAGGAGAGAGAGAGAGAAGGGTAGACAACGAGGAGGAGTCATGGACATTACCCCCCACCCCCACCTCTTCTTGCTTGCCACACTTTTTCTTCCTCTTCATCCTCTCACCGACCTCTCCTTTTAAACAAGAAACCTGACGCAAACGCTTGTAAGGTGCTTGAAGATTGAATCAGCTCGCTTTCATTTTCCTCCCCTCGCTGCCGTTCTTTTGGGCCTTTCTCTCCCTCTTTTTTTCATGGCATCCTATTCAGTGCCCCCCCCCCCCCCTCTCTCCCCCCTCACTCTTCCTCTTCTCTCCGCCGTTTTGAAATTGAAGATGTGTAGAGGCTTGGGCTTTGGGGCCAGAGTCTATTTTGGAGCTGTAATAAAATTCATAGCCTGACACACACACAAGCACACACACCTGGTCAAGGGAATCACACTACAGTATATAGTGGTATTACCTTTAAACCATCCTTCATATGTGCAGCGCTTCAGCAGCCACACCATATTCTGTAACACTCCAACAGTGTACTGTCTTTATTCAGAGTAAACTATCTATCCACTGCGACTATATACTTCAGTCAGCTGTGGGGACCTATAGCTAAGGTGAGACAAGGAGGGGGGGGGGGGGGGTCAAGAGTTGTTTATTTGTTATGCACACAGCTGGGACATGTGTATTGTTGCCATGGTTTGTGGCTTGTGAGTAATTGAAGTCGGCTACCTGTCAGTGGTGGAAAATGAGCTAGAATTAAGTTATATATTTTTTATCTCAACATTGTGGTCTCATGTAGCTCAAGCGCAAGTTCAATCAGGAAGACACTCACTAGTAATCGCTGTCTTTCCTCTCCTTGTAAGTACTCTATCAGCTGATTGGGGGCGTGCAGTTTTAAGTAACCAACCAGATTCGGCCAATCATATCGTTGCTGTCAATCTTTAAATAGTGTTCTCCTCTCTGCTGCTAGAAACAGATAAAGTACCTCATTTGAGTAAATTAAGGAAACTGTATCGTCATGCAGCTTTAAATTCAGTACAGTCAGGGTGAAGCGATGTAAATGGAAGTATTACATCGTCCGTTGAAGAAGATTGTGTGCAGCAACATTATTTGTTGTTATTAAACATGTGGGTCAGCTCTATTCCTCTTGTGACATCATAGTTGGGCAGTGAAATCAGGTGATAGGATTCTGATTATTGGGCTCATATCGGTGCCTCTATTATTTTGGATTGAGCGGGTGAGTTTGCTCAAAATGTTTTGCTTAGTGGCGCTTCACCTGGCTGCTTGGAATAATCATAATGGTCTCTGGACATATGAAACACACAGGGTTAAACTGCAGGGGAGGAATGAACTTTTAAGAGTCTGTCCATAGTGGTTAATGCTGATTTATAAATGTCCACATTCTGTGTTTGGGAGGCGGCCATGTGTAATGTCGTAACCTGGCTCCCAAGCTATGACAAATACGGAAGGACACGAGGCAGGATGGGATTTAAAGGTAGTTATGATAACATAGTAAAGAGCGGCTACCAATGGTGAGGTGTGACAGTCAGTAACATCAGTAAGGTAACGAGAATGCATGCCTGTTGAAGTGTGGGGCATGATCAGCGGAAGTAAAAGACCACATCTTTAAATGGGCAGCACTGGCAGAGAGGAGTTCAGGTGCACAGAAGAGCAATGGAGTAGGGCTGTTACTCATCAGAGCGCCAGGACCAGGGGCTCTGCAGCCAGTAATCTGCCACAACGGCGCTATTGTGACTCCTGACGGGGATGGTGAAGTGGCAAAACCATATGTGGACAGTTATACATAAAGTTGATCAGCTCCATTCAGGCTCATCTCCTAGGGACGCGCTTTTCCTCTCCTGCTCGTTGGACATGGCATCTTCCTTGGCCTAAGATGCACAATCTACCTTGATGTTGGGTGCTGCGCTGACCTGCGTGTCAGGTCGCTGTGCGATCACTTGAATGGTGTAACAAGCTGAGTTTCGCTGATTCACTAAAATGTCGCCATGGATGCAGACCATCCGTGGGTTTTGGGGGATTCGGTTAAGGCCAGTGGTATGCTAGACTCAAAGGGTAACTCAAGCGCTTTAAAGCCTTAACAATGTGTACGGTAAGTCATGCATAATTCATGCGTCATGTTGACAGTGTTTCGGGCATTGTGGCTCGTCATGCAATTTGTCTAATAGCAGTATCTCATTCCATGCTAAATGTATTATCTCTAGAGCTACCTCTCGCATGCTGTTGTTGAAGTGGATCTTCGCGCATCACGGTATAAGGCCATTGCACGAAAGTCTATTGGACTCACTATTCTGGTCTAATGGGTACGTGACTTGGCTGGTAACTCATGGCCTAAAACACTCCAAATGCGGAGGTGCTTGCACAGTCGTTGTGGCTTGGATAGACTCTACTATTCTTACTCCAGCTATACTCGGGGCACTCTTTTAGAATAGGGGCTGCTACTTCGGCAGCTAACTAAGGCATCTCTGCTACTACCCTACAACAATTGGGACGTTGGTCATCCTCTACCTTCACATCTTACATTCGCCCCGATCTCAACACCGTCCTCGATAATCAAAGATCATTGATGCCTTAAAATCCGGTAAGGAATGCATATAACTGGTCGTGGTGACATGTTTACATCGATTGGTGTATCGTTGGTAGGTCACATTCTTGGTATTGGTTCATAGCAGGGGATAGCATTATACCCTTCTTGAAATGTTCCGTATAGTAACACTAAGGTATGGTTCACATTATATAGTGCAAATGGATATCCTATCAGCACTGTATATTACTGTGCTCTGCATTTATCTTGCTCTATTCCTCTGGTGTGACTCGACCGTTTTCTCCATCTGATTGGTCTAACACTGTTTCCCAATCTCCTGGTCTCACGTGACCTGGCTTATCGTGACTGTTTTCCTAGGTGAACGTGACCTGGTTTAACGTATCTGTGTTTCCTAGGTGACCGTGACCTGGCTTAACGTGTCTGTTTCCTGGTCCGACGGGACTGTTTTACTTTCCTAAAAGAAAAGGTGGGTCTGAGGTGCCCCGTTTCTAATTTCCTGGTCCGTATGATAAGAGACCCGTCCAGAGTTGACAAATTTCTAATTTCGCAGTCAGATATGACACAATTTCTGTTTCGCGGTCCGAATGATGCGAGACCTGTCAAAGTATGACATACGTTCTAGTTTCCCGGGTGAGCTCACCCGGTCTGGTTGTGCTGAGGCAGTCAGACCCCAAACCTGTGGGGGCCGTAAGACCCCCAACCGTGCTGTTCTACGTTCTCTCTTGAACCCCCCTATTCTGCTAGTCTAAACGTGACCCATTACTATCCAGTCCTGCGCTTGGACCCTCCGCAGGGCCGACCCCGCCATATGTTTCGGGATCTGTTGAAATCCTACCATACTACCCTAGGGGCTATCTAGACCCACCCTATCCTGTGTCTGCGGTCTTCCAGACCCCCGTATCCTAGTCTGCAGTCCGTCGTGACATTCCTCTATCCCAGGGATTCCCAAAGTGGGGTGCCTCTAGGGGGTGTGCGAGAGGAAAAATGTAATGGCGGTGCAGTCTTGTCTCCTAAAATTATGTTCCCCCAAAACTAAAATGCAGTCTCAATTACGTTTTACCACGAACGTATTTTCTCCCTGATTACGTTTGTGTTTGACGTACAAATACGTTTCTCATCAACATATCTTTGCCATACTCTAGTCTTTATTATTTTTCTGTGATCTGCCTCGCCTCTACCCCGCCACCCACGAGTTGTTGACCCGCGGCCTGTTCCGAGGGCTGACAGACCTGACGATCGGGTGCCTCACGGCGGGGGCGGCTGGAGACCTCGCGTCCCGGCGCCAACGAGTGAGCGCCGCCACTCGGAACCATAAAACCAAGTCCCGGATTTCACCCGGGGGACATTCTGGAGGTATTGTGACCGGGTGATGTGCCTCGTTGCTGCGGAGGTATGAGCCGAGAGTGGCGGGGTGTTATGGAGGTATATATTACAACTCGGTGTTGTTCCCATGCGTGGATGAGCGCATTTCTGCCGGAGACAGGCGGCGTGTTGTGGTAGTATTCTGACCGCGTAATAGGGAGAAGGAGAGGCGGTGGTGGAGAGGGACACAAATGTTAAAGAGATGGTGGAATGTATGATTGGAGAGAGAGAAGCGAAAAAGTTGGACGTGATCCCGGCGTCCAACAACACTGTCGCGCGCATCGATGCTTTGTCCGAAGACATCCTGGCTGCATTAGTCGGTCGCGTGAAGAAGAGTGAGTTTTACTCTCTGCAAGTAGACGAGTCTACAGATGTGGCCAATCTGGCCAATCGTCCGTTACCTTCGTAACGTTACGTCCGTTACCTTTTCGAAGGCACGGTGCAGGAAGAGTTTTTGTGTTTTTTATCTTGTAAACAAACGCCACGCGCGAGCAAACTGTTCTCTCATTAGTCCGATTTTTATGCGGCTCGGTTGGGGGTGCGTGAACCCGGTCGGGATGTAGAAGGGGGTGCGTGGCCTAAAAAGTTTGGGAACCACTGCTCTATCCTTTGCTTTGACTCAACCGGTCATCTTACCTCTGGTCTAACCTCTACTTGTGCACATTCTACCCTTAGAGTTCTCTTATGACTAATTGTCTATTTTCTTAGGAAATTCACCACAGCAGTAAGGTATGCATGTCTGTATTTATTTATTCATATAAATAAATGTCTTTTTGGGGATTAGGCCTGTTGGACCTCAGTATCCCTACCCTCGGTGATAGTACTTCAGGATGGAGTCCAATCGCCAAAGACTTTGCACTTTTGCATATTTGACGCTTGTATAATAAATCATTGTTAAACTTATGAAACAAGTCTCTCCTGATTGAAATGTAGCTCAAGCGCAAGTTCAATCAGGAAGACACTCACTAGTAATCGCTGTCTTTCCTCTCCTTGTAAGTACTCTATCAGCTGATTGGGGGCGTGCACTTTTAAGTAACCAACCAGATTCGGCACACCGGGTCCTCAAGCCAATCATATCGTTGCTGTCAATCTTTAAATAGTGTTCTCCTCTCTGCTGCTGTCAGGTGTCATTTCAGCTAAGCAGATGCAACCCTCCTCCACCCCAGTCACCTCCAGTCAGCATCACAGTCAGGCTCCTGATGCATCATCAGTGCAGCAACTCCTTTCATCACCACCACCAGTGTCTGGACTCCAGGGGGGATTAGGCCTGTTGGACCTCAGTATCCCTACCCTCGGTGATAGTACTTCAGGATGGAGTCCAATCGCCAAAGACTTTGCACTTTTGCATATTTGACGCTTGTATAATAAATCATTGTTAAACTTATGAAACAAGTCTCTCCTGATTGAAATCTTATTGTGATCCTAAGACTTTAGAATTCTGGAAAATACTTGGTGCTAGGAACAAGGTAGAACCTAATGATGGTGCTAGATGGAAGGTCTTGTAAATGTACGATGGGGAAATGAATGTCTTTACCAAATGTCATAACAATCTCTCCAATAGCTGTTCACATATTTCCCCAAATAATAAAATGTGAAATTCATGGTGGAGCTGGATGAATAGTCGGGGCATGAAAGTCAGTAGATTCATCCTGTAGAGACCATGAATGGCAATCCATCCAACAGCTGATGAGATATTTTAGTCTGGACCGAATGATGTGGACAGAATGATCAACAGTGACATCTATAGAGCCATGTTGTTAATAGACTGAACACACCAAAGTGAGTGTGGCGGTCAACCAGTCACGCCATGACTTGTCAATCAGCTATTGTTAGGAAGAGCCTATCAAATGGAATAATTCAAATGAGTGGGATGTGTAGAAATCGGTGTACAAGCATGGAGGGAGGGGAACGTGTTGGGGCAAGAATTTGAATGAGAGAAAAGGGAGGGACGAAGGGGACAACTGGGAGGATGATAGGGATCAGAAGGTGGCAAAGCAAGGCCCTGAGCACCCCGGGTAAGGAGATAACGCCCTCATTTGAATGCACAGACAGACACACACATACACAATGAATGGCTTTTGTCAACAAGAGCGGGAAACTTGCAACCATGCAGAAAACTGTCCAGGCAGAGTGCTTTACACATACACACACACTGAAACATTCAATGAATACAAACACACACTGAGACACGAGCACAAACAAATAGTTTGAAACCATTGGAAAGTTGATTATTGTCTTTCTTTATGGGAGTGAGAAGCTCAATATCATTCATGTCCATGTGTTAAAGTAGCCTATAGAGCAGGAGTCAGCATAGCTTAGCATCAAGAATGGAAGCAGGAAGAAACAGCTCTCCTGGCTCTGTTCATAGTTAAAAAATACACGTACAAACACATTAAAGCTCTCTAATTAAAAGTATGTATATAATTCGTTGAATCATTGCATGTTATGAGCTGGAACTATTTTTGACAAACAATGTGTATCCATCCACCCGGTACATCTGAGCAGTGTTTCCGGCTATGACTCTATTTGAGGGATACTGTTGGTGAGCACAGGTATTGGTTTTGACCATTAAAGACAATAATATCAAGCCTGGCAAACTCACAGAGACTCCAGATGTTTTTCTGTCACATAACTCCTCCTAAAACCTCAAATTACCTTTTTACATTGTTGTTTGTGTACAGATTCAACAGACAAGATACAATGGGTTCGTCAGCTTTTCACACTGACAGCCGATATAAACCAACCAACACACAGTTAAACTAATTATAACACCAATAAAAATCAAACACATTTCTAATGTTGTGTCTGCGCAACTATTTATGTACTTGAAAGCATCCGAGTCAAACTGAACCTTAAAGGTCCAGTCCTGGAGACTAAAACAACTGTGTCCCCCCCCCTGTCTTTTTCAACCACGGCCAAGAGGCGTGCTCCGTATTTAGACACAAATGGCTCAATCTAAGATAACAAAAACACAACAATTCACCATACACGAAAGAAAACATACCGAATAATATTGTATTTGTTTACTGTCAATAGATCGCCCTAAATGTCATACACGCTTCCTTTAACATCGCCATAATATACAAATACAGTATCGACAATTTTAAATGTAGCTCAAGCGCAAGTTCAGTCAGGAAGACATTCACTTGTGATCTCTGTCTCTCCTCTCCTTGTAATTACTCTATCAGCTGATTGGGGGCGTGCACTGTTAAGCAACCAACCAGATTCGGCACACAGTTTCCTTAAGCCAATCAGATCGTTGCTGTCAAAGTTTAAATAGTGTTCTCCTCTCTGCTGCTGTCAGTTGTCATTTCAGCGTTAAGCAGATGCGACCCGCCTCCACCCTAGTCGCCTCCAGTCAGCATCACAGTCAGGCTCCTGGTTCATCATCAGATGGCAACAACTCCTTTCACCACCACCACCAGTGTCTGGACTCCAGGGGGGATTAGGCCTGTTGGACCTCTGTATCCCTACCCTCGGTAATAGTACTTCAGGATGGAGTCCAATCGCCAAAGACTTTGCACTTTTCATATTTGACGCTTGTATAATAAATCATTGTTGAATTATAAAACAAGTCTCTCCTGATTGAAATGTAAGGTTGTGATCCTAAATGAGCAGAACTGGCATAAACTGACCAGCAATAAATTGGTCGTAATACTGTGAAATATTTAATTTAGAGTTAAATGTCAATACGAAAAAAGTTCTCTTTTCCGCAACTGACTTTATTTAAAGGTACCGGAAAGTGAGCACACCTTAAACATCCCTCGCCTGTTAAACGTATCCCTAGTGTTGCCACAGTGGTCTCTGGACTGAGCAATAACATGGTTAGTAATGTCACCATAAGTGATCGAAGCTATGGCCAAAACTATGAAAATAAGATCAAACTTGAAAAAAAAACGGAATAATCTTTCAACAAATTGAAATTGATTGTCAGGATTCATCCACAGTTGGTGTTTATTTTTACTTGGTCACAATAATTTGCAGGAGAACGTTTGTGTGTGTGTGTGTTTTTGTGTCTGTCTGAGTAGCAGTGAAAGGCACCTCGTGGACGTCTTTCTCTCCCGCTCTCTCTCTCTTTCTCTCTCTATCTGTCACGCACACACAAACACACACACACAGGTCCTCAATGAGAAAATAACTAATTAGGGAACCTGCAGGACGAGATGTGACACCATGAACCATGTGGACCTAAATTGAGGGCAAGAGAGCAGAGGACAGACTAGGACAGAGGCAGAGAGAGAGGGAGCGAGTTGGTATGCATTAGCAACAGGAGCTAAAATGAGGCTTTCATCAAAAATAGCAGAGAAATATATTTTGCGATAATGAATTGAAATACTAATTTATGTAAATGAAATCTTACTGTGCATACTGTATATAAATCATGCACACAATTGCATTAAATATACATGTAGGTTAATATATAGAGCCCATCTGCAGTGGCAGGGACTTAAGGTAGTTTGAGCAGAAATACTTGAATTGATCATTAAAATGGAGAAAGTGAAATAACTGCATTCAAGATTCAACTTAAATATGAAGCAATTAATGAACTAGTAACAATTGTTGACCTAATGATGGTTCTTGATGGAAGGTATTGTACATTTCTATCAATTTATAACAGTTCACTCTGAATGGGACATTATTGTCTGTACCAAATTTCATAGCAATCTATCCAATAGCGTTTAACCAAAAGACAAAAATGTGAACCTTATGGTGGCGCTGGATGAATAGACATGACGCTGGATGAATAGACATGACGCTGGATGAACAGACATGGCATAAAACCCACTAGATTCATCCTGTAGAGACAATTAATGGCAATCCATCCAACAGCTGATGAGATATTTTACGGTGGACCAAAGTCTAGGACCGAATGATCAACATTAACTTCTATAACACCATGCTGCTAATAGATTGAACACAGTGAGTGCTGTGGTCAACCAATCACCAATTACATCTGCTCCAAACAAACCCCTATTGAGCCATGTCAGACCACAATGAAAGAAACACAACTTGGCGGTTGGCTTTGCAAGGGAGCTAAGCAGCCCTGCCAACCTTGGACACATTTTTTGAGCACCTTCGGCGCTGTAGATATATGTCAGATGTGAATCATTGCTGTCAGCACAATGAAGTACAGTACATGCAAACAGCAGTGTTTGCCACAACATTTTGTGAGACTGCGGTGGTTGGATCTTGGATCTAGAGGGTCCGGGGACATGCTTCCCCTTGAAGAAAATGTTACATTTAAAGGTAAAAGCATCTATGAAAAACTTTGTGCTCTTGGAAACAATTGTGTGCTCTGGCAATGGTGGACTGTAACTCAGTGCATTTCTACAGTAGCCTATACTGTACATGAGAGGTACTTTACCTATGTCCATTTTATGTAACTTAATGCTTCTACTCCACTACATCCCAGAGGGAAATATGTATATTTTACATATATATACATGTACTTTTTGTTCATAGTATATTTTGATGCTATTACAGATCTCAACCTGGTGTACCTGAAGCCCCTCTATAAACCTGCAGTCCAGCGGCAAGAGATTAATAGGACTGTCCAGAGGTGATCACTGGAATCAGAAGAGACTCTCCAGGACTGCTTTAAGGTGACAGACTGGGATGTTTTCTGTAATGCACAATCTGTACACATACGACATCCTCTGTCCCGGGACCCACACATCGGAACAGGAACAACTCCCCCAAAAGAACCCTTTAACGGGGAGAAAAGAGGAAGAGACCTTAGGGAGAGTAACAGAGGAGGGATCCCTCTCCCAGCATGGACAGAAGTGCAATATATGTAATGTGTACAGAATGAACAACATAACAGAGTTACAACACATGCTATGTATATGACAGAACCACAGCAGGAGGCAAGACCAGGTCCAGGTATAACCAGGATCCATGGGAAGCTGCGAGGTGAGAAGGCACAGAGGCTGGTGAAGAAGCAAAGTCAGTAATGTGTGTTCATGGTATAGATAATATAAAATAGCAATGTGAGTAATAATAAAAATGATATTAGCAGTGGGAGTCAGCAGGGCCATGGTAGGAGGAAGGACCAGGGTCCAGATAAAACCAAGATCCATGGAAACCTGTGAGGCAAGAAACCACAAAGACTCCGGGGAAGAAGCAAAGTTAATAATGAGCATTAATGGGACATCAATTCATACAGAAGGAGATGAAGAAGAGGAGAGAGGAGCTCAGTGTATCCTAGGAAGTCCCCCGGTAGTCTAAGGCTATACCAGCTTATCTAGGGGCTGGTCCAAGGCAAACCTGAGCCAGCCCTAACTATAAACCTGAGCCGACCCTAACTATAAGCACTATCAAAAACGAAAGTCTTCAGCCTACTCTTAAATGTGGTGAGTGTGTCTGCCCCCCGGACTGAAACTGGAAGCTTGTTCCACAAAAGAGGAGCTTGAGATAGATGGCCTCACAGACTGCATTACGGACTATGTCAATTTTTGTATGGACAGTGTGATCCCCACCAAAACTGTGCGCTGTTTCACCAACCATACACTTTGGGTAAGTAAGGACTTCAAGGCATCACTGTAACCAAAATAAAGTGGCCTTGAGGAGTGGAGACAAGGAAGAGATGAAGAAGATGCAGATTGAACTGAGGGAAAAGATTGCAGAGGGCCAGAAGTGATACAGGAGGGAGTTTGAGAGAAACTCCAGCAAAATCAGGGAGTGGCATGAGAACCATCACTGGCCATAGGACCAAAGAATGATTGGGGAAGGGAGACCTGGATGAGGCCAATGAGTTAAATCTGTTCTGGTTTAAAGATGTGGACTTTCCCCTGTTACCACCCCCCTTTACCTCCCTCACCTCTGAATTATTCTTCAACAACCCTTTTCTTGTGAACTCACCTCCACCCCTGTCCCCTTGCCCATCCCCCCAGCATCCTCACCACACCATCCCTCCTCAATGACTCTCCTGGCTCCTGTCCATTCACAGACGGAAGTTGGGATCTGATCATATGGCTTCGACATGTGCTGTGGAATAAAGAAAGTCAGGCCTTCCCTTTTGCAAGCAAAGGTTTCATCCTGATTGTGGTTTGATGAGCACCAAACCTCCTCTGAAGGAATTTCACATTAGGGTGTGAATTTCCTCCCCCCCAAAAACTATGGGTTCCTGAAGTCACCTGAATGCACCGCTGCAATCTTATTGGCCGAGAGCCAAGACAGCACCAGGACCCCTGTGGTTCAGCCACAGTTCTACAAAACTACCTGTAGCCCCCACCTCAATGCTTTTTTCCCTCGACCTCCGTCGAGCTAGGGAGCACACCAACGTTGCTCCTCTTTTTAACCAAAATCCTAGGTTAACAGTTTATATTCGCTGGCCGAATTCACCAAACTGTCTATTTTACCTTTGTTCGCATCCACGAAGCGAACCCGTTTAATCCTGCAGAAGTGAAGAAGCAGACTTCTTCAGAACGAGAGACAGAGAGCTTCCACTCTCCACCAAGTGCCTCGTCTGCTCTGGCCATAAGGACGCGAAACTCCCTTATCCAGACGACAGCGATCCTCTCCTACCGAGAGAAACACGGCTTCCGACGCCGCAGGCTGAGCCCACCGAAGCTCAGGAGAAACCCCCCAGAAGACTCCCCTCAATCACCACGATTGAATCGTACCGTAAGGCGAATAGATTCTGGGCAGAGTTAGAGAGAGTTCATTTGTGTTTATTTTGTCTTGTTTACGTGCTTAAAGTACTGTTCATTTTTATAACGAGGTGTATGCTTAATAATCGCCAACACTAACAATCGCTGAGATCGTAGGGGTTGTGTAGAAGTAGCGTGTATTCCATGCTACTGTGATCTGTGTTGAGCGAGCCGTTCTCGAAGCTGTTCTCATCAGTTCAGGAGGTCAGAACCGCCGGCTGAGACAAAGAGTTGCTGTTCTCTCCCCTGGCTGAGAGAGCAATCTTCCGTACTCCCGCGCGGCGCAGAGGATCGTAATCGCTTGTTTTATTTCATTTTGTTTTGTTACTTTCCCTTCTCTTTTACAAACACACATATAGCTTTGAGCTAATCTAGCTACGTGCTGAACAGCTACTAGCACATGTAGACACCGGGTCTACGTCACACGTCACTGAGCTGTTCCCTCGCTACCCCCCCCCCCCTTTGCACATACACACACACCCCCCCCCCTCTTTTAAATAGTCTGTTGATTTTAGATCGCATGCTCATGAATGTATAGTTGTTGTTAGTTTAGATATTAGTTGACTAGATCATTAGTATTAGAACTTAATAAACTCTGTTATATTTCAAAGAGCAGCTGTCTGTGATTACTTTGTGCATGCGTATTGTGATAACAACTGTATATCTGGTCTGTGCTCGAACTTCAACCTTCACTTTCGCTCTGAATGTGTAATAGTACTCAGACTACTGACATTATGAGTGAACACTAATTATGAGACTTAGTTTTATCGTTTGGTTATTGGTCCCTGTTCGCAGGGTGGTGCCCCGTTATTATTAATAATCATTAATAATTGTTACTTACATTAATAATTCTGTTGATGTCAAGAATTTAGTTTCTTAGATGCTGATAACCCAAACACGCTCCTTTACGTTCCCAACACGGAGGATGTGAGAAGAGAGTCCACTAGACTACACACAGGCAGGGCTGCAGAGTGTTCAACAGAGTGTTCAAAGGATGTGCTGCCCAGTTGTGCATGTCATTTTAGCACATCTTCAACCTGAGCCTTATGGTCGTCTCTGTCCTGTGGAAGACATCATGCCTGGTTCCTGTCCCTAAGTAACAGCAAACACCCTCAATGACTACAGACCAGTGGTTTTTACTACACATGTCATGAAGTCACTCCGTTTATTACTCAAGCTATCTCTGGACCCGCTGCAGTTTGCCTACCAGCCCCCCATCGGAGTGGAAGATGCCATCAACTTTCTGCTGCATAGAGTTTATGCCGACCTGGAAGAGGAAGGCAGCACTGTGAGAGTGATGTTCTTTGACTTTTCCAGCGCTTTTAACACCATAAGACCTTCCCGGCTCAGGAATAAGCTACTGCACATGAATGTGGATGCTCCACGGCCCTGGATCACCAACTATTTCACAGGCCGACCACAGTTTGTGAGGCTGCAGAGCATCGTGTCCAACAAATTAGTTAGTAGCACATGGGCATTTCACAGTCTTGCCACCTGAATAAATTCCGGATGATTCTGCCATAGTTGGCTGTATTAGTAGGGGACAGGAGGCAGAGTACAGGAGTGTGGTGGGCAGTTTTGTTGAGTGGTGTGAATTGAATCACATGCAACTCAACATTACACAGACAAAAGAGCTCATGGTCGATTTTGGGAGGCAAAGGACACGTCCTGGCCGTCCTCATAGACAATAAGATAGACTAAAATCACAAGGGCTCTGTACAGGAAAGGCCAGAGCCGTCTGTATTCAATGAAGATGTTTTATCACTCGGTGGTGAAGGCAGCTGATGCTAATAGACTCAATAAGCTCATCATGCCGTGTTCACACCAAATGCGGTGCAAATTTACCGCAAATTTGCCTTATTCGTGTTAAGCTGTGTTGCGAAAGCCTATCAGCATTGAGATGCTCCTCCTGTCATCACTGACGTCCTTGCGTTGTCGAATCAGGAAAGAAATACTGTAGCTGTAGGTGGGCACCCAGAGCTCTACGATACCTCATATGACGAAACTATGTGTAAAAATGTATAAACCATATGGTACAAACAATGTCAAAGACGCTGCTGTATTTACGCTCATATGACGATATGGTAAGTGTTGATGGAGCTACTACAATGTTAGCAAAGCCTAGCACCGATCGATCCAAGCTCCATTGAGAAAACTAATATTTTAAAAGTTGTTTGCTTGTCGTCTTGCAGAGAGAACTAACAAAACATTCATTACGTAGTTAGTTCGGCAACCCTTTTTGTCCGTTTATTGCAGTTAAATCACAGCAAAATCTGTTCATTTTGTGTTCATACAGCTGTAGTAAACCAGCCGGATATCTGGGACTTCCACAAGTACGAAGCAGAAATAGTGGTTATTTCTTCCATGGTTGATGGCGGAAATAAGTGGCTTAGTTGATAATGGCTTCCATGGAGATGAGCCACTCCTTCTCTCCAGCGAATGAAGCGAATGGCATGAATAACCACGAATTGTCCCGCGAGTAACGCAAAATTTCGCTTTGTGTCAGGAAAGCTGCTTCTGTCCTGGGAGTGGAACTGGAGTCGTTGGTGGAGGTTTCAGAGAGAATCAGAATCAGAACTTTTCATTTCCATACGTTACACATACAAGGAATGTGGCTAGTGATTGGTGCATAACAGTAAACACAGTGCAATAGTATAAGACATAATTCAAAATTATCAAATGTGAAAATGTACAATAAAATATGGTAAACAAACAAATAAGACTGTGTTAAAAGAAGTATATTATTAATTGTGCAAGGATGTGTAATTGCAAGAAATTGTCCTGGAGATGTAAGTGTCTAAGTCAGTAAGGGTACCGGGCTTCATTGATGAACCCAAGTGCAGAGGAGAAAACACTCATACATTCGGGGCAATGCCTCTCATCCCTTGCATACCATACTGAAGTCACTTCAAAGCTATTCATTCAAAGCTTCATCAATCTATGTGGAATATAACTTTCGATTACTTTTCAATATCTCTCTCAATATCCTGCTCTATATTACTTTTTAGTTTCCATTAGGCACTGGTGTCAACATCACTTATTATACACTTTGTATTTTTACTCTTGTATTTAATGTAGTTGTTGTATTTTACTTTTTCTATTTTAGTGGAATTTTTTTACTTTATTTAGTTACCTTGCTCTTAATGTATTCTATTTTGCAATGTTGTCAGTATTATTTATTTTACACTCATGAATTGTTATTCCATTGTTCAAATATGTTTGTATTTTTATTCTATTGTATTTTGCTATTCTTGTGTTGTAATCTTGAATGAAACTCTGGCACAAGAATTTCCCTCAGGATTAATAGTTCAAGCTTATTTTAGCTTTGCTCTTCTCTTCCCCAGAGTGTCCGAGTTAACGGATGCAGATATGTTGATTTGACCACGAAGTCAACAATTGATCTCTGGCTTAGGGTGCTCTGGTACTAAATACGCTTATGGCCCACCATTTGCTCGAAAATGTTGTTTGTTATGTCCAATCCATGACTAGCACTGTAGTACAATAACAAAACATCTCTTGTGTTCAGATCAGACAGGCCGTTCCTCCCAATCAGCTGTGGTTCCTTCCCTGCCCTCTGGATTTGTGATGTCTCTAGGTGACATCACAAATCCATAAAGCCACACTTATATTCCTGGTGTCAGCAAGCCTTTGCCTGCCGTCCGGCTCACAACGCAACCAGACCTCATTGCCTATCCCTGCAAGTGACGGGTCCACCCTGGGAAGTTTAAACAGCCTCCATGTAATTCCATGGCTCCACTGTATTTCACATGGAAGAAACAACACATACATATTATGAAAAACAACTACGCCTTCATATTCCTATATTGAGGATACACTTCATGATGTGTGCATGCCACAAGTGGTTTTCAAGACGACACTGACTGTTGTTATGACACCTTGGAGCTTTGCCTCTATCTGACCACTTCAGTGTTCCCAGTTCTTGTTTTACCGTTCCCCTGCTGCAATACTTAAAACGAATCTACCAAAGCATGACAAAGAAAGATCTCCAAAAGTTGGCATGGGGTATGAACTTTTTCTGTTGTTCATTTTGCAAGCAGCTGGAAAGAATGTCTACTCAACTAAGATGAGAAATGTAAAAAAATCACCAGCAGCAGTTCAAACTGATTCAGTTTTAGTTTAGAAACTTGATCGTCTTCACAGATTTTTAACTTGGTACTTAGTGAGGAGTGCATCATGGGTAGCAGACAACATGTTTACGCTTGGACTCAATAATAATATTTCCTTCTATTTTCCCAATCTCTTCTCCAACTTCTCACACTGATACAGCTCTACCCAACATCCCCTCTCTCTCCATGGCTCACTTGATCCCTCCCTATCAGCCTCCCTCTTCCCTCTCAATTCTTTTGTATACCCCTTCTTCCTCGTCTCTCTCTCTCCCTCTCTGAGCTGTTACTGTGGGCCCCAGTAAGATTCAGGTCAGAGACGGGGAGGCGAAGAGAATTTTATTCCAGCCCCCCCGCTGTCCAGACATGTAGTGGGTGACAGATTTAAAGGGAAAAAGTGATGGGGGGAGGAGGGATGGCAACAACGAAAAAAAACCCCTCATCACTTCACCGCCAGCCACCACCTCTTATCCTCGCTGCCTTGTCATTTTGGATCTGGTTCAGACACAATCATGGGAAATGCTGCCAGTTGAAGGGTCATCAATAGATACTGTATTTTCATAAATAAAATACAATAAGTTGAGGAATCATCAATAAATGAATAGAAAACAAAGATTTGGGAATTATAATGTGCAGATACGGTGTATGGTATTTCATATACGTCATATGTAGATTTTCTTTTCTCAAATGAGGAAAAGCCACACACCAAAGTTGAGGTTTTAGCTAAAGGGACAAAATGCTCAGTTTGAGAAAAGGAAGACACCCACTCATAACAACACGTGCAGGGCTGCCTCTAGTGGCCATAGCAACTATGGTGGAAGTAAAGGAGGAAAAATTATGCTAAAGGGGTACCCATTGTGTTAAAAAGTGACACACAAGGCCTGACACAGAGCCCATATGTGACGGGTTATGAGTGAGAACATCTTGCATAAATGCGACATCAAGATTTGGTCAGACACAAATCACCTCTTGCCATGTCGATATTTTAACACATTTGACATATTATGTCCACTTAAAAGATTGTTGAACCTTCTTTGCATTCAACATGTAATTAAATAAAAACAAAATTCGACAGTGGTTAATGGCGTACTCTATAGATTTTATTTTACTTCCATACAGTAGTGCAACTGAGATATCCTCACTTTTTGTCCCTGTACGGATTAAGCCCAAAAATGCTTAGACATATTGCAACGTAACAGTGTCTTTTTATAAGACTTTCCCTGTCCAGAAAAAAACCACATCTTCTCAAATTCCATACCCTCAGTTTGTAACACAGGATTTATGTTGTAAATTTCCCTACTCCAAACCTAACCCAAGATAACTCACCTTAGCTTCTACTGTCGCTCCACAAGTCGCAGGAACAAATTCAGATGGTCGACTGCCTCTGCCTTAATCGAGTTCGGCACAAAAGGCGGATGCTAATCATCCCTCACTGCAGTCAGAACTGTCTTACTGGAAACAATCCTGTGTTCCATTGTCTGGGGTTCTCCTTCGGAGAGTGGCATCACACATATCAGATGCAAACCTCTCTGGATGTGGGGAATTATGCCAGTCACGAGAGGTAGGATGGGAAATTGATATGCGAGCTGGATTTACGTTTCCGTTGTCTACGTCTGGAGGTGGCAGGTCTCCCTCTGCCACCGAGGTGTGAGTTATCAGAGGACGGCCGTGGGTCTGAATCTTCGTATTGTCGGATTCTGGCGGGTGGCTGCAGCTGGTCGGCGTGGTGGAGATTGGCGGGGTTTAGCTGCCTGGACTCTCGATGGCAGTTGGCGGCGTCTCATGGGCGGCAGGTCGAGTGCTTCCCTGGGCTGTACGGGTGGCCATGTTTTAGGCAAGGTAAGGTTTTTTGTTTTTGTCTTCTCTGCATGGCGTTCCGGTTGCGAGTGCAGAAAGCATGAGCCAGCTGAGGCTTAGAGTGGGTAGGTATTTGTAGGAGTGTGGCCGGAAGTGCGCGAGTGGCTGAGGCGTGGTCCTGCCCCTGAAATTCTGCTAAATTTTATCAACAATTTATTATGGGAATGATCTAAGCTTCTAGTGTGGGCGACTGTGACTCAGTGGTAGTGTCAAGATTGACCACCAAGCTGCTGTGAGTTTATCTATTGAGTCTTCCCAGACACGTGGTAAATTGAGAGTGCAACCACGTAGTGCCCTATGGGTTGTGAGAGTAGCTCCGTAAAGAAGTTTACTAGTTAAGATTTTGTCATTGATGTATTTATTACATGTTTCCGTCGATATTCATTGCAACTTTGTTCCACTAAAAGATTCAGTGCCGGTAATCAGACCATTTAAATACATAATTTGCAATACATGATGCCAAATGTTTCAAATTTCTTTCTACACCATACAGATGTTAAAAAATGTAATGCATGTGATCATTAATGATCACATGAAGCTTGGGGTGGGAGGACAACAAAATGAAGCAATGAAGGTGCAGCCAGTAGTACCAGCAAGAACGGCAATGTACTTTCACCCCTGGATAACATGAAAAATGACTTTTGAAAAACTAAAAAAAAGTGCTTCAGTTACTCCACAGACATATGAACAGATTAAGCATTCATATGCAGAGCGGGACAGGATGTTATTAGATGCGTTCTGGCTTATTTTTGTCAGAGTAGTATTGAGATGCAGTCTGGGAACCCCACTGACAAACATTTAGGTTTTTATTGTTTTAAACCTAGCTTGTAAACTAACTGCCTGTGAAACAATGTGGCCATACACTTGGTTTGGAGATGCCCATATTTGATTGGCTGAGCTGCATCACGTGATTTGATTCACTACCCGACAGCCTCTGCTGTTTCGTTTCACGATAGTTACGTTCTCGCCCACTGACCAATCACAGCACACTGCACTCGCGGCAGAGCTGCATGGACACTGAGCTGCACGTTATGCTGACGTCATTATAGGCCGGCTCGCAGGCTCTGATACGTCAAAGAATACGCCCAACATGTCAAACTAAAGCTCTGATTGGTTGAAGAATATGACAATCAACAATATCGTCTCCATTTACTTTAATCTGCACATGGATGCACCTGAGACTCTGCAGGCCTTTGCCTCTGTTCTTACCTAGAGACACAGAGGTGAAATCTGATTGGATAAAAGCTCTACTTAAAACAAGCTGTACTGGAAGCAGAGCAACAGAGGAAGACTGTAGCTGTGCAATGAGAAAATAAGATAATGGGTAAAATATTTTTATAAATTATAATACATGTGTATTTAAGAAAAATTATAAAATTATAAAATAGATATAGCTTTGTGATTCTGTTTAGGCCAGCAGAGAAGGCCTTGCAGGCCCTGACGGCCCGCCACTGCTCTACATATAGATCAAAGATATCACCATGAACAAGTTTCATTCTAAACGATCTGCCTTAGGAATCTGTCTGCCCTTTTCTTGTCTGTCAAATACAGAGCTGATTACTAGCCCTGCTCCATCCAAAGTAAAACAATACCACCAATTATCATATTTCTATCATATTTCTTTAATTCATACACCGAAGTAATATGAAGCAGAAATGAAAATGTGGTTTTCTGACATTGCATCTGGAATATAATGTTGATGTCCATAGATTTTGAGAAACTCTATCCATCTACCCAGCAGTTCTGTGTAGCATATCTGACTAGCACACAGATATAATGTTGCTCCATCTAAACATCTCACTTTCAAAGGGAATTAGCCCAATAAATGTTCCCAAAATGATGAATTTTTCCTTAATAGACTGTGATAGCATTTACACAGACTTGCACACTGTCTGCTGCCCGAGGCACATACAGTAGGAACATATACCATTCCTCCAAGACACACACTCAAATGCAGAGACAATTTCTCAGCTCCATCTTACTGTTTTCAGTTATCTGTCAGCTTGCTTCTTCAAGCAGTAACAGATAGGTGCCGAAGGTTGCACATATACTTCACAACTAACAGACAGGTCCAGCTTGCGACCTAACTCCTCACATCAAAGCAAACAAACAAATCAAATCCAGACTTGTCTGGCTCGTCTCGGTCACCTTAAAATGAGCCTCACCTTTAGCAAGACACATTTATTATGATCTCTCGTGGCTGATATCCCTCATCTAAATCTTCTGAGGAACTAAGGTTAATGACTTGCAATCATCGCCACCCGTCCTGGCCAACCCCACAGGGCAGGTGCCATCAGCTCTTCCCTTCTCAGGTCAGCCCCTCCTCCACCAACTAATCCAGCTCAAACGCTGAGGACAGCATGGTTTAAGGAAAAGAAGGGTGAGAGTAAGGTAAGTGGTGGATGGTGTGGGTGGAAAGGTTGGCGAGTCAGAGGATAAAGAGAGAAAGAGGGACGGACAATCGTGATGGTGGATAAGACTCAATTTGGAAAACTGTTGTATGAAATAACTGTTTTTTGTCCCATCATGTTATACAGCAAGGGCACCTACTTGCCAGCCCACTGGCTAGACTGGAAGGTAGGGTCGCGTGTTTGGTGTGTGTGTGTGTGTATGTCTGTGTGTGTGTTTGAATGGCCAACCCCATACTTTTTTCCATGTGGGATTTACTTGGTCTGCAGTTAATAGGTGATAAAGTTCAAGGGGGGAGGGAAGGGTGGTGGGATTAAAGATGGAGGGGGAGGTTGTGGAGAGGCTGTTTATCCAACCATGGACAGACAGACAGGCAGGAGTTCAGTGGTGTTGATGCTGTTGATGCTAGGCCCTCTGCTGGCCAGAGTTCAGCCATGGTAGAGTAAGATAATGACATAAAGAAGCTGATTGTGTTTCTTTGACTCTCTTTCTCACAGTCACACATTATATTGGTCTTTTGGTTTCCCTTTTTAAATTGGAATTGAACCACATCGTTGGTTTAGTGATGGACTGCTTACATCACTGATTTACATTTCTGATTTTGAGAAAGTGTTGTGAATGAAACTCGAGTGAACAGACTGAGATCGAGGCGTTTAGCTCAATTCAAGCAATAACATTTATTTGTGACAGAAGTATTATGTCCAGCAGTTAAACGTGCACGGACCCTAGCAAAAAGGTGCAAAAGGTGCAAAAGTGAAACCTAAGGGCGCTTATACAGAGTGCGCAGGCGTGTCCTTTTTGGTTCTCCTTATGGAGCCATTGGTTAAATACAAAGTAGGAGGCGGATCTGTTTCTAGCTTTCAAATGGCCTGATGGAGCACTGGGCAACGTCACCCACACTGGCTCACTTCCGGATCCCGCCTTCTCTGGAACGTCAGTGTGTGTGAAATGTTGATGTAACAGCATATTGTTACATCATTGTTACATAACACTTAAGGTGCTGAAAAAGGGTGCAGTTCTAAGCTATGTCGAAGTCTCTGTGTGAATAGATAAAGAGAACTCTTCTCCTACTCTAAAATGGCAGTTTCCGCCCTAATCTGGTGGTTTAAGCAAGTGTTTCTTTCAGGGCCACTGTATCTGTTTCTATCGTGCGAACAGGCGACGGAATGCCCTGTTTGGAGTTTTTGACCTACTTACAGTGACCTCACAACTCCGCAATATAAGCTTACAAGTATAGCGCATATTATTTAACATTGAATGAATATATTTTATTTACAAAAGCTTGGCAGATGTCATGTTGGATATATAATGCATGCCAAGTGTAAAATAGTGTCAGCATCCTCTTTGGACATGGTCATTGTTTGAAGATCAAATGACAGAAAACAGAAAAATAAAATACCCAATACCAATAGCAAGGAATATCATGGAAATCAGTTTGCTGTGATGGTAAATAGTATATGGACTATATACAGCTTAAACCGCTGGTGTTTAAAGGATTGAAGGCTGCACTGAAGTGAAGCCTTTTTCTGCTACTCTTACAGTTGTCAGGTCATCAAAATCCACAAAGCTCCCCCAAATATTGTCATATTTTTACGATCAAGGCATTTTTGTAGAACATGTGCTCAGAAGTTCCTTTGTCAATATTGCACACCTCAATTCTACTTAAAAACGCCAACATGCTATATGCAGAACTGCCACAATAGACAGTGAAGTACTACAGTGAAGTACTACTGCCATGAACTACTACTGTCCATCTAGTTATACTTGCAACTCCAAGATGTAATCACACTCTGCTTTTGACATCCAAACAATACATATTATCATCCCCTCTGAGTTTCATGTTTTGTTTTGTATTTGACCAGTCCCTACATGTAAATACAGTATGTGTATAGTTCAAAAATGACAGCATCAGTCTATTCAGGAAATTAGTAAAAATGACATCTGCTCACGTTCAAATGACAAAGCCCTCTGCTGTTAACCTGATGTGCCAGACGGTTTGTTACACAGAACCATCTGAGAAGCCGTCATTGGAAACTGTTTGGAAAAGGGAAGGCACTTTATAAAAATACTTGGTAGATGATTGGATGAGCCATCTGTCAATCAAACTCTTTCCAAGCCAGAAGAAGCAGGGCCAAAACATTTTTCCATAGAGAAAGGCCTTCAGTGCCGTTCTTTGTTTCTTTTCGACGAAGAAATACTCTCATCTCCGACATAACTGATGCCATTGCAACATATGAAGCTGTAGCGTAAGTTCAGTCAGGAAGACTATACTCTTTCATGCCTAAACCTGTATATTTCTCATACATCAGCCATTCACTTCTCATGCATGCTCACTCTTTATTTCCTTGCTGTCATCGTTCGAACCTGTCAATCATGATATCAGCTGTTTGGACCAGCTGGTCTCCTCTATCCAACCCTACGCCACCCTCCACCTCCCCATCACTGCCCAGTCTTTGCAGATACATCATTCTGTCAGCCACCGCCACCACCAGTGTCTGGACTCCACGGGTGGGGGGGGGTAATCTTGCTGCTGCTCAGGGCAGACGACCCTCCATTGCAAATCTCCTTTACAAACCTCCATTACAAAGACTTTATCATCATATATCATCCGTTAATAATAAACAATTATCTTTTCTCCATCTGACTTGTCTCTCCTGATTGAACTATGTTTACCTCTTTAGCCACCACTGTCGCTCCTCCGTGTCGTTCATACACACATAAACCACGCCCGCAGCTGCCAGTGGCTCCTCACAGGATGCTGATTGGTCCATGCTCAGCCATGATAGGTACATCCGTTGCAGCTGTATGGGAATTGTGACGATACAGTGTGACTTTGTTGTAGAAGTCCACAGAGGATGGAGGTCAGGTGGACAGATGGTTCAACAAACATTGGAGCCAGGATCTCTTTTTAAACATGGAATGCAAAAACTTTGCTGGCCTCATCAACCTGTTGAAGTGATGCCTTTTTGTCTTTTAGACAAAGGTGACTGTTACATGATTGTTCCTCACAGCTTCCTTTCGAGAAGAAGAAACCATTTTTATTGTCATATACATTTTTACACACACACAAAATTCGACTACTGCATTTAACCCATCCCTGTATATAGGGAGCAGTGGGCTGCCATTGATCGGCACCCGGGGAGCCGGGGACTCAGTGTATTGCTCAGGTACACTTCGACACCTGACACGTCCCGGTCGGGGATCAAACCATTGACCTTCCGGTTCCCAGACTACCTCTTAACCTAGTACACCACGGTCACCCCAACACAAATACAGAGTTGTGTTGTCAATGTAGAGTTGTGTGCCCATGCGATATTTTCCACCTGGTGTGTGCATGAGGGAGTACAGCGGCTAAATAAAATTGATTAGGAGGAAGAACACTTTTCTCTTCCACCCATTTCAAATATTATTAGCTGAATGAATGGGTATTATCAGTCGTTATCACAACCATCCGTCAGATGGGCCAAACTGCACCGACTATGTTGTACAAATAAAAGCAAAACTGATTTAAAAAAATTCTGTCACCCTAGTTTTTGCGATGACTCATTAAATTGACCATGGTGTTGATTCGGACATGACACCATGTTTAGTGGCCATCAGATTAACGTAAAGGGGTGAATGTGTCAAGATGGCTGTAGTTTATTTCAACCATGGATTAAATTGCCTGGTGGTTATGTCTCTCTTTGACTAATCCAGTGAAATACATTCCTTCCCATCATGCAGCAAGTCCCAACTACATTGCCTCTCACCCTGGTGTCTCTCAGTCCATCCCGTCTCTCTCTGGGTGTCACAGCGGACTGCTGGGTACTGTGATGAGTGGATGTGCCGGGCAGCTCACTACTGCCGCTGCTAATCCTCTCAGCTGCTGATGATACCTGCATGTCATCAGTCCTGGCACCCTCTGCCAACTTCACCGGGAGGCTGAAAATTAAACAGGGGCTCCCTTCCCTGCTTGTGACCCAAGGAAACATGTGTGTGGTGTGTGTGTGTGTGTGTGGTAAAGTACAGAAGTGCTTTTATACTGTGAGTGGAATGTGTGTGTGTGTGTGTGTGTCTGCTTCATTTTTGGCATTGAGCTTGCACTTTCAGTGCGACTCTTATCTTATTTCTGTGGCATCATACAATATATACTAGTTGCATGCATTCATGTGGCCTTGTTGTAAGGTGTGACCTGATGTTGTGTGCTAAACAAACAGAAATCGACAGGCATTCCTCACTTTCTCCCCCTTCTTTCCTACTCCTACCACTTGGCTTCTCTGACCTCCAAAACTTCTCTGCAGACAGCAAAAACACCACCAAGTTGTCAAGAAATACTGGTGAAAATGCAAATACACACACAATTCAGTGAGTACACACACAATCACAGCAGGCTTTTAGTTAACCAGCACAACAAGCCAAAGCCACACTTCACACCTGGGCTGGCTGGCATTTATTGGGTAACCACCTACCCGGTGGGAAGGGAGGGAAGAACAACACCTCGCCAGTGCTAAAACAATCTCACAGCTCCGTGACCGGGGAAAACAAAGGCAGCAGTGCAAGAAGTCAGGAGACTGCAGCCATTTGCCAAATTGTGACTGGTTAATAGAAAACTTTTTAGTGTAACCTCTTAAATGTTAGTGTGTTTCTTCGATCAAGTGTCAGAAGTGTAACCTTGCTGTTGTTTATGAACATTGAGTATACGTAGATCTACAATTATGGCATGAACAATGGGTCAACTGACTGTGCAAAACTTGTTCTCACAACCAACTCATCATTTATACCCTTTATTGTTTATAGTGGCCCTCTACTTAAAACTATGACGCTCTAGGTTGGTTCCCTTCTGGCATCGGTTTCAGACGTGTCGGGGATGGCATGTCAGTTTTTACTTGTTACATGCATAGTGTCTTTTCGAAATAAACTTGCAAAGCAGATACTTTTTCTTTAGGTTTACTTACATAGCAAAAGTACTTTGCTCGGTTTAGGCAACAAAAGTACTAAGCTAGGCTTCATAAAAGATTGTGTTTTGGGTTAAAATAAGTAGGTACCCTTGTTACGTAACTGGCATAAGTAAAGTAATTTAGTTACGTAACAAAACAAAGGTTAAATAAGGCATGTTGATTTGGATTCACACAGGACACAAACGGCGGTCTCGTGGGTAAAGGTCCTGTATTAGTTTTACCCATCGCACCTCCCCTCCCATCAGCCCCATGAGGACTTCCTCACTCTTTTTAATACCTCAGTCATTCTGAACATCTGATACTGATGCTTATGGGTCTACATTGGAGTTAGTTTAAAGCCCAGTGTTTCTCATACAGAGGCTAAAGAATCCCTCTGTGCATCCGAGGGGCACTGACCAAGCGTCAGTACTTGACCAGTTTGGAGTCAGACCAGGTTGGTGTGGAAAATGAAAGATGTAGCTTGTAGTGACAAAACCAATTAAATGAATTTGAATGCCTGTGAAAAGTAGGAAACCTAACACATCCGTCATTACAACTTGTATAAACAGCAATCTTTTAGCCAGGAGACCGCTGATGGTTGCCCATGTGAAACGAGAAGTAAAAGTTAATTTATTTGCCACATAACTGACTTGCTTACGGTTATTTGAACCCAAATGACAATCTTTTCCTCCACCTTACTAAGTTCTTTTATTGCCTAAACCCAACTGAGTAGTCTTGTGAAGATGGAAGTTCATTTTGAAAAGACCGTATACATGTAACAAGGGGAAATTGACACGTGTTGCTGGTTTGCATAGAAAAATGCACAAAAAATGAGGAGTCATTTTTCGTAAGACATTTTCCCAACCTTTGTATGAGGATATGTTGCATAGTTTACAATGTACACAGGGAAAGAAACACAAGCAGTCAGACTATCAGACAGATTGTAAACAAACCTCTTAAACACATCATCGTACCCACTTAGTTTGAAGGCATTAATATCTCACTGCATATGACAACTGTTAACATATACAAGAAGTTGTAAACTGTGATGTATGTTTCACTAACAAGGGCCGCGCCAATAACAGTATGAGTTTTGAGAGGTTTATTGCATAGTGGAAAGATTGTTAGATTCAAGAAGCGGAAGGGGTCGAGGGATGAAATAGATATAGAGTAGGGGTAGAGGGATGAAGGGGAGTAGGGATGAAGGGTAGAGGGATGAAGGGATGTAGGGTAGAGGGATGATGGGATGTCAGGAAGAAGAAACGAGGAGGGTTTATAGAAAGGAGGTTAGGCGATCGATGGGGGATCTTTGATGTCCGGCGGCTGGCGGGAACGGCGGGACTGGAGACTGTAGGGTGGGGGCCGTCTCTTCGGAAGCTCTGGCAGAGCAGAGTCCCCAAAAGATAGCTCCATGAAGACTGATGCCGATGGCAGTTTCTGGAGTCGTTCGGGTTGGAACGAACTTATGAGAGGTACGCGGGGGAAGACCAACAATCACGTATCTTGAGGATGTGGTTGGAAATTCCTTGGCTTGAAGCGATGGAGGCGGCACCGAGTAAACTCGGGGGGTATTCTGGATCGGGCCAAGATATGGCGAAAGTGGTGGTGAGCCCGAGACCGCAACGGGGATCTTGCGGGGAGTTCCGCTGGCTGAAATTTGAGTTTAAGTGGTCGCAGATGGGTTTGTACGGACTTGAGTACGAGTCTGGTCAGAAACGGTAGATGGTTGAGTCCTGCGGCATTTGAGGTGATAGACGACTGTGTCGGGAGGATGGATGTAATGTCTAACGCGGTGGCATTTCGGGGCCGATGGAGTTCAAGGCGGTGAACTCGGAGCAAAGAACCTGGCAAGAACGTGGACTTTAATGATTTGTCCATGAAGGGAGACGGATGACCTGAGCTGAGGGTGAGGATGCCGCAGGTGAGGTCCGAAGTGGCAATGGTTTTAATGGACCGTTCATGCCCCAAAATAATAGCTACTATGACTATGGAATGCGTTTTGTAGATCGCGGAGGAAGGTGTGGGGGATGAGAATTAAAGTGGCCAAGGACCGATTGTCACTGTAAAAGCTGCCGAAGCTGATCGAGGGTGCTGCGTCTGTGAAAAGCTGGATGTCTTCCGGCTTAGTGATGTGTTCGTCGTGGACGAAGGCGATGCCGAGAGGAACTGGTGTCAGTTTAGCTCGGTTTACGTGCTTCGTCAAGTGTGATGTGGTCATGGAGGTTTGTAACGGTGGCAGGGACCTTGTGTGGCAAGGAGGATATTGTTTAATCTATTCTATTTATTTATTTTATCTGGTGGAGGAAAGCCGAGTGTTTAGACCGTGTGCTGGGTTTGAAGAAGGCCATGGTTGAGCGTCTGGGCCTGCAACATAGTAGCTGGCTACGTAATTAAATACTCTTCCGTGCCAGTGCGTGGCAGTAGGTAGCACGATAATGACCGTGGTGATTAGGACAGTAGAATTAAGAGATGCACCGAGAGGTTGCGGTGGCAAGACGTTTGTCCAGATTCAGGTAAGCAATTTTCCGGCTGCTCTTGGATGGACGCATGGCGGAGTAATATGCATCCTTCCGAAGGAAACGAAAAGGTACCGGTAAAATTAAAATAAAATAAAAATAAAAATGTAAAACATATTTTAAGAGCAGGTCTAGGACGTATGTAGGACGTAAATGCGGGATGTATGGGGCCATCGGAGCGTTGGCGTGGGGGAGAAGGGTCGCTGTGGTTTTGGTCATTCAAGCAGCTGGATCTCGAGGGGGTGGAAGAGCGTTTGTGGAGGGACGATATCCCTCGGGGATCTCCTCCTGTGGTTGTTGGAAGGCAAAGGACCGACAACTTCGGAATTGTCCGAGGATAGGGTTAGCTCCTGGCTAAAAGTGAAACTGTTGGGGGGGGGGGGAATAAGTCAGAGGACAATGGAATTGTCTGCTGGCGGAGCTCTGGAAATGAGGCGCGTTTAAGATGGGATGGCAGCGCTTATGGGGGTAGGGGTGGAGGAAGAGGGGGGGGGGCGGCATCGGCAGGAAGAAACAACTGTTGCATCCCTGGCAGGAAAACCAACCCCGAGCTGCTCCCTTAGCTGTGCCATATACCTACCTGTTCTGTTGTTGGAGCGGTCTGTGCAGCTGGGGTAGCCGGTAGAGGTGGGAGGAGTTAGCCGAAGGTGGCCGAGGTGGGTGGAACTGGAAGGTAGAAGTAACACAACATGAAAGGATGCCAGGATGGATGTGCCTGGGTTAATCGTGAAGTTAGGCGCGCACCTGACGTGGCGCCAGGGACCCGGAAGTGCTCTGGAGGCTCGGAGCACAAGAGGGGTGTTGTGCTACAGGTGCTTGAAAAGTTTGGAAAGTTGCGCTTTGTAACGGACTGATGTAAAGGACTGTTGCGTTGGATGATTGCTTTCTTCGTTTGAGAGACTGTCCACTCGGAGAAGTGGAATATATAGAGACTGTCGAGGCCTTGGAATGGCGAAAGAGGGTCACGGTGGTCGTTCGAGCGCCTGGAACTCCGGCTGTCGGGAGAGCGGCGTGGGTGAAGAATTGAGAGGTTTAGGGTCGAAGAATGGGATTCCGAATCGGGATGCTTGTCTGTCGAGCCTCGTGTTGAAGCATATGAAAGCTGAGTCAAAGAGCGTTGCTCGTCTGTCTTGCGCTGTATGAAAGCTTGAAGCTGAGTCGGAAAGCGTTTGCTTGTAGGGGTTGAGGTAGAGGGGATGTGGGGTAGGGATGGAGCGTTGCGCGTCTGCTAAGTCAGAGAGCGTTGCTCGTCTGTCTTGAGTCGTATGAAAGCTGAGTCAGAGACCGATGCTCGTCTGGATGTGGGGTAGAGGGATGTAGAGATGGAGCGTCTGCTGCGTTAGAGCGTCTGTCGTACGTCATGTGAAGACAAGAGTCGAAGAGGGAGTGAACGAGTTCCTTGTGCTTAAATACGCCACGCCACGGCCACATAGTTCGATAACTTTTTGATCTTTGAGTAACTTTTCACTGCCAAGGTCTCACGAGCAGACTCGCCGAATCTGAAGTCAATCGGGTCAAATCTCTGCGATGAGCAATGAGCGGTGTTCTGGGTGTGGCCCTGTTCCTGAACAAAGTTTATAAAACTACATTTAAAGGAGACATTTTGGATAATCATTTTACATTTCACTGTTGTTTTTCCATCTGAATAAGTTTTGCTAACCTGGCAGTTTTTTTTAACACATCTGAACATCTGACTACCAGCGCTTCCTGTCATTCCAGTGATGTAACAATGTTCCAAAATCTCAGCAAATACTTTGGTACAAAGCAAACACATTGCTGAAAGGACTAAATATGATCCAAGGCCGTGGTTGCACTTGTCTTTTTAATGAGACTTTTGTCATCCAAACATGCTGTACAAACTGTCAAGTCTATATACTTCAGATCAAATATTGGGAATGAAAATCAAACATGTCCTGATTTTCCTCCTTCAAAATAAAAGCTTTTAAATAACGGGCCACTTTTATTGTGGAGAATATAAAGGAAAATGTGTTTCTCAGTGAATTAGCAGAGCGTTATTCGTGGTTATTCTTCAATAAAAAAAGTCTGCCACTGCAGGGAGGAAGAGTAACTTAAGGGGACTTTTACTGTGAAGAATTTATAGGAAATGAAATGTGCCATCCGTCCAATCCACCATTTAACAGCCGCTCCTTTGACCACTAAATATATCAGATGGGTTGCATTGAACCGTTAAGTGTGGACACAAATATGCAGACACAGCGATCACAGAGTTCCTATCTGGCGCCACAGATCACAAAAGTCACATTAAAAAAGAAAATGTCCATTGCCCACGTTTAGCATGAAAGGTTATTCTTCACCTTGAAAACAGTAGTTGAACAAAATCTTAACTCAAGGTTTCTGTTTACGGACATTTGTTATCATATGAGCGAATACTTTGGTCATGTAACTACAACTGAGCCAACAATTCATTCACTTTTAGGTACTGCTAGATTTATTTGGAGGCTTTGAAAAAAGCTAGTAAGTGGACATTGAGTCAGAACTGTTTTGTCAAACAAATTGTTGTAATAAACTGGACAGATTTCAGGGCACTAGTCAAAGGCAACCTACCTTTCTTGTGCCACTGCCGTGTGTAATGATGTGCACATTACCTCCATAGGCCTAGTCCTCAAAATGGATCCAATTTATACTTCCTGCTTAGCACTTCATTTTTATGTCCAGCCCTTGACAAAACAACGACAGAGCTTTTATGCAATGGTTTGGGGTGACTTAGTAGTCAAAAATCCCAATAAAACACTCGCTCTGATGACGAATTTACCATAACCGCACCAAGTACTTTGAAGGTGACCTGTGTTTTATCTGTGCTCATTCTTATTTTTCCCTGCAGGTGTATGGAAAATGAGTTATGGCAGAGATGGGAGTGAGGGGCGTGTGAAGGGCAGGGTTTTAAAGGGCCGGCAGAGCAAGGACAGGATGTCTAAACTAATGAAAGGTTGAAGGGCAAAAGGCACACAGAGCAAAGGAAATGGTTTGAAACATGTATGCAGAAGAGACTCACAGAGAAAGAAAGGTGGGAGAGCAAATTGAAGAGCTTTGCACTACGCTGTTCCTGGAGTTTGAAGTTTAACCAGCAAATTTATATGACTCGAACATCTACAGTTTTAAATCACAGCGCATTACAATGCAGTTAAATCGAACTGTGTTCAAATAGAAAAGAATAAAATCTCATGAATGCCATCGAAGGAGGAGTTCATTTCATACAAAGGTGTGTGAACTTAAAGAAAACATCTTAGATCAAAGGACATACACACATGAAGGGAGAAAATAGTAATACCAACTGAAAACAGCAACACATTAGAGGAGAGGAACAAAAGCAATGGCAAAAAAATGCGTCCATTGTTATGTTTAACTGTAAGTATTATTGTCCTCAAAGACATCACAAAGTGCAATATGGGACAATGCATAGACATATACACGTTCTAATACATAGTTTGTTTTCTACAGTCAAATCTATTTACATCCCTTTAATTGTCCTTTATCAGCTTCCAATGTTATTTTTATGAGTTCAGCCTTCACCCTGACTAAAAGTATTCCACCAGTGTTTCGAAAATGTAATTCTGTTTTTTATTAGGGCCCAAGCACCGACGTAGTCGGAGCGGAGGACCTATTGTATTTCTAATGTTTATTAGGGCCTGAGCACCGACGTAGTCGGAGCGGAGGACCTATTGTATTTCTAATGTTTATTATTAGGGCCCGAGCACCGACGTAGTCGGAGCGGAGGACCTATTATATTTCTAATGTTTATTATTATTATTATTATTATTAGGGCCCGAGCACCGACGTAGTCGGAGCGGAGGACCTATTGAATTTCTAATGTTTATTATTATTCGGGCCCGAGCACCGACGTAGTCGGAGCGGAGGACCTATTGTATTTCTAATTAGGGCCCGAGCACCGACGTAGTCGGAGCGGAGGACCTATTGTATTTCTAATGTTTATTAGGGCCCGAGCACCGACGTAGTCGGAGCGGAGGACCTGTTGTATTTCTAATGTTTATTATTAGGGCCCGAGCACCGACGTAGTCGGAGCGGAGGACCTATTGAATTTCTAATGTTTATTATTAGGGCCCGAGCACCGACGTAGTCGGAGCGGAGGACCTATTGTATTTCTAATGTTTATTAGGGCCCGTGCACCGACGTAGTTGGAGCAGAGGACCTATTGAATTTCTAATGTTTATTATTAGGGCCCGAGCACCGACGTAGTCGGAGCGGAGGACCTATTGTATTTCTAATGTTTATTATTCTTATTAGGGCCCGAGCACCGACGTAGTCGGAGCGGAGGACCTATTGTATTTCTAATTAGGGCCCGAGCACCGACGTAGTCGGAGCGGAGGACCTATTGAATTTCTAATGTTTATTAGGGCCCGAGCACCGACGTAGTCGGAGCGGAGGACCTATTGAATTTCTAATTAGGGCCCGAGCACCGACGTAGTCGGAGCGGAGGACCTATTGTATTTCTAATGTTTATTATTATTCTTCTTATTAGGGCCCGAGCACCGACGTAGTCGGAGCGGAGGACCTATTGAATTTCTAATGTTTATTATTAGGGCCCGAGCACCGACGTAGTCGAAGCGGAGGACCTATTGTATTTCTAATGTTTATTATTCTTATTAGGGCCCGAGCACCGACGTAGTCGGAGCGGAGGACCTATTGTATTTCTAATTAGGGCCCGAGCACCGACGTAGTCGGAGCGGAGGACCTATTGTATTTCTAATGTTTATTATTATTCTTCTGATTAGGGCCCGAGCACCGACGTAGTCGGAGCGGAGGACCTATTGTATTTCTAATGTTTATTATTAGGGCCCGAGCACCGACGTAGTCGGAGCGGAGGACCTATTATATTTCTAATGTTTATTATTATTATTATTATTATTAGGGCCCGAGCACCGACGTAGTCGGAGCGGAGGACCTATTGAATTTCTAATGTTTATTATTATTCGGGCCTGAGCACCGACGTAGTCGGAGCGGAGGACCTATTGTATTTCTAATTAGGGCCCAAGCACCGACGTAGTCGGAGCGGAGGACCTATTGTATTTCTAATGTTTATTAGGGCCCGAGCACCGACGTAGTCGGAGCGGAGGACCTATTGTATTTCTAATGTTTATTAGGGCCCGAGCACCGACGTAGTCGGAGCGGAGGACCTATTGAATTTCTAATGTTTATTATTAGGGCCCGAGCACCGACGTAGTCGAAGCGGAGGACCTATTGTATTTCTAATGTTTATTATTCTTATCAGGGCCCGAGCACCGACGTAGTCGGAGCGGAGGACCTATTGTATTTCTAATTAGGGCCCGAGCACCGACGTAGTCGGAGCGGAGGACCTATTGTATTTCTAATGTTTATTATTATTCTTCTGATTAGGGCCCGAGCACCGACGTAGTCGGAGCGGAGGACCTATTGAACTTCTAATGTTTATTATTAGGGCCCGAGCACCGACATAGTCGGAGCGGAGGACCTATTGAATTTCTAATGTTTATTATTAGGGCCCGAGTACCGACGTAGTCGGAGCGGAGGACCTATTGTATTTCTAATGTTTATTATTAGGGCCCGAGCACCGACGTAGTCGGAGCGGAGGACCTATTGCATTTCTAATGTTTATTAGGGCCCGAGCACCGACGTAGTCGGAGCGGAGGACCTATTGTATTTCTAATTAGGGCCCGAGCACCGACGTAGTCGGAGCGGAGGACCTATTGAATTTCTAATGTTTATTAGGGCCCGAGCACCGACGTAGTCGGAGCGGAGGACCTATTGTATTTCTAATGTTTATTAGGGCCCGAGCACCGACGTAGTCAGAGCGGAGGACCTATTGTATTTCTAATGTTTATTATTAGGGCCCGAGCACCGACGTAGTCGGAGCGGAGGACCTATTGCATTTCTAATGTTTATTAGGGCCCGAGCACCGACGTAGTCGGAGCGGAGGACCTATTGTATTTCTAATTAGGGCCCGAGCACCGACGTAGTCGGAGCGGAGGACCTATTGAATTTCTAATGTTTATTAGGGCCCGAGCACCGACGTAGTCGGAGCGGAGGACCTATTGTATTTCTAATGTTTATTAGGGCCCGAGCACCGACGTAGTCAGAGCGGAGGACCTATTGTATTTCTAATTAGGGCCCGAGCACCGACGTAGTCGGAGCGGAGGACCTATTGTATTTCTAATGTTTATTAGGGCCCGAGCACCGACGTAGTCGGAGCGGAGGACCTATTGAATTTCTAATGTTTATTATTAGGGCCCGAGCACCGACGTAGTCGGAGCGGAGGACCTATTGTATTTCTAATGTTTATTAGGGCCCGTGCACCGACGTAGTTGGAGCAGAGGACCTATTGAATTTCTAATGTTTATTATTAGGGCCCGAGCACCGACGTAGTCGGAGCGGAGGACCTATTGTATTTCTAATGTTTATTATTCTTATTAGGGCCCGAGCACCGACGTAGTCGGAGCGGAGGACCTATTGTATTTCTAATTAGGGCCCGAGCACCGACGTAGTCGGAGCGGAGGACCTATTGAATTTCTAATGTTTATTAGGGCCCGAGCACCGACGTAGTCGGAGCGGAGGACCTATTGAATTTCTAATTAGGGCCCGAGCACCGACGTAGTCGGAGCGGAGGACCTATTGTATTTCTAATGTTTATTATTATTCTTCTTATTAGGGCCCGAGCACCGACGTAGTCGGAGCGGAGGACCTATTGAATTTCTAATGTTTATTATTAGGGCCCGAGCACCGACGTAGTCGAAGCGGAGGACCTATTGTATTTCTAATGTTTATTATTCTTATTAGGGCCCGAGCACCGACGTAGTCGGAGCGGAGGACCTATTGTATTTCTAATTAGGGCCCGAGCACCGACGTAGTCGGAGCGGAGGACCTATTGTATTTCTAATGTTTATTATTATTCTTCTGATTAGGGCCCGAGCACCGACGTAGTCGGAGCGGAGGACCTATTGTATTTCTAATGTTTATTATTAGGGCCCGAGCACCGACGTAGTCGGAGCGGAGGACCTATTATATTTCTAATGTTTATTATTATTATTATTATTATTAGGGCCCGAGCACCGACGTAGTCGGAGCGGAGGACCTATTGAATTTCTAATGTTTATTATTATTCGGGCCCGAGCACCGACGTAGTCGGAGCGGAGGACCTATTGTATTTCTAATTAGGGCCCGAGCACCGACGTAGTCGGAGCGGAGGACCTATTGTATTTCTAATGTTTATTAGGGCCCGAGCACCGACGTAGTCGGAGCGGAGGACCTATTGTATTTCTGATGTTTATTATTAGGGCCCGAGCACCGACGTAGTCGGAGCGGAGGACCTATTGAATTTCTAATGTTTATTAGGGCCCGAGCACCGACGTAGTCGGAGCGGAGGACCTATTGTATTTCTAATGTTTATTAGGGCCCGAGCACCGACGTAGTCGGAGCGGAGGACCTGTTGTATTTCTAATTAGGGCCCGAGCACCGACGTAGTCGGAGCGGAGGACCTATTGAACTTCTAATGTTTATTATTAGGGCCCGAGTACCGACGTAGTCGGAGCGGAGGACCTATTGTATTTCTAATGTTTATTATTAGGGCCCGAGCACCGACGTAGTCGGAGCGGAGGACCTATTGCATTTCTAATGTTTATTAGGGCCCGAGCACCGACGTAGTCGGAGCGGAGGACCTATTGAATTTCTAATGTTTATTAGGGCCCGAGCACCGACGTAGTCGGAGCGGAGGACCTATTGTATTTCTAATGTTTATTAGGGCCCGAGCACCGACGTAGTCAGAGCGGAGGACCTATTGTATTTCTAATTAGGGCCCGAGCACCGACGTAGTCGGAGCGGAGGACCTATTGTATTTCTAATGTTTATTAGGGCCCGAGCACCGACGTAGTCGGAGCGGAGGACCTATTGAATTTCTAATGTTTATTATTAGGGCCCGAGCACCGACGTAGTCGGAGCGGAGGACCTATTGTATTTCTAATGTTTATTAGGGCCCGTGCACCGACGTAGTTGGAGCAGAGGACCTATTGAATTTCTAATGTTTATTATTAGGGCCCGAGCACCGACGTAGTCGGAGCGGAGGACCTATTGTATTTCTAATGTTTATTATTCTTATTAGGGCCCGAGCACCGACGTAGTCGGAGCGGAGGACCTATTGTATTTCTAATTAGGGCCCGAGCACCGACGTAGTCGGAGCGGAGGACCTATTGAATTTCTAATGTTTATTAGGGCCCGAGCACCGACGTAGTCGGAGCGGAGGACCTATTGAATTTCTAATTAGGGCCCGAGCACCGACGTAGTCGGAGCGGAGGACCTATTGTATTTCTAATGTTTATTATTATTCTTCTTATTAGGGCCCGAGCACCGACGTAGTCGGAGCGGAGGACCTATTGAATTTCTAATGTTTATTATTAGGGCCCGAGCACCGACGTAGTCGAAGCGGAGGACCTATTGTATTTCTAATGTTTATTATTCTTATTAGGGCCCGAGCACCGACGTAGTCGGAGCGGAGGACCTATTGTATTTCTAATTAGGGCCCGAGCACCGACGTAGTCGGAGCGGAGGACCTATTGTATTTCTAATGTTTATTATTATTCTTCTGATTAGGGCCCGAGCACCGACGTAGTCGGAGCGGAGGACCTATTGTATTTCTAATGTTTATTATTAGGGCCCGAGCACCGACGTAGTCGGAGCGGAGGACCTATTATATTTCTAATGTTTATTATTATTATTATTATTATTAGGGCCCGAGCACCGACGTAGTCGGAGCGGAGGACCTATTGAATTTCTAATGTTTATTATTATTCGGGCCCGAGCACCGACGTAGTCGGAGCGGAGGACCTATTGTATTTCTAATTAGGGCCCGAGCACCGACGTAGTCGGAGCGGAGGACCTATTGTATTTCTAATGTTTATTAGGGCCCGAGCACCGACGTAGTCGGAGCGGAGGACCTATTGTATTTCTGATGTTTATTATTAGGGCCCGAGCACCGACGTAGTCGGAGCGGAGGACCTATTGAATTTCTAATGTTTATTAGGGCCCGAGCACCGACGTAGTCGGAGCGGAGGACCTATTGTATTTCTAATGTTTATTAGGGCCCGAGCACCGACGTAGTCGGAGCGGAGGACCTGTTGTATTTCTAATTAGGGCCCGAGCACCGACGTAGTCGGAGCGGAGGACCTATTGAACTTCTAATGTTTATTATTAGGGCCCGAGTACCGACGTAGTCGGAGCGGAGGACCTATTGTATTTCTAATGCTTATTATTAGGGCCCGAGCACCGACGTAGTCGGAGCGGAGGACCTATTGCATTTCTAATGTTTATTAGGGCCCGAGCACCGACGTAGTCGGAGCGGAGGACCTATTGTATTTCTAATTAGGGCCCGAGCACCGACGTAGTCGGAGCGGAGGACCTATTGAATTTCTAATGTTTATTAGGGCCCGAGCACCGACGTAGTCGGAGCGGAGGACCTATTGTATTTCTAATGTTTATTAGGGCCCGAGCACCGACGTAGTCGGCGCGGAGGACCTATTGTATTTCTAATTAGGGCCCGAGCACCAACGTAGTCGGAGCGGAGGACCTATTGTATTTCTAATGTTTATTATTATTCTTCTGATTAGGGCCCGAGCACCGACGTAGTCGGAGCGGAGGACCTATTGTATTTCTAATTAGGGCCCGAGCACCGACGTAGTCGGAGCGGAGGACCTATTGAATTTCTAATGTTTATTAGGGCCCGAGCACCGACGTAGTCGGAGCGGAGGACCTATTGTATTTCTAATGTTTATTAGGGCCCGAGCACCGACGTAGTCAGAGCGGAGGACCTATTGTATTTCTAATGTTTATTATTAGGGCCCGAGCACCGACGTAGTCGGAGCGGAGGACCTATTGCATTTCTAATGTTTATTAGGGCCCGAGCACCGACGTAGTCGGAGCGGAGGACCTATTGTATTTCTAATTAGGGCCCGAGCACCGACGTAGTCGGAGCGGAGGACCTATTGAATTTCTAATGTTTATTAGGGCCCGAGCACCGACGTAGTCGGAGCGGAGGACCTATTGTATTTCTAATGTTTATTAGGGCCCGAGCACCGACGTAGTCAGAGCGGAGGACCTATTGTATTTCGAATGTTTATTATTAGGGCCCGAGCACCGACGTAGTCGGAGCGGAGGACCTATTATATTTCTAATGTTTATTATTATTATTATTATTATTAGGGCCCGAGCACCGACGTAGACGGAGCGGAGGACCTATTGAATTTCTAATGTTTATTATTATTCGGGCCCGAGCACCGACGTAGACGGAGCGGAGGACCTATTGAATTTCTAATGTTTATTATTATTCGGGCCCGAGCACCGACGTAGTCGGAGCGGAGGACCTATTGAATTTCTAATGTTTATTAGGGCCGAGCACCGACGTAGTCGCAGCGGAGGACCTATTGAATTTCTAATGTTTATTATCAGGGCCCGAGCACCGACGTAGTCGGAGCGGAGGACTTATTGAATTTCTATTGTTTATTATTATTCGGGCCCGAGCACCGACGTAGTCGGAGCGGAGGACCTATTGTATTTCTGATGTTTATTATTAGGGCCCGAGCACCGACGTAGTCGGAGCGGAGGACCTATTGAATTTCTAATGTTTATTAGGGCCCGAGCACCGACGTAGTCGGAGCGGAGGACCTATTGTATTTCTAATGTTTATTAGGGCCCGAGCACCGACGTAGTCGGAGCGGAGGACCTATTGTATTTCTAATTAGGGCCCGAGCACCGACGTAGTCGGAGCGGAGGACCTATTGAATTTCTAATGTTTATTAGGGCCCGAGCACCGACGTAGTCGGAGCGGAGGACCTATTGTATTTCTAATGTTTATTAGGGCCCGAGCACCGACGTAGTCAGAGCGGAGGACCTATTGTATTTCTAATGTTTATTATTAGGGCCCGAGCACCGACGTAGTCGGAGCGGAGGACCTATTGCATTTCTAATGTTTATTAGGGCCCGAGCACCGACGTAGTCGGAGCGGAGGACCTATTGTATTTCTAATTAGGGCCCGAGCACCGACGTAGTCGGAGCGGAGGACCTATTGAATTTCTAATGTTTATTAGGGCCCGAGCACCGACGTAGTCGGAGCGGAGGACCTATTGTATTTCTAATGTTTATTAGGGCCCGAGCACCGACGTAGTCAGAGCGGAGGACCTATTGTATTTCTAATGTTTATTATTAGGGCCCGAGCACCGACGTAGTCGGAGCGGAGGACCTATTATATTTCTAATGTTTATTATTATTATTATTATTATTAGGGCCCGAGCACCGACGTAGACGGAGCGGAGGACCTATTGAATTTCTAATGTTTATTATTATTCGGGCCCGAGCACCGACGTAGTCGGAGCGGAGGACCTATTGTATTTCTAATGTTTATTAGGGCCCGAGCACCGACGTAGTCGGAGCGGAGGACCTATTGAATTTCTAATGTTTATTAGGGCCCGAGCACCGACGTAGTCGGAGCGGAGGACCTATTGTATTTCTAATGTTTATTAGGGCCCGAGCACCGACGTAGTCGGAGCGGAGGACCTGTTGTATTTCTAATTATGGCCCGAGCACCGACGTAGTCGGAGCGGAGGACCTATTGAACTTCTAATGTTTATTATTAGGGCCCGAGCACCGACATAGTCGGAGCGGAGGACCTATTGTATTTCTAATTAGGGCCCGAGCACCGACGTAGTCGGAGCGGAGGACCTATTGAATTTCTAATGTTTATTAGGGCCCGAGCACCGACGTAGTCGGAGCGGAGGACCTATTGAATTTCTAATTAGGGCCCGAGCACCGACGTAGTCGGAGCGGAGGACCTATTGAATTTCTAATGTTTATTATTAGGGCCCGAGCACCGACGTAGTCGGAGCGGAGGACCTATTGTATTTCTAATGTTTATTATTCTTATTAGGGCCCGAGCACCGACGTAGTCGGAGCGGAGGACCTATTGTATTTCTAATTAGGGCCCGAGCACCGACGTAGTCGGAGCGGAGGACCTATTGAATTTCTAATGTTTATTAGGGCCCGAGCACCGACGTAGTCGGAGCGGAGGACCTATTGAATTTCTAATTAGGGCCCGAGCACCGACGTAGTCGGAGCGGAGGACCTATTGTATTTCTAATGTTTATTATTATTCTTCTTATTAGGGCCCGAGCACCGACGTAGTCGAAGCGGAGGACCTATTGTATTTCTAATGTTTATTATTCTTATTAGGGCCCGAGCACCGACGTAGTCGGAGCGGAGGACCTATTGTATTTCTAATTAGGGCCCGAGCACCGACGTAGTCGGAGCGGAGGACCTATTGTATTTCTAATGTTTATTATTCTTCTTCTGATTAGGGCCCGAGCACCGACGTAGTCGGAGCGGAGGACCTATTGTATTTCTAATGTTTATTATTAGGGCCCGAGCACCGACGTAGTCGGAGCGGAGGACCTATTATATTTCTAATGTTTATTATTATTATTATTATTATTAGGGCCCGAGCACCGACGTAGTCGGAGCGGAGGACCTATTGAATTTCTAATGTTTATTATTATTCTAATGTTTATTACTATTGTATTTCTAATTAGGGCCCGAGCACCGACGTAGTCGGAGCGGAGGACCTATTGTATTTCTAATGTTTATTAGGGCCCGAGCACCGACGTAGTCGGAGCGGAGGACCTATTGTATTTCTGATGTTTATTATTAGGGCCCGAGCACCGACGTAGTCGGAGCGGAGGACCTATTGAACTTCTAATGTTTATTATTAGGGCCCGAGTACCGACGTAGTCGGAGCAGAGGACCTATTGTATTTCTAATGTTTATTATTAGGGCCCGAGCACCGACGTAGTCGGAGCGGAGGACCTATTGCATTTCTAATATTTATTAGGGCCCGAGCACCGACGTAGTCGGAGCGGAGGACCTATTGTATTTCTAATTAGGGCCCGAGCACCGACGTAGTCGGAGCGGAGGACCTATTGAATTTCTAATGTTTATTAGGGCCCGAGCACCGACGTAGTCGGAGCGGAGGACCTATTGTATTTCTAATGTTTATTAGGGCCCGAGCACCGACGTAGTCAGAGCGGAGGACCTATTGTATTTCTAATGTTTATTATTAGGGCCCGAGCACCGACGTAGTCGGAGCGGAGGACCTATTGAATTTCTAATGTTTATTAGGGCCCGAGCACCGACGTAGTCGGAGTGGAGGACCTATTGTATTTCTAATTAGGGCCCGAGCACCGACGTAGTCGGAGCGGAGGACCTATTGAATTTCTAATGTTTATTAGGGCCCGAGCACCGACGTAGTCGGAGCGGAGGACCTATTGTATTTCTAATGTTTATTAGGGCCCGAGCACCGACGTAGTCAGAGCGGAGGACCTATTGTATTTCTAATTAGGGCCCGAGCACCGGCGTAGTCGGAGCGGAGGACCTATTGTATTTCTAATGTTTATTAGGGCCCGAGCACCGACGTAGTCGGAGCGGAGGACCTGTTGTATTTCTAATTAGGGCCCGAGCACCGACGTAGTCGGAGCGGAGGACCTATTGAATTTCTAATGTTTATTATTAGGGCCCGAGCACCGACGTAGTCGGAGCGGAGGACCTATTGTATTTCTAATGTTTATTAGGGCCCGTGCACCGACGTAGTTGGAGCAGAGGACCTATTGAATTTCTAATGTTTATTATTAGGGCCCGAGCACCGACGTAGTCGGAGCGGAGCACCTATTGTATTTCTAATGTTTATTATTCTTATTAGGGCCCGAGCACCGACGTAGTCGGAGCGGAGGACCTATTGTATTTCTAATTAGGGCCCGAGCACCGACGTAGTCGGAGCGGAGGACCTATTGAATTTCTAATGTTTATTAGGGCCCGAGCACCGACGTAGTCGGAGCGGAGGACCTATTGAATTTCTAATTAGGGCCCGAGCACCGACGTAGTCGGAGCGGAGGACCTATTGTATTTCTAATGTTTATTATTATTCTTCTTATTAGGGCCCGAGCACCGACGTAGTCGGAGCGGAGGACCTATTGAATTTCTAATGTTTATTATTAGGGCCCGAGCACCGACGTAGTCGAAGCGGAGGACCTATTGTATTTCTAATGTTTATTATTCTTATTAGGGCCCGAGCACCGACGTAGTCGGAGCGGAGGACCTATTGTATTTCTAATGTTTATTATTATTCTTCTGATTAGGGCCCGAGCACCGACGTAGTCGGAGCGGAGGACCTATTGTATTTCTAATGTTTATTATTAGGGCCCGAGCACCGACGTAGTCGGAGCGGAGGACCTATTATATTTCTAATGTTTATTATTATTATTATTATTATTAGGGCCCGAGCACCGACGTAGTCGGAGCGGAGGACCTATTGTATTTCTGATGTTTATTATTAGGGCCCGAGCACCGACGTAGTCGGAGCGGAGGACCTATTGAATTTCTAATGTTTATTATTCGGGCCCGAGCACCGACGTAGTCGGAGCGGAGGACCTATTGTATTTCTAATTAGGGCCCGAGCACCGACGTAGTCGGAGCGGAGGACCTATTGTATTTCTAATGTTTATTAGGGCCCGAGCACCGACGTAGTCGGAGCGGAGGACCTATTGTATTTCTGATGTTTATTATTAGGGCCCGAGCACCGACGTAGTCGGAGCGGAGGACCTATTGAATTTCTAATGTTTATTAGGGCCCGAGCACCGACGTAGTCGGAGCGGAGGACCTATTGTATTTCTAATGTTTATTAGGGCCCGCGCACCGACGTAGTCGGAGCGGAGGACCTGTTGTATTTCTAATTAGGGCCCGAGCACCGACGTAGTCGGAGCGGAGGACCTATTGAACTTCTAATGTTTATTATTATTCGGGCCCGAGCACCGACGTAGTCGGAGCGGAGGACCTATTGTATTTCTAATGTTTATTAGGGCCCGAGCACCGACGTAGTCGGAGCGGAGGACCTATTGAATTTCTAATGTTTATTAGGGCCCGAGCACCGACGTAGTCGGAGCGGAGGACCTATTGTATTTCTAATGTTTATTAGGGCCCGAGCACCGACGTAGTCGGAGCGGAGGACCTGTTGTATTTCTAATTATGGCCCGAGCACCGACGTAGTCGGAGCGGAGGACCTATTGAACTTCTAATGTTTATTATTAGGGCCCGAGCACCGACATAGTCGGAGCGGAGGACCTATTGTATTTCTAATTAGGGCCCGAGCACCGACGTAGTCGGAGCGGAGGACCTATTGAATTTCTAATGTTTATTAGGGCCCGAGCACCGACGTAGTCGGAGCGGAGGACCTATTGAATTTCTAATTAGGGCCCGAGCACCGACGTAGTCGGAGCGGAGGACCTATTGAATTTCTAATGTTTATTATTAGGGCCCGAGCACCGACGTAGTCGGAGCGGAGGACCTATTGTATTTCTAATGTTTATTATTCTTATTAGGGCCCGAGCACCGACGTAGTCGGAGCGGAGGACCTATTGTATTTCTAATTAGGGCCCGAGCACCGACGTAGTCGGAGCGGAGGACCTATTGAATTTCTAATGTTTATTAGGGCCCGAGCACCGACGTAGTCGGAGCGGAGGACCTATTGAATTTCTAATTAGGGCCCGAGCACCGACGTAGTCGGAGCGGAGGACCTATTGTATTTCTAATGTTTATTATTATTCTTCTTATTAGGGCCCGAGCACCGACGTAGTCGAAGCGGAGGACCTATTGTATTTCTAATGTTTATTATTCTTATTAGGGCCCGAGCACCGACGTAGTCGGAGCGGAGGACCTATTGTATTTCTAATTAGGGCCCGAGCACCGACGTAGTCGGAGCGGAGGACCTATTGTATTTCTAATGTTTATTATTCTTCTTCTGATTAGGGCCCGAGCACCGACGTAGTCGGAGCGGAGGACCTATTGTATTTCTAATGTTTATTATTAGGGCCCGAGCACCGACGTAGTCGGAGCGGAGGACCTATTATATTTCTAATGTTTATTATTATTATTATTATTATTAGGGCCCGAGCACCGACGTAGTCGGAGCGGAGGACCTATTGAATTTCTAATGTTTATTATTATTCTAATGTTTATTACTATTGTATTTCTAATTAGGGCCCGAGCACCGACGTAGTCGGAGCGGAGGACCTATTGTATTTCTAATGTTTATTAGGGCCCGAGCACCGACGTAGTCGGAGCGGAGGACCTATTGTATTTCTGATGTTTATTATTAGGGCCCGAGCACCGACGTAGTCGGAGCGGAGGACCTATTGAACTTCTAATGTTTATTATTAGGGCCCGAGTACCGACGTAGTCGGAGCAGAGGACCTATTGTATTTCTAATGTTTATTATTAGGGCCCGAGCACCGACGTAGTCGGAGCGGAGGACCTATTGCATTTCTAATGTTTATTAGGGCCCGAGCACCGACGTAGTCGGAGCGGAGGACCTATTGTATTTCTAATTAGGGCCCGAGCACCGACGTAGTCGGAGCGGAGGACCTATTGAATTTCTAATGTTTATTAGGGCCCGAGCACCGACGTAGTCGGAGCGGAGGACCTATTGTATTTCTAATGTTTATTAGGGCCCGAGCACCGACGTAGTCAGAGCGGAGGACCTATTGTATTTCTAATGTTTATTATTAGGGCCCGAGCACCGACGTAGTCGGAGCGGAGGACCTATTGAATTTCTAATGTTTATTAGGGCCCGAGCACCGACGTAGTCGGAGTGGAGGACCTATTGTATTTCTAATTAGGGCCCGAGCACCGACGTAGTCGGAGCGGAGGACCTATTGAATTTCTAATGTTTATTAGGGCCCGAGCACCGACGTAGTCGGAGCGGAGGACCTATTGTATTTCTAATGTTTATTAGGGCCCGAGCACCGACGTAGTCAGAGCGGAGGACCTATTGTATTTCTAATTAGGGCCCGAGCACCGGCGTAGTCGGAGCGGAGGACCTATTGTATTTCTAATGTTTATTAGGGCCCGAGCACCGACGTAGTCGGAGCGGAGGACCTGTTGTATTTCTAATTAGGGCCCGAGCACCGACGTAGTCGGAGCGGAGGACCTATTGAATTTCTAATGTTTATTATTAGGGCCCGAGCACCGACGTAGTCGGAGCGGAGGACCTATTGTATTTCTAATGTTTATTAGGGCCCGTGCACCGACGTAGTTGGAGCAGAGGACCTATTGAATTTCTAATGTTTATTATTAGGGCCCGAGCACCGACGTAGTCGGAGCGGAGCACCTATTGTATTTCTAATGTTTATTATTCTTATTAGGGCCCGAGCACCGACGTAGTCGGAGCGGAGGACCTATTGTATTTCTAATTAGGGCCCGAGCACCGACGTAGTCGGAGCGGAGGACCTATTGAATTTCTAATGTTTATTAGGGCCCGAGCACCGACGTAGTCGGAGCGGAGGACCTATTGAATTTCTAATTAGGGCCCGAGCACCGACGTAGTCGGAGCGGAGGACCTATTGTATTTCTAATGTTTATTATTATTCTTCTTATTAGGGCCCGAGCACCGACGTAGTCGGAGCGGAGGACCTATTGAATTTCTAATGTTTATTATTAGGGCCCGAGCACCGACGTAGTCGAAGCGGAGGACCTATTGTATTTCTAATGTTTATTATTCTTATTAGGGCCCGAGCACCGACGTAGTCGGAGCGGAGGACCTATTGTATTTCTAATGTTTATTATTATTCTTCTGATTAGGGCCCGAGCACCGACGTAGTCGGAGCGGAGGACCTATTGTATTTCTAATGTTTATTATTAGGGCCCGAGCACCGACGTAGTCGGAGCGGAGGACCTATTATATTTCTAATGTTTATTATTATTATTATTATTATTAGGGCCCGAGCACCGACGTAGTCGGAGCGGAGGACCTATTGTATTTCTGATGTTTATTATTAGGGCCCGAGCACCGACGTAGTCGGAGCGGAGGACCTATTGAATTTCTAATGTTTATTATTCGGGCCCGAGCACCGACGTAGTCGGAGCGGAGGACCTATTGTATTTCTAATTAGGGCCCGAGCACCGACGTAGTCGGAGCGGAGGACCTATTGTATTTCTAATGTTTATTAGGGCCCGAGCACCGACGTAGTCGGAGCGGAGGACCTATTGTATTTCTGATGTTTATTATTAGGGCCCGAGCACCGACGTAGTCGGAGCGGAGGACCTATTGAATTTCTAATGTTTATTAGGGCCCGAGCACCGACGTAGTCGGAGCGGAGGACCTATTGTATTTCTAATGTTTATTAGGGCCCGCGCACCGACGTAGTCGGAGCGGAGGACCTGTTGTATTTCTAATTAGGGCCCGAGCACCGACGTAGTCGGAGCGGAGGACCTATTGAACTTCTAATGTTTATTATTAGGGCCCGAGCACCGACATAGTCGGAGCGGATGACCTATTGAATTTCTAATGTTTATTATTAGGGCCCGAGTACCGACGTAGTCGGAGCGGAGGACCTATTGTATTTCTAATGTTTATTATTAGGGCCCGAGCACCGACGTAGTCGGAGCGGAGGACCTATTGCATTTCTAATGTTTATTAGGGCCCAAGCACCGACGTAGTCGGAGCGGAGGACCTATTGTATTTCTAATTAGGGCCCGAGCACCGACGTAGTCGGAGCGGAGGACCTATTGAATTTCTAATGTTTATTAGGGCCCGAGCACCGACGTAGTCGGAGCGGAGGACCTATTGTATTTCTAATGTTTATTAGGGCCCGAGCACCGACGTAGTCAGAGCGGAGGACCTATTGTATTTCTAATGTTTATTATTAGGGCCCGAGCACCGACGTAGTCGGAGCGGAGGACCTATTGCATTTCTAATGTTTATTAGGGCCCGAGCACCGACGTAGTCGGAGTGGAGGACCTATTGTATAATTAGGGCCCGAGCACCGACGTAGTCGGAGCGGAGGACCTATTGAATTTCTAATGTTTATTAGGGCCCGAGCACCGACGTAGTCGGAGCGGAGGACCTATTGTATTTCTAATGTTTATTAGGGCCCGAGCACCGACGTAGTCAGAGCGGAGGACCTATTGTATTTCTAATTAGGGCCAGAGCACCGACGTAGTCGGAGCGGAGGACCTATTGTATTTCTAATGTTTATTAGGGCCCGAGCACCGACGTAGTCGCAGCGGAGGACCTGTTGTATTTCTAATTAGGGCCCGAGCACCGACGTAGTCGGAGCGGAGGACCTATTGAATTTCTAATGTTTATTATTAGGGCCCGAGCACCGACGTAGTCGGAGCGGAGGACCTATTGTATTTCTAATGTTTATTAGGGCCCGTGCACCGACGTAGTTGGAGCAGAGGACCTATTGAATTTCTAATGTTTATTATTAGGGCCCGAGCACCGACGTAGTCGGAGCGGAGCACCTATTGTATTTCTAATGTTTATTATTCTTATTAGGGCCCGAGCACCGACGTAGTCGGAGCGGAGGACCTATTGTATTTCTAATTAGGGCCCGAGCACCGACGTAGTCGGAGCGGAGGACCTATTGAATTTCTAATGTTTATTAGGGCCCGAGCACCGACGTAGTCGGAGCGGAGGACCTATTGTATTTCTAATGTTTATTATTATTCTTCTTATTAGGGCCCGAGCACCGACGTAGTCGGAGCGGAGGACCTATTGAATTTCTAATGTTTATTATTAGGGCCCGAGCACCGACGTAGTCGAAGCGGAGGACCTATTGTATTTCTAATGTTTATTATTCTTATTAGGGCCCGAGCACCGACGTAGTCGGAGCGGAGGACCTATTGTATTTCTAATGTTTATTATTATTCTTCTGATTAGGGCCCGAGCACCGACGTAGTCGGAGCGGAGGACCTATTGTATTTCTAATGTTTATTATTAGGGCCCGAGCACCGACGTAGTCGGAGCGGAGGCCCTATTATATTTCTAATGTTTATTATTATTATTATTATTATTAGGGCCCGAGCACCGACGTAGTCGGAGCGGAGGACCTATTGAATTTCTAATGTTTATTATTATTCGGGCCCGAGCACCGACGTAGTCGGAGCGGAGGACCTATTGTATTTCTAATTAGGGCCCGAGCACCGACGTAGTCGGAGCGGAGGACCTATTGTATTTCTAATGTTTATTAGGGCCCGAGCACCGACGTAGTCGGAGCGGAGGACCTATTGTATTTCTGATGTTTATTATTAGGGCCCGAGCACCGACGTAGTCGGAGCGGAGGACCTATTGAATTTCTAATGTTTATTAGGGCCCGAGCACCGACGTAGTCGGAGCGGAGGACCTATTGTATTTCTAATGTTTATTAGGGCCCGAGCACCGACGTAGTCGGAGCGGAGGACCTGTTGTATTTCTAATTAGGGCCCGAGCACCGACGTAGTCGGAGCGGAGGACCTATTGAATTTCTAATGTTTATTATTAGGGCCCGAGTACCGACGTAGTCGGAGCGGAGGACCTATTGTATTTCTAATGTTTATTATTAGGGCCCGAGCACCGACGTAGTCGGAGCGGAGGACCTATTGCATTTCTAATGTTTATTAGGGCCCGAGCACCGACGTAGTCGGAGCGGAGGACCTATTGTATTTCTAATTAGGGCCCGAGCACCGACGTAGTCGGAGCGGAGGACCTATTGAATTTCTAATGTTTATTAGGGCCCGAGCACCGACGTAGTCGGAGCGGAGGACCTATTGTATTTCTAATGTTTATTAGGGCCCGAGCACCGACGTAGTCAGAGCGGAGGACCTATTGTATTTCTAATTAGGGCCCGAGCACCGACGTAGTCGGAGCGGAGGACCTATTGTATTTCTAATGTTTATTAGGGCCCGAGCACCGACGTAGTCGGAGCGGAGGACCTGTTGTATTTCTAATTAGGGCCCGAGCACCGACGTAGTCGGAGCGGAGGACCTATTGAATTTCTAATGTTTATTATTAGGGCCCGAGCACCGACGTAGTCGGAGCGGAGGACCTATTGTATTTCTAATGTTTATTAGGGCCCGTGCACCGACGTAGTTGGAGCAGAGGACCTATTGAATTTCTAATGTTTATTATTAGGGCCCGAGCACCGACGTAGTCGGAGCGGAGGACCTATTGTATTTCTAATGTTTATTATTCTTATTAGGGCCCGAGCACCGACGTAGTCGGAGCGGAGGACCTATTGTATTTCTAATTAGGGCCCGAGCACCGACGTAGTCGGAGCGGAGGACCTATTGAATTTCTAATGTTTATTAGGGCCCGAGCACCGACGTAGTCGGAGCGGAGGACCTATTGTATTTCTAATGTTTATTAGGGCCCGAGCACCGACGTAGTCAGAGCGGAGGACCTATTGTATTTCTAATGTTTATTATTAGGGCCCGAGCACCGACGTAGTCGGAGCGGAGGACCTATTGCATTTCTAATGTTTATTAGGGCCCGAGCACCGACGTAGTCGGAGCGGAGGACCTATTGTATTTCTAATTAGGGCCCGAGCACCGACGTAGTCGGAGCGGAGGACCTATTGAATTTCTAATGTTTATTAGGGCCCGAGCACCGACGTAGTCGGAGCGGAGGACCTATTGTATTTCTAATGTTTATTAGGGCCCGAGCACCGACGTAGTCAGAGCGGAGGACCTATTGTATTTCTAATTAGGGCCCGAGCACCGACGTAGTCGGAGCGGAGGACCTATTGTATTTCTAATGTTTATTAGGGCCCGAGCACCGACGTAGTCGGAGCGGAGGACCTATTGAATTTCTAATGTTTATTATTAGGGCCCGAGCACCGACGTAGTCGGAGCGGAGGACCTATTGTATTTCTAATGTTTATTAGGGCCCGTGCACCGACGTAGTTGGAGCAGAGGACCTATTGAATTTCTAATGTTTATTATTAGGGCCCGAGCACCGACGTAGTCGGAGCGGAGGACCTATTGTATTTCTAATGTTTATTATTCTTATTAGGGCCCGAGCACCGACGTAGTCGGAGCGGAGGACCTATTGTATTTCTAATTAGGGCCCGAGCACCGACGTAGTCGGAGCGGAGGACCTATTGAATTTCTAATGTTTATTAGGGCCCGAGCACCGACGTAGTCGGAGCGGAGGACCTATTGAATTTCTAATTAGGGCCCGAGCACCGACGTAGTCGGAGCGGAGGACCTATTGTATTTCTAATGTTTATTATTATTCTTCTTATTAGGGCCCGAGCACCGACGTAGTCGGAGCGGAGGACCTATTGAATTTCTAATGTTTATTATTAGGGCCCGAGCACCGACGTAGTCGAAGCGGAGGACCTATTGTATTTCTAATGTTTATTATTCTTATTAGGGCCCGAGCACCGACGTAGTCGGAGCGGAGGACCTATTGTATTTCTAATTAGGGCCCGAGCACCGACGTAGTCGGAGCGGAGGACCTATTGTATTTCTAATGTTTATTATTATTATTATTATTATTAGGGCCCGAGCACCGACGTAGACGGAGCGGAGGACCTATTGAATTTCTAATGTTTATTATTATTCGGGCCCGAGCACCGACGTAGTCGGAGCGGAGGACCTATTGTATTTCTAATGTTTATTAGGGCCCGAGCACCGACGTAGTCGGAGCGGAGGACCTATTGAATTTCTAATGTTTATTAGGGCCCGAGCACCGACGTAGTCGGAGCGGAGGACCTATTGTATTTCTAATGTTTATTAGGGCCCGAGCACCGACGTAGTCGGAGCGGAGGACCTGTTGTATTTCTAATTATGGCCCGAGCACCGACGTAGTCGGAGCGGAGGACCTATTGAACTTCTAATGTTTATTATTAGGGCCCGAGCACCGACATAGTCGGAGCGGAGGACCTATTGTATTTCTAATTAGGGCCCGAGCACCGACGTAGTCGGAGCGGAGGACCTATTGAATTTCTAATGTTTATTAGGGCCCGAGCACCGACGTAGTCGGAGCGGAGGACCTATTGAATTTCTAATTAGGGCCCGAGCACCGACGTAGTCGGAGCGGAGGACCTATTGAATTTCTAATGTTTATTATTAGGGCCCGAGCACCGACGTAGTCGGAGCGGAGGACCTATTGTATTTCTAATGTTTATTATTCTTATTAGGGCCCGAGCACCGACGTAGTCGGAGCGGAGGACCTATTGTATTTCTAATTAGGGCCCGAGCACCGACGTAGTCGGAGCGGAGGACCTATTGAATTTCTAATGTTTATTAGGGCCCGAGCACCGACGTAGTCGGAGCGGAGGACCTATTGAATTTCTAATTAGGGCCCGAGCACCGACGTAGTCGGAGCGGAGGACCTATTGTATTTCTAATGTTTATTATTATTCTTCTTATTAGGGCCCGAGCACCGACGTAGTCGAAGCGGAGGACCTATTGTATTTCTAATGTTTATTATTCTTATTAGGGCCCGAGCACCGACGTAGTCGGAGCGGAGGACCTATTGTATTTCTAATTAGGGCCCGAGCACCGACGTAGTCGGAGCGGAGGACCTATTGTATTTCTAATGTTTATTATTCTTCTTCTGATTAGGGCCCGAGCACCGACGTAGTCGGAGCGGAGGACCTATTGTATTTCTAATGTTTATTATTAGGGCCCGAGCACCGACGTAGTCGGAGCGGAGGACCTATTATATTTCTAATGTTTATTATTATTATTATTATTATTAGGGCCCGAGCACCGACGTAGTCGGAGCGGAGGACCTATTGAATTTCTAATGTTTATTATTATTCTAATGTTTATTACTATTGTATTTCTAATTAGGGCCCGAGCACCGACGTAGTCGGAGCGGAGGACCTATTGTATTTCTAATGTTTATTAGGGCCCGAGCACCGACGTAGTCGGAGCGGAGGACCTATTGTATTTCTGATGTTTATTATTAGGGCCCGAGCACCGACGTAGTCGGAGCGGAGGACCTATTGAACTTCTAATGTTTATTATTAGGGCCCGAGTACCGACGTAGTCGGAGCAGAGGACCTATTGTATTTCTAATGTTTATTATTAGGGCCCGAGCACCGACGTAGTCGGAGCGGAGGACCTATTGCATTTCTAATGTTTATTAGGGCCCGAGCACCGACGTAGTCGGAGCGGAGGACCTATTGTATTTCTAATTAGGGCCCGAGCACCGACGTAGTCGGAGCGGAGGACCTATTGAATTTCTAATGTTTATTAGGGCCCGAGCACCGACGTAGTCGGAGCGGAGGACCTATTGTATTTCTAATGTTTATTAGGGCCCGAGCACCGACGTAGTCAGAGCGGAGGACCTATTGTATTTCTAATGTTTATTATTAGGGCCCGAGCACCGACGTAGTCGGAGCGGAGGACCTATTGAATTTCTAATGTTTATTAGGGCCCGAGCACCGACGTAGTCGGAGTGGAGGACCTATTGTATTTCTAATTAGGGCCCGAGCACCGACGTAGTCGGAGCGGAGGACCTATTGAATTTCTAATGTTTATTAGGGCCCGAGCACCGACGTAGTCGGAGCGGAGGACCTATTGTATTTCTAATGTTTATTAGGGCCCGAGCACCGACGTAGTCAGAGCGGAGGACCTATTGTATTTCTAATTAGGGCCCGAGCACCGGCGTAGTCGGAGCGGAGGACCTATTGTATTTCTAATGTTTATTAGGGCCCGAGCACCGACGTAGTCGGAGCGGAGGACCTGTTGTATTTCTAATTAGGGCCCGAGCACCGACGTAGTCGGAGCGGAGGACCTATTGAATTTCTAATGTTTATTATTAGGGCCCGAGCACCGACGTAGTCGGAGCGGAGGACCTATTGTATTTCTAATGTTTATTAGGGCCCGTGCACCGACGTAGTTGGAGCAGAGGACCTATTGAATTTCTAATGTTTATTATTAGGGCCCGAGCACCGACGTAGTCGGAGCGGAGCACCTATTGTATTTCTAATGTTTATTATTCTTATTAGGGCCCGAGCACCGACGTAGTCGGAGCGGAGGACCTATTGTATTTCTAATTAGGGCCCGAGCACCGACGTAGTCGGAGCGGAGGACCTATTGAATTTCTAATGTTTATTAGGGCCCGAGCACCGACGTAGTCGGAGCGGAGGACCTATTGAATTTCTAATTAGGGCCCGAGCACCGACGTAGTCGGAGCGGAGGACCTATTGTATTTCTAATGTTTATTATTATTCTTCTTATTAGGGCCCGAGCACCGACGTAGTCGGAGCGGAGGACCTATTGAATTTCTAATGTTTATTATTAGGGCCCGAGCACCGACGTAGTCGAAGCGGAGGACCTATTGTATTTCTAATGTTTATTATTCTTATTAGGGCCCGAGCACCGACGTAGTCGGAGCGGAGGACCTATTGTATTTCTAATGTTTATTATTATTCTTCTGATTAGGGCCCGAGCACCGACGTAGTCGGAGCGGAGGACCTATTGTATTTCTAATGTTTATTATTAGGGCCCGAGCACCGACGTAGTCGGAGCGGAGGACCTATTATATTTCTAATGTTTATTATTATTATTATTATTATTAGGGCCCGAGCACCGACGTAGTCGGAGCGGAGGACCTATTGTATTTCTGATGTTTATTATTAGGGCCCGAGCACCGACGTAGTCGGAGCGGAGGACCTATTGAATTTCTAATGTTTATTATTCGGGCCCGAGCACCGACGTAGTCGGAGCGGAGGACCTATTGTATTTCTAATTAGGGCCCGAGCACCGACGTAGTCGGAGCGGAGGACCTATTGTATTTCTAATGTTTATTAGGGCCCGAGCACCGACGTAGTCGGAGCGGAGGACCTATTGTATTTCTGATGTTTATTATTAGGGCCCGAGCACCGACGTAGTCGGAGCGGAGGACCTATTGAATTTCTAATGTTTATTAGGGCCCGAGCACCGACGTAGTCGGAGCGGAGGACCTATTGTATTTCTAATGTTTATTAGGGCCCGCGCACCGACGTAGTCGGAGCGGAGGACCTGTTGTATTTCTAATTAGGGCCCGAGCACCGACGTAGTCGGAGCGGAGGACCTATTGAACTTCTAATGTTTATTATTATTCGGGCCCGAGCACCGACGTAGTCGGAGCGGAGGACCTATTGTATTTCTAATGTTTATTAGGGCCCGAGCACCGACGTAGTCGGAGCGGAGGACCTATTGAATTTCTAATGTTTATTAGGGCCCGAGCACCGACGTAGTCGGAGCGGAGGACCTATTGTATTTCTAATGTTTATTAGGGCCCGAGCACCGACGTAGTCGGAGCGGAGGACCTGTTGTATTTCTAATTATGGCCCGAGCACCGACGTAGTCGGAGCGGAGGACCTATTGAACTTCTAATGTTTATTATTAGGGCCCGAGCACCGACATAGTCGGAGCGGAGGACCTATTGTATTTCTAATTAGGGCCCGAGCACCGACGTAGTCGGAGCGGAGGACCTATTGAATTTCTAATGTTTATTAGGGCCCGAGCACCGACGTAGTCGGAGCGGAGGACCTATTGAATTTCTAATTAGGGCCCGAGCACCGACGTAGTCGGAGCGGAGGACCTATTGAATTTCTAATGTTTATTATTAGGGCCCGAGCACCGACGTAGTCGGAGCGGAGGACCTATTGTATTTCTAATGTTTATTATTCTTATTAGGGCCCGAGCACCGACGTAGTCGGAGCGGAGGACCTATTGTATTTCTAATTAGGGCCCGAGCACCGACGTAGTCGGAGCGGAGGACCTATTGAATTTCTAATGTTTATTAGGGCCCGAGCACCGACGTAGTCGGAGCGGAGGACCTATTGAATTTCTAATTAGGGCCCGAGCACCGACGTAGTCGGAGCGGAGGACCTATTGTATTTCTAATGTTTATTATTATTCTTCTTATTAGGGCCCGAGCACCGACGTAGTCGAAGCGGAGGACCTATTGTATTTCTAATGTTTATTATTCTTATTAGGGCCCGAGCACCGACGTAGTCGGAGCGGAGGACCTATTGTATTTCTAATTAGGGCCCGAGCACCGACGTAGTCGGAGCGGAGGACCTATTGTATTTCTAATGTTTATTATTCTTCTTCTGATTAGGGCCCGAGCACCGACGTAGTCGGAGCGGAGGACCTATTGTATTTCTAATGTTTATTATTAGGGCCCGAGCACCGACGTAGTCGGAGCGGAGGACCTATTATATTTCTAATGTTTATTATTATTATTATTATTATTAGGGTCCGAGCACCGACGTAGTCGGAGCGGAGGACCTATTGAATTTCTAATGTTTATTATTATTCTAATGTTTATTACTATTGTATTTCTAATTAGGGCCCGAGCACCGACGTAGTCGGAGCGGAGGACCTATTGTATTTCTAATGTTTATTAGGGCCCGAGCACCGACGTAGTCGGAGCGGAGGACCTATTGTATTTCTGATGTTTATTATTAGGGCCCGAGCACCGACGTAGTCGGAGCGGAGGACCTATTGAACTTCTAATGTTTATTATTAGGGCCCGAGTACCGACGTAGTCGGAGCAGAGGACCTATTGTATTTCTAATGTTTATTATTAGGGCCCGAGCACCGACGTAGTCGGAGCGGAGGACCTATTGCATTTCCAATGTTTATTAGGGCCCGAGCACCGACGTAGTCGGAGCGGAGGACCTATTGTATTTCTAATTAGGGCCCGAGCACCGACGTAGTCGGAGCGGAGGACCTATTGAATTTCTAATGTTTATTAGGGCCCGAGCACCGACGTAGTCGGAGCGGAGGACCTATTGTATTTCTAATGTTTATTAGGGCCCGAGCACCGACGTAGTCAGAGCGGAGGACCTATTGTATTTCTAATGTTTATTATTAGGGCCCGAGCACCGACGTAGTCGGAGCGGAGGACCTATTGAATTTCTAATGTTTATTAGGGCCCGAGCACCGACGTAGTCGGAGTGGAGGACCTATTGTATTTCTAATTAGGGCCCGAGCACCGACGTAGTCGGAGCGGAGGACCTATTGAATTTCTAATGTTTATTAGGGCCCGAGCACCGACGTAGTCGGAGCGGAGGACCTATTGTATTTCTAATGTTTATTAGGGCCCGAGCACCGACGTAGTCAGAGCGGAGGACCTATTGTATTTCTAATTAGGGCCCGAGCACCGGCGTAGTCGGAGCGGAGGACCTATTGTATTTCTAATGTTTATTAGGGCCCGAGCACCGACGTAGTCGGAGCGGAGGACCTGTTGTATTTCTAATTAGGGCCCGAGCACCGACGTAGTCGGAGCGGAGGACCTATTGAATTTCTAATGTTTATTATTAGGGCCCGAGCACCGACGTAGTCGGAGCGGAGGACCTATTGTATTTCTAATGTTTATTAGGGCCCGTGCACCGACGTAGTTGGAGCAGAGGACCTATTGAATTTCTAATGTTTATTATTAGGGCCCGAGCACCGACGTAGTCGGAGCGGAGCACCTATTGTATTTCTAATGTTTATTATTCTTATTAGGGCCCGAGCACCGACGTAGTCGGAGCGGAGGACCTATTGTATTTCTAATTAGGGCCCGAGCACCGACGTAGTCGGAGCGGAGGACCTATTGAATTTCTAATGTTTATTAGGGCCCGAGCACCGACGTAGTCGGAGCGGAGGACCTATTGAATTTCTAATTAGGGCCCGAGCACCGACGTAGTCGGAGCGGAGGACCTATTGTATTTCTAATGTTTATTATTATTCTTCTTATTAGGGCCCGAGCACCGACGTAGTCGGAGCGGAGGACCTATTGAATTTCTAATGTTTATTATTAGGGCCCGAGCACCGACGTAGTCGAAGCGGAGGACCTATTGTATTTCTAATGTTTATTATTCTTATTAGGGCCCGAGCACCGACGTAGTCGGAGCGGAGGACCTATTGTATTTCTAATGTTTATTATTATTCTTCTGATTAGGGCCCGAGCACCGACGTAGTCGGAGCGGAGGACCTATTGTATTTCTAATGTTTATTATTAGGGCCCGAGCACCGACGTAGTCGGAGCGGAGGACCTATTATATTTCTAATGTTTATTATTATTATTATTATTATTAGGGCCCGAGCACCGACGTAGTCGGAGCGGAGGACCTATTGTATTTCTGATGTTTATTATTAGGGCCCGAGCACCGACGTAGTCGGAGCGGAGGACCTATTGAATTTCTAATGTTTATTATTCGGGCCCGAGCACCGACGTAGTCGGAGCGGAGGACCTATTGTATTTCTAATTAGGGCCCGAGCACCGACGTAGTCGGAGCGGAGGACCTATTGTATTTCTAATGTTTATTAGGGCCCGAGCACCGACGTAGTCGGAGCGGAGGACCTATTGTATTTCTGATGTTTATTATTAGGGCCCGAGCACCGACGTAGTCGGAGCGGAGGACCTATTGAATTTCTAATGTTTATTAGGGCCCGAGCACCGACGTAGTCGGAGCGGAGGACCTATTGTATTTCTAATGTTTATTAGGGCCCGCGCACCGACGTAGTCGGAGCGGAGGACCTGTTGTATTTCTAATTAGGGCCCGAGCACCGACGTAGTCGGAGCGGAGGACCTATTGAACTTCTAATGTTTATTATTAGGGTCCGAGCACCGACATAGTCGGAGCGGATGACCTATTGAATTTCTAATGTTTATTATTAGGGCCCGAGTACCGACGTAGTCGGAGCGGAGGACCTATTGTATTTCTAATGTTTATTATTAGGGCCCGAGCACCGACGTAGTCGGAGCGGAGGACCTATTGCATTTCTAATGTTTATTAGGGCCCAAGCACCGACGTAGTCGGAGCGGAGGACCTATTGTATTTCTAATTAGGGCCCGAGCACCGACGTAGTCGGAGCGGAGGACCTATTGAATTTCTAATGTTTATTAGGGCCCGAGCACCGACGTAGTCGGAGCGGAGGACCTATTGTATTTCTAATGTTTATTAGGGCCCGAGCACCGACGTAGTCAGAGCGGAGGACCTATTGTATTTCTAATGTTTATTATTAGGGCCCGAGCACCGACGTAGTCGGAGCGGAGGACCTATTGCATTTCTAATGTTTATTAGGGCCCGAGCACCGACGTAGTCGGAGTGGAGGACCTATTGTATAATTAGGGCCCGAGCACCGACGTAGTCGGAGCGGAGGACCTATTGAATTTCTAATGTTTATTAGGGCCCGAGCACCGACGTAGTCGGAGCGGAGGACCTATTGTATTTCTAATGTTTATTAGGGCCCGAGCACCGACGTAGTCAGAGCGGAGGACCTATTGTATTTCTAATTAGGGCCAGAGCACCGACGTAGTCGGAGCGGAGGACCTATTGTATTTCTAATGTTTATTAGGGCCCGAGCACCGACGTAGTCGCAGCGGAGGACCTGTTGTATTTCTAATTAGGGCCCGAGCACCGACGTAGTCGGAGCGGAGGACCTATTGAATTTCTAATGTTTATTATTAGGGCCCGAGCACCGACGTAGTCGGAGCGGAGGACCTATTGTATTTCTAATGTTTATTAGGGCCCGTGCACCGACGTAGTTGGAGCAGAGGACCTATTGAATTTCTAATGTTTATTATTAGGGCCCGAGCACCGACGTAGTCGGAGCGGAGCACCTATTGTATTTCTAATGTTTATTATTCTTATTAGGGCCCGAGCACCGACGTAGTCGGAGCGGAGGACCTATTGTATTTCTAATTAGGGCCCGAGCACCGACGTAGTCGGAGCGGAGGACCTATTGAATTTCTAATGTTTATTAGGGCCCGAGCACCGACGTAGTCGGAGCGGAGGACCTATTGTATTTCTAATGTTTATTATTATTCTTCTTATTAGGGCCCGAGCACCGACGTAGTCGGAGCGGAGGACCTATTGAATTTCTAATGTTTATTATTAGGGCCCGAGCACCGACGTAGTCGAAGCGGAGGACCTATTGTATTTCTAATGTTTATTATTCTTATTAGGGCCCGAGCACCGACGTAGTCGGAGCGGAGGACCTATTGTATTTCTAATGTTTATTATTATTCTTCTGATTAGGGCCCGAGCACCGACGTAGTCGGAGCGGAGGACCTATTGTATTTCTAATGTTTATTATTAGGGCCCGAGCACCGACGTAGTCGGAGCGGAGGCCCTATTATATTTCTAATGTTTATTATTATTATTATTATTATTAGGGCCCGAGCACCGACGTAGTCGGAGCGGAGGACCTATTGAATTTCTAATGTTTATTATTATTCGGGCCCGAGCACCGACGTAGTCGGAGCGGAGGACCTATTGTATTTCTAATTAGGGCCCGAGCACCGACGTAGTCGGAGCGGAGGACCTATTGTATTTCTAATGTTTATTAGGGCCCGAGCACCGACGTAGTCGGAGCGGAGGACCTATTGTATTTCTGATGTTTATTATTAGGGCCCGAGCACCGACGTAGTCGGAGCGGAGGACCTATTGAATTTCTAATGTTTATTAGGGCCCGAGCACCGACGTAGTCGGAGCGGAGGACCTATTGTATTTCTAATGTTTATTAGGGCCCGAGCACCGACGTAGTCGGAGCGGAGGACCTGTTGTATTTCTAATTAGGGCCCGAGCACCGACGTAGTCGGAGCGGAGGACCTATTGAATTTCTAATGTTTATTATTAGGGCCCGAGTACCGACGTAGTCGGAGCGGAGGACCTATTGTATTTCTAATGTTTATTATTAGGGCCCGAGCACCGACGTAGTCGGAGCGGAGGACCTATTGCATTTCTAATGTTTATTAGGGCCCGAGCACCGACGTAGTCGGAGCGGAGGACCTATTGTATTTCTAATTAGGGCCCGAGCACCGACGTAGTCGGAGCGGAGGACCTATTGAATTTCTAATGTTTATTAGGGCCCGAGCACCGACGTAGTCGGAGCGGAGGACCTATTGTATTTCTAATGTTTATTAGGGCCCGAGCACCGACGTAGTCAGAGCGGAGGACCTATTGTATTTCTAATTAGGGCCCGAGCACCGACGTAGTCGGAGCGGAGGACCTATTGTATTTCTAATGTTTATTAGGGCCCGAGCACCGACGTAGTCGGAGCGGAGGACCTGTTGTATTTCTAATTAGGGCCCGAGCACCGACGTAGTCGGAGCGGAGGACCTATTGAATTTCTAATGTTTATTATTAGGGCCCGAGCACCGACGTAGTCGGAGCGGAGGACCTATTGTATTTCTAATGTTTATTAGGGCCCGTGCACCGACGTAGTTGGAGCAGAGGACCTATTGAATTTCTAATGTTTATTATTAGGGCCCGAGCACCGACGTAGTCGGAGCGGAGGACCTATTGTATTTCTAATGTTTATTATTCTTATTAGGGCCCGAGCACCGACGTAGTCGGAGCGGAGGACCTATTGTATTTCTAATTAGGGCCCGAGCACCGACGTAGTCGGAGCGGAGGACCTATTGAATTTCTAATGTTTATTAGGGCCCGAGCACCGACGTAGTCGGAGCGGAGGACCTATTGCATTTCTAATGTTTATTAGGGCCCGAGCACCGACGTAGTCGGAGCGGAGGACCTATTGTATTTCTAATTAGGGCCCGAGCACCGACGTAGTCGGAGCGGAGGACCTATTGAATTTCTAATGTTTATTAGGGCCCGAGCACCGACGTAGTCGGAGCGGAGGACCTATTGTATTTCTAATGTTTATTAGGGCCCGAGCACCGACGTAGTCAGAGCGGAGGACCTATTGTATTTCTAATTAGGGCCCGAGCACCGACGTAGTCGGAGCGGAGGACCTATTGTATTTCTAATGTTTATTAGGGCCCGAGCACCGACGTAGTCGGAGCGGAGGACCTATTGAATTTCTAATGTTTATTATTAGGGCCCGAGCACCGACGTAGTCGGAGCGGAGGACCTATTGTATTTCTAATGTTTATTAGGGCCCGTGCACCGACGTAGTTGGAGCAGAGGACCTATTGAATTTCTAATGTTTATTATTAGGGCCCGAGCACCGACGTAGTCGGAGCGGAGGACCTATTGTATTTCTAATGTTTATTATTCTTATTAGGGCCCGAGCACCGACGTAGTCGGAGCGGAGGACCTATTGTATTTCTAATTAGGGCCCGAGCACCGACGTAGTCGGAGCGGAGGACCTATTGAATTTCTAATGTTTATTAGGGCCCGAGCACCGACGTAGTCGGAGCGGAGGACCTATTGAATTTCTAATTAGGGCCCGAGCACCGACGTAGTCGGAGCGGAGGACCTATTGTATTTCTAATGTTTATTATTATTCTTCTTATTAGGGCCCGAGCACCGACGTAGTCGGAGCGGAGGACCTATTGAATTTCTAATGTTTATTATTAGGGCCCGAGCACCGACGTAGTCGAAGCGGAGGACCTATTGTATTTCTAATGTTTATTATTCTTATTAGGGCCCGAGCACCGACGTAGTCGGAGCGGAGGACCTATTGTATTTCTAATTAGGGCCCGAGCACCGACGTAGTCGGAGCGGAGGACCTATTGTATTTCTAATGTTTATTATTATTCTTCTGATTAGGGCCCGAGCACCGACGTAGTCGGAGCGGAGGACCTATTGTATTTCTAATGTTTATTATTAGGGCCCGAGCACCGACGTAGTCGGAGCGGAGGACCTATTATATTTCTAATGTTTATTATTATTATTATTATTATTAGGGCCCGAGCACCGACGTAGTCGGAGCGGAGGACCTATTGAATTTCTAATGTTTATTATTATTCGGGCCCGAGCACCGACGTAGTCGGAGCGGAGGACCTATTGTATTTCTAATTAGGGCCCGAGCACCGACGTAGTCGGAGCGGAGGACCTATTGCATTTCTAATGTTTATTAGGGCCCGAGCACCGACGTAGTCGGAGCGGAGGACCTATTGTATTTCTAATTAGGGCCCGAGCACCGACGTAGTCGGAGCGGAGGACCTATTGAATTTCTAATGTTTATTAGGGCCCGAGCACCGACGTAGTCGGAGCGGAGGACCTATTGTATTTCTAATGTTTATTAGGGCCCGAGCACCGACGTAGTCAGAGCGGAGGACCTATTGTATTTCTAATTAGGGCCCGAGCACCGACGTAGTCGGAGCGGAGGACCTATTGTATTTCTAATGTTTATTATTATTCTTCTTATTAGGGCCCGAGCACCGACGTAGTCGGAGCGGAGGACCTATTGTATTTCTAATGTTTATTATTATTCTTCTGATTAGGGCCCGAGTACCGACGTAGTCGGAGCGGAGGACCTATTGTATTTCTGATGTTTATTATTAGGGCCCTAGCACCGACGTAGTCGGAGCGGAGGACCTATTGAATTTCTAATGTTTATTAGGGCCCGAGCACCGACGTAGTCGGAGCGGAGGACCTATTGTATTTCTAATGTTTATTATTCTTATTAGGGCCCGAGCACCGACGTAGTCGGAGCGGAGGACCTATTGTATTTCTAATTAGGGCCCGAGCACCGACGTAGTCGGAGCGGAGGACCTATTGAATTTCTAATGTTTATTAGGGTCCGAGCACCGACATAGTCGGAGCGGAGGACCTATTGAATTTCTAATTAGGGCCCGAGCACCGACGTAGTCGGAGCGGAGGACCTATTGTATTTCTAATGTTTATTATTATTCTTCTTATTAGGGCCCGAGCACCGACGTAGTCGGAGCGGAGGACCTATTGTATTTCTAATGTTTATTATTATTCTTCTGATTAGGGCCCGAGCACCGACGTAGTCGGAGCGGAGGACCTATTGTATTTCTGATGTTTATTATTAGGGCCCTAGCACCGACGTAGTCGGAGCGGAGGACCTATTGTATTTCTAATGTTTATTAGGGCCCGAGCACCGACGTAGTTGGAGCAGAGGACCTATTGAATTTCTAATGTTTATTATTAGGGCCCGAGCACCGACGTAGTCGGAGCGGAGGACCTATTGTATTTCTAATTTTTATTATTCTTATTAGGGCCCGAGCACCGACGTAGTCGGAGCGGAGGACCTATTGTATTTCTAATTAGGGCCCGAGCACCGACGTAGTCGGAGCGGAGGACCTATTGTATTTCTAATTAGGGCCCGAGCACCGACGTAGTCGGAGCGGAGGACCTATTGTATTTCTAATGTTTATTAGGGCCCGAGCACCGACGTAGTCGGAGCGGAGGACCTATTGTATTTCTAATGTTTATTAGGGCCCGAGCACCGACGTAGTCGGAGCAGAGGACCTATTGAATTTCTAATGTTTATTAGGGCCCGAGCACCGACGTAGTCGGAGCGGAGGACCTATTGTATTTCTAATGTTTATTATTCTTATTAGGGCCCGAGCACCGACGTAGTCGGAGCGGAGGACCTATTGAATTTCTAATGTTTATTAGGGTCCGAGCACCGACATAGTCGGAGCGGAGGACCTATTGAATTTCTAATTAGGGCCCGAGCACCGACGTAGTCGGAGCGGAGGACCTATTGTATTTCTAATGTTTATTATTATTCTTCTTATTAGGGCCCGAGCACCGACGTAGTCGGAGCGGAGGACCTATTGTATTTCTAATGTTTATTATTATTCTTCTGATTAGGGCCCGAGTACCGACGTAGTCGGAGCGGAGGACCTATTGTATTTCTGATGTTTATTATTAGGGCCCTAGCACCGACGTAGTCGGAGCGGAGGACCTATTGAATTTCTAATGTTTATTAGGGCCCGAGCACCGACGTAGTCGGAGCGGAGGACCTATTGTATTTCTAATGTTTATTAGGGCCCGAGCACCGACGTAGTCGGAGCGGAGGACCTGTTGTATTTCTAATTAGGGCCCGAGCACCGACGTAGTCGGAGCGGAGGACCTATTGAACTTCTAATGTTTATTATTAGGGCCCGAGCACCGACATAGTCGGAGCGGAGGACCTATTGAATTTCTAATGTTTATTATTAGGGCCCGAGTACCGACGTAGTCGGAGCGGAGGACCTATTGTATTTCTAATGTTTATTATTAGGGCCCGAGCACCGACGTAGTCGGAGCGGAGGACCTATTGCATTTCTAATGTTTATTAGGGCCCGAGCACCGACGTAGTCGGAGCGGAGGACCTATTGCATTTCTAATGTTTATTAGGGCCCGATTGACTTCAGATTCGGCGAGTCTGCTCTTGAGACCTTGGCAGTGAAAAGTTACTCAAAGATCAAAAAGTTATCGAACTCTGTGGCCGTGGCGTGGCGTCAAAGAAACACCATTCGCCACGAAACAGGAAGTTGTTGTAACCCGGCCGTACATTGTCGAATCTGCTCCAAATCTCTCATATGTCATAATATCCTGACCCGGAACACATCTATATGACAATTTAGAATCATAGTCATAGCGCCACCTAGTGGCAACCGGAAGTTGTACGCTGTGTACTTTGACATCCTGCTCCTCACAGATTAATCAGATCCCTCTCAAATCTTGTCAAACAAGCCTTAAGACCTTGATAATGCTTCATTGTGAAGATTGTAAGAAGTTACTGAAGGGCGGCGACGTGGCGGCTCGGCGAATTTCGATCCTTCGCCATGAACGAATAAACTGATGTATCTCGACTCCACATCATCAGATCTTTACCAGATTTCACGTGCTTGATTAGACTCCAGGCCTGAAAACATCCGCAGGCCAATTTTGAATCATAGTCATAGCGCCACCTACTGGTAACAGGAAGTTAGTCTTTATACTTTGGCTTGTTTCTCTTAGTAGGTAAATCAAATCAATATCAAATTTGTTCCACACAAATAGAAGAAGTTCATAATGCCAGATCATGAAGCTTTTGATGTTTTGTCGAACGCCGTTGCCGTGGCGATGCAGTCTTCGCCGTTAACGACGAAGGTCATTTTGAGAGGCTAAAAATGCTCGAAACATAAGCAAACTTGGCAAGTAGATTAGAAGGCCGAAATGTAGTTATAGAATATGATTTTATTGGTTCAGAGTGGCAAATCGGCTCAATAGCGCCCCCTACAAAATTTCAACGAAGCAGCCCTCGCAGTACGTTTCACCTAGATGTATGAAATTTGGAAGGAACATGTATCACATATGGATGTAAATAAAAGTCTCTTGGCGCCATGCTCTAAACCCAACTGGAAGTCAGCCATTTTTAATTTCTTATGAATTTCTAGTGTCCTTTCTGTCATTTCCAGGTGCTGCACTTTAACGAACTCCTCCTAGGAAATTAATCAGATCAACTTCAAATTTGGTCGGTACAGGCTAAAGACCTTTGTGATGAAAAGTTACTCAAAGCTTGTTGTTTCGTCAAAAGCTGTTGCCGTGCCGATGCATTCTTCACCATGAAATATTAAGGTGTTTTGAGGGGCTAAAAATGCTCAAAACATAAGCAAACTTGGCATACACATTTAAAGCCCAAAATGTTGTGATATAATATGATTTTATTGGTTCAGAGTGGCAAATCGGCTCAATAGTGCCCCCTACAAAATGTCAACGAAGCAGCCCTCGCAGTACGTTTCACCTATATGTATGAAATTTGGTAGGAACATGTATCACATATGGACTTAAATAAAAGTATATTGGGGCCATGCTCTAAACCTGCATGCAGTGTCTGACGGTCACAGAACTGAATGCCAGCATCAGCCAGAGTAATGGCAGCATCAGCCAGAGTCCTCGCGCCGTCCGACGGTCGCGGACGTTCTCGGCCGCGCAGGCCGGAGTCCCGCCGGAGTCCCGCCGGCACCCCGACGTGCATATTGCGAGGGCCCGCTCATCGCTGCTCGCAGCTTTAATTCATATTAAGACCTTTACAAGAGCCCACTGATACTTCAAAAACCTTTGGAAACTTTCAGTGTTAAATTGTTTTCTGTTGGTAGCTTTAAATATCCCTATCACAGTGATGATGTTGTTCAGCTCTTTGTATCACCAAACATCATGGTTAAAGGACAGCTATACAAATGTGAGTAGTAAACGCAGGTCTACTTTTCAACTTGAATCCAGTATGTTGCTCCTAACTTACAATACCCAAAATCTGACTCCTCTTCCTACTCACAAAATCTACAAGAGCCACAGTGTTGAATGTCCCATCTTTTAACAATGTTGCTAGTATCTGTAATACATTTTACGTTGTTCTAATAGAGACATCAAATTTGTATTGTAAACATTGTATGAATGCATGTAAAAACTTGTTTCCATTGGATACATTTGTCCAACATCTCCTCCCATTTTGACTGAATGGCTACCGATGTAGCAGATATGTTATTGTGTTAAGGATATATTGTCATAATCATTTACGAAAATCTCCTCCCTGTTTTGGATTTGGCATTTTCCTTATGTTGTGAGTCTAGTGAGAATTTGAATATGGTAATTTCCTAGTCTGTATCACTTTTCGATCCAAATCTACATCCAGTACCTTCTTGTAGTCTCCAGTTATCATCAAATTATTGTCATGCAGTGTTTTATTCTTGTAACACATCATAAAAAAAAGAAAGAAAACGGGGCGACCATGGCTCACTGGGATAAGAGGGTTGTCTGGGAACCGGAAGGTCAACGGTTCGATCCTCGACTGGGATGTGTCACGTGTCGAAGTGTACCTGAGCAATACACTGAACCCCAGGATCCCCGGGTGCCGATCAATGGCAGCCCACTGCTCCCTATGATATCTTGTGTCATAAATCTACCTGCGTGTTATGTTGAATAAAATAAATAAAAATAACACAAGAGCAACGGAAATGGAGGGACAGAGAAACTAACATACAAACAAAATGTACCACTCAGTCTACAGGAAAAAATGCTGACATTCTGCAAACCATGCAAGGCTGATATGAAAATTGAATTATACAATGTAAATAAAGAACAGAACATATGGCACTTTTGGCAGCATATGAGCAGCAAGTTTGTTTTTTACAGACGTCCAAATGCAAGCATCACAACCAATTTACAATCTAAAAAACTCTGCTGTTAATAAATGAACAGGCTTGACATATAAATTAATTTAAAAAATATAAAGTTCATATAAAGTTCATCATTCACATGTAACCTATACACAATCAAATTAATCTTTTTGCCTTGTTTTTTTCCTTGGTGCTAAATTGGTAGAAGCACGTTTTGACCCTCCATCGTCACCTTTGGAAAGTGTTGGAGACTCTGAAAGGCTTACATTAATTTGCGTAACAATTTGCATAACAATTTGCAGACCAAGATATTGTATCCCTTGACTCTGTTTAAACTTCGCAACAATTGGTCTTAACATTTTTGTTGAGGAAGCAGCCATGTCCCCAAACTATCCTCTCTTTCCTAGACAATGTCCTCGGAAGAAGATGATTCCTAGTCTCCTCTGAAAGGTTGTGCTCCATCTGGTTTGAATTTTTTAACCTGCTCTTCCACGGCTTTGCCTCAGTCCTCAGCTATGCCAGTGATTATGAAAATATGACTCATCGATCACTGTACTGAAGATCACATGAAATTTAATTTCCATTCTGCAGAAAGACACCAACAATGCTCATGCTTCTTGAGGGTTTCTTTCATCAATCTTTGTGAACAGTTAAAAATAAAGCATGATATTAAATAATAATCATCATAATCACAATAATAATATATCAGTTTTTCCAACATCTCTTTATGCTAGAATTTGAGGTTGAAGTAAAATGATTTATTCATAGCATTATTAAAACAGCTCCCATTATTTGTTTTCCATCACGACAGTGTGTATATCATACGTCCTGGTAACTGTTTCTCAAACGTCATCTTTTCAGCTCATGTAGCTTTAGCTGTATATTCTTTGCTGTCTCGCAGACGTTTGTTTTCATAGCTCACTACTGGTTCAATCAGAAAGAGTGTGATTTTGCTATGTAGTTTTGCTTGCATTCAGTATATGATAACACAAGAGACAGAATTTCAGGGTCATAGTGAAATTTGACAACACAAATATGAACTTTTCTCAAATAAAGAGAGAGAAATAATTTTCCTGCTTGTAAAGGAAAGACGGATAAACCAGCTTTCATATCCGCGTCACTCCCAAATCCTAATTCTTAAAGGGGCCGCACACAATGGATGGAGAATGGACCTGACAGTGTCAACTTTATATCGTTCAGTATGATGATAGGCTGTTGGATTGTAATTTGAAGGGGGAGAAAACATACAAACCAGAACGCACGCACATATGTAGCATGTTAGAGTTATAAATAACTTGTCCATGTGAGAAACAATACTTTAATTTAATAACATCACGAAATCATAAATCTACCTGCGTTAAACCAATAATGCCAAATTATTTGGGGGGACTGAAGAACATTTTAGGGGGGCTTCAGCCTTCCTAAAATAGGCCTAACGACGCCCCTGGCTGTGACAATCTTTGGGTTGCGTGAAACGGACTATAGTTAGGCTGCTGCAAACAGAAACATTAAATAAAGAAAGATTTTAACAATGAAAGCCTAACGGTTAGGCTTTCATTGTTAAAATCTTTCTTTATTTAATGGGTTAGGCCCTAACCCATGAACAGTCTATTTATTAGGCCTTTTGTAATTGAATATTATTTTGCACATATGACAATTCATTGGGTTCACATTTGATACGTCAGGCATTCGTGGCAATTAATTGAATACAAAAAAATGTTTAAACCAAAACATACATTTTCATTGCATTTGGAAAATCTTTGTTCCAAACTAACCATTTAACATTTAATTGTGTTCTTTTGCTGTGCTGTTTTTATTGGATGCTTCAAACTTCTCCTTCATCTATCTATTTCTGCACTGGTTCATATCTTCCTCATTACTACAATCTTCATATAAAAATACACACAAAAACAATTGCCACTTAGAATCTCCATATAAAGCGGGGCCAAAATCTTCACTCATGATCATTTCATATATCATGACAATATAGTATGTTTTTTGGTAATTCAATAAATAGTCTATGAAATAACCAGATGGCTTTGTATACTCTTGTGTGAATTAAATACTTAACCAATGGAAATTACTGAATATTTTCTGATTTAATTGCGTTAGTATATGCTTATTATCAATTAAGACAATTGTGTATCTCAACATCTCATTTTATTACAATATAATTCCATTGAAATATGACAAATTATCATTGTTGCCTGAATATAACAGATATTGATAGCTAAGCTATTGTTTTGGTGAAAATTAAAGAAAAAGAAAATTGCTGGCAAGTTAGCCATACAACAAATATTCAATTTCAATTGCAAGTTGCATCAAAAAATGCAATACAATTATGATTGAGGGATATAAAGATACATTACCCTGAATACCTGCTGTATCACATTTGATACAAACATTTTCAAAACAATATTGATATAAAATAAGATGCACAACATCAAGTAATAATACGTTTCAATCTGGTAAATATCCACATGGAAATATTAGCAACAAACTAAATGTTATTCTATCCTCAACTTTCACAAAATTAGACTTCCATGCAAAATTTGACAGAAGTGTGATCGATGTCATGTGGCCAGAATTAAACAGAACAGAACATAACAGAGTTACAACACATTCTATGTATGTGACAGAAGTGATTCATATAATGAGTAGTAAGCAGAATATTGATGTACAAATTACAACTATTAGAAATAACAGCAGCAGTGGATATAGTAGAATAATAATGATAACAAAAGCAGTAATGGTGTCGGTAATAGCAAGCAATGCGACTACTACTACTAATAATAGTAGCAGTGGGTGTCAGGAAGGACCATGGCAGGAGGTAAGACATTTATGGAAACTTTTGGGGAATCTGCTCGCTGTGGATATTCACAGGATATTTGTTTTTACCCGACAATTACATAGAATAACCATATATTCATTACAATATTCTGTGTTTTAGCTTTGACGCAAGTTCTTCTTGGAGCCAAACAATTACTGTTGTTCTACAATTATGAAGAGCAAACACATTTCATAGCAGTGAAAGCTGTCTAAAACTGATGTTTTAAATATAGTAGAGTACCAGAATTCTGTGAATGATGCAGGTCGCCGTCGTGGATGTCTATGTCCCACCTCTCATTAAATTAAAGTTGCAGTAGCTGTTAATGTGTCAGGATCCAGGATTCCCCTGTCTGTTGTGGTGTGCCATGTGCTCTGTTTGTCCTCTGCCTTCAGACACCTCCCAGGGCCGCACCCTTAATCGTGCACGGCTGAGGACACTCAAGCTGATCACCTCCTGCAGCCTGACACACCAGACTCAGGGCCCCTTAATGAGTAGCCTGCCACTATATAAACTCTGGTCCTGCAGTCTGGGAGTGTCAGGTCGTACCGTCTTCAACCCGCTGAAACCCTGTGGATTACACTCCACGGCTCTGCCCTCCTTGTGTTTGTGGATGCGCTCCGCCGCTCTGCTCTCGTTGTGGTCTACGGATTACACTCTGTCGACTCCAGTATCGAGCCACGGGACTTCACGCCGTCAACTCACCAGCCCTCCAGTGTCGAGCCACGGGACTCACACCATCGATCTGTCAACTCTCCAGTGTCGAGCCACGGGACATCACACTGTCGATCTGCCACTCGGGTGTCGGACCACGGGCTCCACACCTGCACCCACCTGTCTATAAATAAAACCTGTTTAACATTCACTTCTGTCTCCTGTGGTCTTGCGTTTGGGTCCTATCTGTGAACTCCCGTGACAGAACGACCTGACCATAATGGACCCAGCAACCACAGGAGCAGCTACGCTGGCCGGATATAGCACGCAGCTGGAGGCACACCAGCAGAGGCTCATGGAGATGCGTCAAGCCCTGCAATCCATGGAAGCTGAGGTCTCTGAGGGGGACCCAGCAACCACAGGAGCAGCTGCGCTGTACAGCACTACCAGGCTGCTGGAGGAGACGAGACGTTCCCTGGCGAAGATGAGACGTTTCGCTGCTGAGGTTTCTCGGGTTGGCTGGTGCGGGCAGGAACTAGCCCGGACAGTCAAGTCTCCACCAGTTCCAGCACCCGCACTATTCCCGCCTGTCCTCGCTCCGCCGGTCTGGGAATCCCCTGTGCCGGCTCCGAGTCCCTATGATGGAACTGGGGAAGTGTCAAGGCTTCCTGGTGCTATGCCAACGGGTGTTTGACCGACAGCCCCTGACTTTCGCCTCAGACAGGTCCAAGGTGTCTTACGTGGTCTGCTTACTGCGGGGAAGGGCTTTGGACTGGGCCATGTACACAGTGAGCAGCGACCAGCCTAATACTGTGGGGTATGTGGACTTTGTGACTGCTCTGATGAGAGTTTTTGACCCTCTGGGGAACTCTGAGTATAGGGTCAAGCACCTTCTCAGCCGGAGACGGAGCCATGCAAGGGTAGCGGAACACTCGGTGGCCCGGTCGACTCCGGCTCCCCGTAGTCAGACTGCATTGCAGCCAGCTCCTGTTCCTGTCACCTCTTCACCACAGCCAGCTCCGGTTCCTACCGCCTCTGCGGCACAGCTTGCGCCAGTCCCGGCCGCCGCCGTCTCCGTACCGCAGCGACCTCCAGTCCCGGCCGCCGCCGTCGCAGTGCAGCAGCGACCCCCAGTTCCCGCCGCTGCCGTCCCGGAGCAGCAGCAACCTCCAGGTCCCGCCGCTGCCGTCTTGGAGCAGCAGCGACCTCCAGTCCCGGCCGCCGCCGTCGCAGTGCAACAGCGACCTCCAGTCCCGGCCGCCGCCGTCGCAGTGCAGCAGCGACCTCCAGTTCCCGCCGCTGTCATCCCGGAGCAGCAGCAACCTCCAGTTCCCGCCGCTGTCATCCCAGAGCAGCAGCGACCTCCAGTCCCGGCCGTCGCAGTCGCAGTGCAGCAGCGACCTCCAGTTCCCACCGCCACCGTCCCGGAGCAGCAGCAACCTCCCGGTCCCGCCGCTGCCGTCGCAGTGCAGCAGCGACCTCCAGCTCCCGCCGCTGCCGTCCCAGATCAGCAGCGACCTCCAGTTCCCGCCGCTGTCATCCCGGAGCAGCAGCGACCTCCAGTTCCCGCCGCTGTCATCCCGGAGCAGCAGCGACCTCCAGGTCCTGCCGCTGCCGTCCCGGAGCAGCAGCGACCTCCAGTCCCAGCTGTGGTCTCGGAGCCGCAGCTATCCCCGGACCTCGCTGCCGCGGAGCCAGAGCCGCTCGCTGGTCCTGCCACCGCAGCTCCAGTTCCTGCCGCCGCAGCTCCAGTTCCTGCCGCCGCAGCTCCAGTTCCTGCCGCCGCAGCTCCAGTTCCTGCCGCCGCAGGGCCAGCGCCAGTTCCTGCCGCCGCAGCTCCAGTTCCTGCAGCCGCAGCTCCAGTTCCTGCCGCCGCAGGGCCAGCTCCAGTTCCTGCCGCCGCAGCTCCAGTTCCTGCCGCCGCAGCTCCAGTTCCTGCCGCCGCAGGGCCAGCTCCAGCTCCTGCCGCCGCAGCTCCAGTTCCTGCCGCCGCAGCTCCAGTTCCTGCCGCCGCAGGGCCAGCGCCAGTTCCTGCCGCCGCAGCTCCAGTTCCTGCCGCCGCAGCTCCAGTTCCTGCCGCCGCAGGGCCAGCTCCAGTTCCTGCCGCCGCAGCTCCAGTTCCTGCCGCCGCAGCTCCAGTTCCTGCCGCCGCAGGGCCAGCTCCAGCTCCTGCCGCCGCAGCGCCAGTTCCTGCCGCCGCAGCTCCAGTTCCTGCCGCCGCAGTCCCAGTTCCCGCCGCAGCGCCAGCTCCAGTTCCGGCCGCGGCCGCCTCTACGCCAGTTCCTGCCGCCGCAGCGCCAGCTCCAGTTGCTGCCGCCTCTACGCCGCAGCCCGCTCCAGTTCCTGCCGCCGCAGCGCCAGCTCTAGTTCCTGCCGCTGCCACCTCTACGCCGCAGCCCGCTTCAGTTCCTGCCGCCTCAGCGCCGCAGCCCGCTCCAGTTCCTGCCGCCTCAGCGCCGCAGTCCGCTCCAGTTCCTGTCGCCGCCTCCGTGCCGCAGCCTCTCCCACACCCGGCCGCCGTCCCAGAGGCGCAACGACCTCCAGTTGCCGTCTCTGAGCGGCAGCGACCTCCAGTGCCCGCTGCCGTCTCTGAGCAGCAGCGACCTCCAGTGCCCGCTGCCGTCTCTGAGCAGCAGCGGCCTCCAGTGCCCGCTGCCGTCGCGGAGCAGCAGAGACCTCCAGTACCTGCCACTGCGGCACCAGCATCCTATTCTCCAGAGCCCTTCCGCCCGCCCGGCCGCCCGCCGGAGCACCCGGGGCCGGAGCCCTTCCGCCCACCCGGCCGCCCGCCGGAGCACCCGTGGCCGGAGCCCTTCTGCCCTCCCGGCCGTCCGCCGGAGCACCCGTGTCCGGAGCCCTTCTGCCCTCCCGGCCGGCCGCCGGAGCACCGGGGGCCGACGCTCTTCGGCGGCCCCGTGGCGGGTCAGATCCTGTCACCCCTCCTCCGGACCCCCGCCGCCCACCCTAGTCGGCCTTATAGCTGTGGGGACATCCCTCCTCCGGACCCCCTCCACCCGCCCTGTGTTGGGTCTGGTGTTACGTCTGGAATCCGTGCCTTAAGGGGGGGGGTACTGTCAGGATCCAGGATTCCCCTGTCTGTTGTGGTGTGCCATGTGCTCTGTTTGTCCTCTGCCTTCAGACACCTCCCAGGGCCGCACCCTTAATCGTGCACGGCTGAGGACACTCAAGCTGATCACCTCCTGCAGCCTGACACACCAGACTCAGGGCCCCTTAATGAGTAGCCTGCCACTATATAAACTCTGGTCCTGCAGTCTGGGAGTGTCAGGTCGTACCGTCTTCAACCCGCTGAAACCCTGTGGATTACACTCCACGGCTCTGCCCTCCTTGTGTTTGTGGATGCGCTCCGCCGCTCTGCTCTCGTTGTGGTCTACGGATTACACTCTGTCGACTCCAGTATCGAGCCACGGGACTTCACGCCGTCAACTCACCAGCCCTCCAGTGTCGAGCCACGGGACTCACACCATCGATCTGTCAACTCTCCAGTGTCGAGCCACGGGACATCACACTGTCGATCTGCCACTCGGGTGTCGGACCACGGGCTCCACACCTGCACCCACCTGTCTATAAATAAAACCTGTTTAACATTCACTTCTGTCTCCTGTGGTCTTGCGTTTGGGTCCTATCTGTGAACTCCCGTGACATAATGTTGTTGCAGCTGTTCCAACCCATTCGCATTCCCAATTTATGGGTCAGAACACAGTTTGTAACACAGTGTGTATGACGCTCCACTTCAGTCGCAGTAAACACGAGATTAACCTTGCCAATTAAATTAAAATAACTTGTTTAGGTTTAGTTTTGGAAAAAGATTGTGGTTGGGGTTAAAATGACTACATTTGGAAGGTGAAAGTTAGTGACTTAAAAGTCCTGTTTGTTTGTCCCATCCGTCCACCCACCTCTTTATCTTTCATCACCACATTTCCGGAGCAATTGCTCTGAGACTAAAAATGATGGGTTTACATTTTAGTTACTAGAAAGCCACGTGCATCTCATACAGATGCTACAGGGTGCCTCAGTGTGTCGGTATGAGACGCCGAGGGGTGTAACAAAGCATCGGCATTTGACGCCTTGCAAGTGAGACCCGGTTGGCTGTGCCGTCAACATCTTGTCACTATTTACAAATGGGGCTCTAGTCTTTATACATCGAGGTATGCCAAACAGCAGAGTTGTATTCCTTTTTTTAATGAATCATTCACTATTTTTGAAGGCTCGATATTAACCATAGAAAGATAAAGACACCACCATTGAGGGGGAAGGAGTACATTAATAACCACAGGAGAGACACATGTCTACAAATGCTCCTCAAAGGCAACCTTGACTTCAAATCTGTTGTTGCAATTAGAAACAAAATGAGGTGAGCTGTCGCTGGAAAACACTAAGATTGACCCAGTTGGTCGCAGTCAACAATAAACTAGCTTTGCTTTACCTTTTGTTGTCGCCTCCCTCCCTGTCTTCTTCGCTGCTGGAGGGGGCGGTGGCTGGGGATCAAGGTCTCTGAGTGCTAAAATTACTGTTGTGTGATGTTTACAGTGGCCTCGGAATCAGAGCACAAATTACACTGTCAGGGAAACATCCATGCGGGATGAAGAGGAGGAGAAGCCTCAAATGCTCACCATTGAACACTTTCAATGGCTGGTACTATAAGAGGCGTGGCTGCTCTTATTAAAATGTGTGCCTGAATCAATAAGAGGCATAATTAGAGTTGTTAGAGCAAATTAAAACATGGCTGTTATGTGGCTGTACAATGTTGCTCCATAAACTGTTATTTAAGGGGGGAAGCTTTGTGCGTGTTTGTGTGATAGTGGAGATTTGGGCAGTCAGCTAGAGATGGAGGATTAGATGTGATAGTTACCTCTTTCTCCTGTAATTACCACTCCCTTTATTGACAGAATACTCACTTTTCTCTGGCTTTTGTCTGAACTACAATTTCCTCCATCGTACAGTACTCATTTTGAAGTGTATTTCTGAAGCAGTGGTGCCTCTTTTTCACTGTTTGAAATAGTTTGCTATCCTCACTTCAGATGAACAGTAAGCTGCTACAACCCCCCACCTCCGCCCGCACACACGTGTGTAGTCTGTAAGCATTCAACATATCTGTACATTTTGTTATTGAGACACCATTCCAATTTAAAACATATTTCTTTATATACTCAGTTACAGACTGACCTCTCTGCATTCTTTAGACTATTACTGGGGGAAAATGTTCTTTTTTTATATTTTCATCTACATAATAATCCCCTCATGGATAATATTCAGATGGAGAGATTATCCAAAATGCTGATGTTTAACTGGTTATGAAACAGTGTCAATTTTATACTGATGCCTCTATAGGCAGTAAACCCTACCATCAGAGAGAAGATTCCTATTACTATAAAGTTATTATTGATCTTTGCGACATCAATTTACGGTAGTCAGTAGTACGTTACCAGGGTAAAAGGAAGGAGGAGAAGAAGATGATTTTATTTTTGACATTATATTTTGTGGTTATGGTTGTGGGGCAGGATCAGAAAAGAAAAAAAGAAAATAATTGACCGAAAAAGCTATAAGGGGTAGCGATGGATCACGGGAGAAAACAAAAGTGAACCTCGGTCGGCCATTCAACAGATGGAAAGAATGAAGGAATTTGAAAGGATTCAAAGCCGATCCTGAATTGGCACTCTTCTTCCTGGCCTGGTATGTAATATGCAGAGGACGCGTTAACTGAATAGAATCAGTTATTGACTGAAATGTTTTAAGAATGGTGGAAAAATCGTATACATTTTCATTGTGGTCAAATACCGTTTGCTCTCCGACTTGCAGCCGCACACACTCAAAGGAAGGCTCACAACTGCATGAACAGACTATCGACGCTCAATTCAAAAACCTCAATAGAAGCTTTGAATGTAAAAAAAAAAGAAGTACATAGTGGCTCATTCGATCCAGTTTGTTTGTTTTCTACTTACAGAGCCAGGGCTCTGGATACTCATTGTATTTTTTTTTCATTGCACACAGAATAAACAGCTGACGGACCGTGAGGAGACTGTAAGTACACAAAAGTGTGTTGGATTAGAATCACAGACTTCACCTTTTAAAACACTATGAGCTAATAAATGATTTAAGACTGGTGGCTAAAACAAAGCTAGCGAGCACTTTGGCCATGCTAGTTGAATGTAGCTACATTAGCCAGCTGCATTTGTCGAAGAAAACAACTTCAGATTGAAGACTGGAGTTTGAGGTGAGAAACGACGTGTACATGAAAACCTTATTATAAAGCAACATTTCGACCAATGCGTTTGGCCTCCTTCACTCTTCACCCAAATTGTTTACCTGCATTCACCCAAAGCCTGCTCGAACGTGATTGGTCGATACTCGGACTACAAACAGAAACACTTCCAATACCAAAACTTATCCCGTTGCTAGTTTGTGGATGTTAGTGATTATAAGCATGATGAGCAACATGCAGCGGGCAATCCACAGTAGTTTATATGTAGTTGACCACTGAAGTGAGTCAACCTATTAACTAGGATCTGCCCCGTCTGTATCCAGTGGTGTATATTCAGGACTAAACATTTACTTGGTTACAACATTGTCATAATAGAGTTATTAATCTTACATAGCCAAAAATAGAAACATTACCTCATTGTTATGCATCCTATTTAAAAATGAAGACAGTGTTAAAAAGACAAAACGTGCTTCCAAAACAAAGGCCCGTGCTAGCCAGATCAAGATCTTCACAAAATCAACACAAGGTACAGTGGGTCGCTTTACCCACCGTTCAAACAGCATTATTATAATATTTATAGTTCCTACATAACAGAGTCCGATCAACAGTTGAACAGCTGATGCCACACAACTGAAAAATAGTAAATCTGAGTTTTCCTGGAGGAGTCAGCCTCAACTATGATCCTTAAGACAGGATAGATCTGTGATTGTTATTGTTTTCCAATTAGTGTTCCTCTCTCTTTTCAACTCTTAACCTAAATACGGAGGCCCTGGGGGTCAAAATACGACAACATTTCTCAAAACTCAACAAAATACAACATTCCAAATATACAACTTTTCTCAAAACTCAATATTTCACAAAACACAGCAACACTACACAAAACCCAATGACATTTAGCAAGACATGACATTTCACAAAACACAGCAACACTACACAAAACCCAATGACATTTAGCAAGACATGACATTTCACAAAACACAACATTTCACAAGACAAGACATCCACACGACACATTTCATAAAACATGACATTTCGAAAACGCATTTCTCAAAACTCAACATCTAACAAAAAATAGAAACATCTCACAAAACATAACACTCAAAACACAGCAACATTTTACAAAATACTGACATTTAACAAGATTTGACATTTCACAAAACTCGGCTTTTCACGAAACATTTCACAAAACATGACATTCGAAAACACATTTCTAAGATGACAACATCTAAACAAAGCAACATTTCACAAAATACAGCAACATTTCATGAAACATAACATTTCACACAACACAAAATAACACTATGGTGAGACACAAAGTGGAAAGGGTGGGTTTGTGTTATGATTCCAACATGTTTTCCCAGGGAAACGTGTCAACCACGGATGTTTTAAATACATCTTAGTGTGTATATGCACTAATTCTTTATATTACATATATCTATGTTGTCAATCACCTTTTGTGTGTCAAACCCAGGCAGTGGCTTTTGTAAATATGTGCTCCACAAGTGATGAGTTTAAAATTTTTGTTTGCACTTCTCAATTGAAAATACTTATTCTATTTCTCACAATTATCCAACTGTCTTTGACAAGTTATCAAGGACAACAAAGACAAGCAACAGCCATTCCTTACCAAAACATGACGCAGGACAAGGTGCAGCATAATTGTAGAGTGCTCACTGACAGAAATCAATTTGAAGTGTGCTAATGGCTTAAGTCCTCCATTGGAGAGTGCTCTCATTGACTGGCATGGTGTTCTATCTGGTACAGAGCAAAGTTGGAACAATTACAGTAATCTGCTCGTGGAGTGATGGTCCTCCATGTGGAGTGGAGCTGAGGTGAGTGGTGCTCAGCGCTGATCAGCCTTCCATGACAATGAGAGGCAGTAAAGCAAGGCACTGTTTGGAGAAGTGTATGATGGGATGCCAATGTTCTACAGGGACTGGAGGTATTGATTGAGAAAACTGGCAATGACGGAAATGTTTGCTTTCACCAAAAACTTTGTTCACAATGAAAATGTGGAGAAGAGCGGTTTGTATAGCAGTACGCTGATGCAGCCAAAACTCATTCCATCAAGACAGAGTGAAATTAAAATGTACAGTGTAGGTTCATATTGGGGCTTTTATGACCAATATTGTGATCCTGATTAAACATTAACTGGCATTGCTGGTCTACAGCAACAGGCACCCAGCATAATTAAACGAGTAAAACAAATTAGAAAGTTATTTAGTGTTTCAGAACAGCAGAAAAACACGGCCCACTGTTTTTCCTCAAACATGAAAAATACAATGGTTCATCTTTACGTAACAAAAACGTGTATAAATAGTGCACACGTGTTCACTACAGCTGAGTAAATTTGAAATTTGTTACTGCTGAAGTCAATGACTAAACCTTCCACAACTGACACCTTAATATGACACCGTTAGAATTATTTTGGGAGATTTCTTGAACACTACAAGTGAATGCTCAGACAAAAGCATCAAAACCCTAACTTCTACAACCATGCTTTATACAAAGGCACCAACAGTACAAACATGTTCTGCTGGAAGGTCTGGCATGGAAGCGGAGAACGATCTGGCAGAGTGTGTGTGAGACTGGGGTCTAAATAGTAGGTGCAGCAGAGTGAGCAGGTGAGAGTGATGAGGTGGGTGAGAGATTGAGTGACAGGATAGCAGTGGCAGAGATTTGTATGCTGTGACAAATCTGCAACATACGATACACTTGTTCTTATATCAGACACACACATTCAAGAATGAAATCTTTTGCAATATTTGGGAAAACACCTCAAAAAAACATACCTGGAATTGACAAGACACACACCCACACACACACTTCAGGTAAACTCAAGTTCAGGTGGACTTTATAAACCGTGAGAGCGAGAGGAAGAGGAGATCCTATCAGAAGGCGCCTCAAAACCATCCCTTACAATACCATTTTTTGTTTCCAATTTCACTGAAATTTTACGATAATTATTTTAGTTTCGGTGACTTTACAGCAACATTGTATTGATTATCATACTGTAATTCTACTCTCCTTTGTGATTTTTGTTGTAGTTAAAACCTGCAATGGCAAAAAAGAATAAACTGGATTTAGTTTTTTTCTGAAGCTTCTGTGTTGTTGTGTTGAAGAAAGTGTGAGTAGATGTACTGAAGTGGAACCAACTTTCACAGAAGCCTGGATGAGAAGATGAACAAGGTATACAAAGTACTGAAGACTGCAGTGTTGTGTATGAAGTACATCAGTGTGTTGTTGCTGCTTTGAAAGAGTCATTCAAATGGGAGCATGTTGTTGCACAAATGGCTTTTGAAATAAAGATTGTTTGACTTTGATTGCAGAGCTTCATTTTGATATTGAAGTGAGATGTTTATCTCCAAGTGTTGTGTTTGTTTTGACTTTATGTAGAATTTGGACACAATAAGCCAAATGCCACAAAAAGTGTGTTGGCAAAATATAATGATGGATGTTAAAAATAAAATTGGGGCTCTTGTGATTTTTTAATTCCACTCTTTCAAATGGTGCTTTTGATATAAAGGCGACAAATATTCCATCCTTAATTTATACCATAAACATATTTTAGTACCAACAAATGGCTTCGTCCATGTTCTTGCACTTTCCCTTTCAGTAAAACTCACACAGAATGCATGTATATAATGTGTGTTAGTAAAGAAAGGAAATGACAAAAGGCATTTCAACAATAAGCTGGTCAGTTACTGAAATAGAATGTATTTAATCAATATATAAAATGTAGATGTATATAGTGCCCAATGTTCCCTCTAAGCTGCGCGCTTGAGCAATCGCGCACTGCTCGCACATTCTCAGCGCACAAGAAAATCTATGCAGCGCATAAAATAAAATTCAACATAAACGTATTAATTAATATCTAATATTAGTCCTAATCTTATCTAATCAATTAAACCAATAATAATAATAATAATAATAATTTTGTTTTCTGTACTATTTTGCAACGTAACTCAGTGAGTGACAGGTGTCCAGCCAATGATACGATTCGGTTCACTTACGCTACGCAGCCAATCATAGCATTGACACTATTGCCCTGCCCATTCGCGCCGTGCAGGTTAGCTAGCTATCAACAGTGCGGCGGAGTTACGAGACGCAAATGCTAACCCCTTATCATGGCGAAACGAACGGGCAGCGACATAAAGTCAAAGCAAGAAGCAGACGAAGCCATCAACCTGGACAAAGTGTACAACCATTGGAGAAGTGAGAAGGACAGACGTGAAAAATAAGGTAAAATTTAAGTCAGATTTGTGCATATTCTAGTGACATTTATTAAGATTTTTTACTTATGGATATTAATCATTAAATTATGTTACTACTAGATAATTTATGGGTAGTAGAAATGATAATAAAAAACTGAGTAATTACATATTTTACAGACAGAGTTACAGGAATTTACACTGTATCACAATCTACAGCACACGTCATTGTGCAAAATGTGAATGTTTTAATGTGAACAAAATGTTATTTCTGAAAGGTGTATATGTATAATTTCTTCCAGAACAGGACCCTCACACAGGCCACAACAGGACCTCACACAGGCCAAAGCAGGACTCTTCCCATGGCCAAGCAGGACTCTCACATAAAACATACTACACATCTCATGAACAACAAGATTTTTGTCTTTTTCCTTTAAAGTTTGTCAAATCACTTATATTAAAAGTAAACTAGTGAAAATTGCTGCTGTAATTTGATTCTTTTAATAAGCCATGTAACTTGCTATGATCCAAGGTTTTGAACAGGTGTGATACTGGTGTGTGGCCACAGCGTGCACATCTGATGTTGCTCACAGTGGTCCTCAGTGTGCTCAGGGAGCTTGTGTGTATGCCCAGACACATGAAAAATTAGAGGGAACAGTGATAGTGCCCAATATATTACATTATTTCCATTAAGTGAAGGCTGGGTTTGTGATAATTCACTGCCGGCAGTGGTAGTGTTACTGTATGCAGCTTGTTCTCATTCTCCCTTCATGCTCTACTAGCACTGGTGCTCGAACAGAGAGCTATATCATACTCAGCACATCAAGGCTCAGCACATATAGGATAAACAATGCCACTGTCAAACCCATCACTTGGCTCCGTCCCAAAATCAATTCCCCACACTCTTCCTGGATTAGCCATGGATGACTTAATTGATTCAGCACAGTCAAGTGATCTTCAAATAAACAGGCTTTTCCAACTTGAAAAGGGAGTGACAGCCACAAAACCTGAACTCTCTGTAGATGACAAATCATTCCTGCAGGCGACAGACGTTATTCTTAACAATGGTGGCTGGCTGCCGCTGAAAAGATATCTTCTGTCTCTCCAACATTCCTATAGGCTACGAAAAATGGGTGAAGAGTGAAGCAAAACCGGCGATGGGTCATTGCTGCCGTTTACTAATCGAGAAGTCTTCAAGATAAATTTCTGTGATAACGGATATGCCTTGTGGTTAGAACATGCCTCCGAGGTGTCGGGGAGAGTGAGACGAAGAGTCTTTTTAGGGGTTTTCCTGACTTTGCTTTTACACCACAGTTTAATCTTGCCTCGGAGCGGCAGAATGACAGACAGAGCGATTAACACTAGTTCTATCAGAGTCCAGTTAAGCGACGGCTGCTCTCAGTGGACTTCTTTCTGTGCCCAAGCCCTACGGAAGCAACATTGTCATTGTAGTGTACAGTAACTTCAACTTATTCCCAGGAATATTTTCAAGCTCATGTTCAAAATTCAGCATGTGGGAAATGTTAAGTTGATATGTTTAATTGATATCATCACATTGCTCAGTATCAAGTTATACTTCCAATTTCCCCACAAAATGTAAAAAACTTCTTTCAAACGGAGTCTTCAACAGAGTCACAGGGAGTGAGTGATATGTATCCACAGCTCTGTTGAACATCATCAGACAGGAAACAGGGAAGTGTTTACTGCTCTGCCAGGAGGATGTGCCTGTACAGCTTTCTCCCTCAGCAGGCAGACTGAGTGGGGAGATTGCAGAGGGAGGTGGGAGCAGGATGGAAATGATGTGTAATTTAAAATCATGGAATTAGTGTCAAAATACCCTCAGACACAAGTTCTCGTACTTTGTTCAAGGTTTGCACAAGCAGAGGTAAAGTAGGTAGGCAAACATTTAAAGACATGTTGAGACATGCTCATTACAGACAAAGTCTGCCATCTTTCTTGAAGATCCTAGAAACATTTTTGTTTAAAAGGATTCCCATTCATATAAATGACATCTCTCGTCTATACAGACATCGGCATGGTGTCCACAAAGGTCATTCCATCTGTGATTCACCTAACTGACAAAATATCTAAAGCACTTGATAGTATAATATTTCAAGGTATTCCAAAAGCATTTAATGCAAGTATTCATATGATTGCATTTAGTCAAGTGCAGAAATATGTTTTTCATGACAGCATCCTGTATGTATGGTTATAAATCAGACCGTGACTATCACGGTGTGAGCGGTCACCTCTAGGGTCACTTTTATTACCTCTGCCAAAAAGGTTTTCTTTTCAGTTTGGTGTTTGTTTGTCTGTTTGTCAGCAGGATTATAGAAGAAGAATACTGCGCCATAGGTCTTGGTGGAGGTCCGCACTCTCCAAGTGCCCTTCTAGTTTCTTACTTTTAATGTTTGTAGATGACATAGGATTGGTTCATTTGCACTCAAATGTTCCATGAGGGTTAGGGTTAGGCTAACCCGAAGATAACTGTCACGAGGACACATTATGTCTCTCTGTCCGTCCATTCAGCCCTTCTCACTACCCCAGGTAGTCTTTCTATGGCCATTCTCCACCCACCCAACAAGATGCCCTCAAACTTTCCCTCCATCCCAGTGACCTGATCTCCACAATAACCAGCACACCATATGTCATTTCACCATAAATTCTATTCTATTCATTTCACCCTTAGTCTCACCAGACCTATCTCCACACTGTGTCAGCACTGGAGAAATATCCGGTTGCACTCATCATCATTCTGGTATCAGGGAGAAAAGAGGCTCCGTCTCATTTGTATTTCTTTAAACCAGAGGTAGCAATACTATGGCACCTGGTTGCCCGCAGGGACCACGTGAGTTGCCCGCAAGGCATGTATGTTTTAAAATAGCACTAGTCACCATAGAGCTCTGTCTAAAAAAATGTAGTTGCTGTTCTTTTTGAATCAAAGACGCTTGCATTAATGTCGATTTTAAAAGGACAATATTTCTTGTTGGGTACCTGGAGGCGCACAGCGGACAGCCAGGACGAGGCCGCCGCACTGCACTGGGTTTTCAGGTTCCGAATGGTTGGCACTTCCCGTTGGTGCCGGACGCGTCAATATAACAGCTGTGATTTTGAACAAAATACACAATCATTGTTAATAATTACTGTGAGGAATAATGAACATAAGCATGTGATCAGACGGTCTCTTCACATATATTATTATTATTAAAAGGTGATCTGTGCAATTTTGTTATTCAGGAAGTTTGTATCAAACAAGTAGCCCTTCTTACTGCTCAGTATTGAAGTAGCTCTCTAGCTGAACATGTTTAGAATGAAATTTGAAATTGTCTAAACTTAGACAAAGAAATAGTCCAGACAGACTGTAAACAGCTACTTGACAGGTTTGTGCGTGTGAGGAACAAGTAGAAAATGAAGTTGGATGTGTATCGCGTGTATCAATTTATTGATGATAATTTGATTACATCAAGCATTGTGGTAGGTCTTTTAATTTAATTTAATTTGAATTACATTTTAACATGAATTTAGCTGACAATTTAATTGGGATGTTGAGACATTTTTCATTTCGGCATATTTAACATCCTCTGGTGACAAGGACTATCATCAGAAGGGATGGGTTGAACAAGAGAAATGCATTCCATCTTCTGTTTTCTTTTTTCCGTCTTTCCAATTCATTAATCTCAATTAGGAATCATTTAATGACTCAAGTCTCAGTAAGTTCCTTGGAATCCTCATTGATGTAAACCTGAGTTGGAGAGATTACATATAATTGGGAAAACAAAGGAAGCGCTCGGAGCCTGGACACAGAGGCCTACTTGTAAAGAAAGATCCTGAACAACGGGACAAAGCCAGAATTCCGCCAGATCCTGAAAATCTCACTTTAGTGCGAGATTCAAATATTACAGGTCCAGGTCTATCACAGTCCAAGTTATAAAACATTATCATCTTCTCAGTTTGCTTTGAATACAAATCCAGGGATCACAATGGTACTGTTGTTTAATCACACTGATAAAGTCGCAGACTTAAGAGACAACAGTGTGTGGACGGGGCTGACAGTGGGAAGGAAGCCTTTACAGAAAATTGCGAGTATAAAGAAAAATCAGTTGAAAGATGGAGGCGAGAGCATAAACATGGGAAGAGAAATAGAGTGAGCTAAGGTGTGGAAGGGGGGGGTAGTTGTGGTGGGGTTTAGTGTGAAAGGGGTTAATAGCAAAGTGGAGGCACAGAGCTGATCGAAATGCAGAGCGCGTCCCCCCAGCCCTGTGCTCAGTGATGAGTTGGAGCTGAGATCTGGCACCCGCTATAAAGGAGCTCATTGAAAATAATTCAGAGTGACGGCTGTGCAGGGAGGGAGACAGGGGAGGGAAGGGATGGGGGGTGGCTGGGGGGGGTTTGGGGCAAGGAGGTTGGGAGGCAGAAGGTGGTATAGCTACAAAGGGAGCTAGATGGAGAGTGAAAAGGGTAGAGTAGGAAGAAAGAGAGGTGGAGATTAAAATACGAGGGGAGACGGGCATGGACGATAGTTGATAAGGTGAGAGGGGGCAGAATTATAGTCAGTGTGGAGAGAAAATTGAGCTTTGTGTGAAGAGGTGTATGGTATTGCGGTGAGAAATCATACAGGATGCATCACTGCAGCTGCAATCAAATCAAAAATCAAAAATACCAACAATCAAAGTTTTAAGCCACCACTGTTATACCACACTACACAGAATGGACAAAAAGATGCCTAACACAGTGGTCATATGATGTGAGATTGAAGATGGCTATACGGAGGATTCTCATGCTTACAATGCCATCGGACAACTCAAAATGGCAGCTGCCAGTTTTTCACTGAATTAATGGAGATATCAACCACATTAGAAAAATCAAGATACTTTTTTGACATTCATAATTAGCACAAGTAAATCAAATTGAGTTACAATTTTCAAGGCAAGGTTAAAAATCCGCAAAACAGGAACAAATGACTTTTAGTAGCGAGGGAATCAAGAGGTAGCCTGATATCGCCAGACCAAACCGCAAATTGAATTAGTCTGGAACCTCTCAGTTGGTTTTTGATTTAAATGGACGTAGATCAAGATGCCTCTTGGAAAAATTGGATAGACCTACAACCAATTAGAACAAAGAAACATGTGACATACCACAGAGCGACAGGGAAATGTAAACAGACTACAGCAGCAGAGATGAGTGATGGTGTAGCATGTCCATGAACAAGTTTTGCCATATTTGCCATCTGCGTTTTTGACTTTGCCTGGGAACCAGATGAATCTGCAAGCTCATGTTTTATTTGCAGTGACAGATGCATTTGAGATTTGGCGACGTACGGCTATATGCGATAGCAGCTTCAACAGAATGTTCCACAACAGCTGCAGCCATCTTTGAAAATGCCTCAACAGTACTCTGCGGCCCTGCGACTAGAGTCACCAGAGCCTCCGACAGAGACGACTGTGTCGTCCCACACAGGCCCACCACCTTTGGTCAGACGGTTCTGTCTGTCATACCCTCTGGAACACTTTACCATCCTCCGTTAGGGAGTGCCCAAACTTCAGCACTTTTAAAAAGGACATGAAGGGATGGCTGTTGTCCACCCAAACTTGTGCACATCGATAGTTTAACCTGGGTTAGCAGTATTAGTGTCATGGATATGTGATGTACTAATGGTATATGAATGAATGAAACCTTAAATGTGCAAATTAATTAATGCCCTTATGTGCAATATATCTGTGTGCAATATGATGAATATGAAATGTCTTCCTTACACTGATATTTTTTGTGATGTTTCTTTTATATAGCTATATGCGATTCCTTTTTTATCCATTGTTAACTTTTTATTATCGAACTATTGTGTATTGTCACCTACAGACTTTAATTGATTTTAGTTTATTACTATTGCACTTTGGCATGACCTTTCCTTTAGGATATTCCTGTACATTCCAGCCTGTACATTCTGGCGGGGACAGACAATGGAAATCAGCCTTGCGGCTGTAATTGGGTGCATTTACATTTTAATTTAAAGTGTTCATCAATGTACATTGTCCCTCTCGAACAAATAAAACTAAACTAAACTGTACAGTCATCGTCTCGAACACGGCCCACATTAGATAAATAGTTGTGATTGGCCCAGGCTGCTGGAAATCTGTCCAAAGCAGAGGGGGCCCAGACGCATCTGCCAGAACAAATAAATCACGCTCGCAGATTTGTCTGGTCCCCAGGCAAATCAAGAGGGAGGCTATTCCACAACCTAGAGGCCACAGCAGAAAAGGTGTGATCCCCCTGGTGCTTCACTTAAGACTGTGGAAACACCAACAAAAGAAGAACTACGAGACATAGATGAAGGTTTAAAGATGTAAGTAGGTGCCACTGAATGCCTTTAAAATAAACACTGGAAGCCATTGAAGAGAGGCCAGTGAAACAAGCAGTTCCAATGAGCTGCACCCAGGACAAGAAGGACTGAACTATAAAACAAATAGAAAATGAAGGTAGTCTTTGCATGTTTAACTACCTTCAGATCAAGCAGTAAGATGCAAGACTTGATTTTTGCAGTTTTTGCAGTTGAAGAAAATTGCATCAATCCACTGAATTGATTTGCCTCTAAAAGTTTAGATCAGAATTAAAAGTTGAAAAGATCTCTGTCAGTGTTTTTAACATACTCAGTGAACTCTATCCTAATCAGGGTTGCGGGGGGGGGGGGGGGGGGCGGCCTGGAGCCGATCCCAGCTGACACTGGGTGACGGCAGGGTTCACCTGGACAGGTCAACTATCTCAGGGCTGACACAAAGACACAGGCAGCCATTCACACATAATTTAGACTCATCAATTACCGAAGCTGCACGTCTTTGGACTGTGTGAGGAAGCCAGAAAACCTGGTGAGAACATGCAATGGCCACACAAGATGAAAAATTATATTTTGTCTCCAAAAATCCACCTCAATCCTCTTATATTGTTATTTCAACCAACAAAAATTGTACTCTTGCAGTGTTTGCAGAATCCAGCATTTTCATTGCTGGGTACTTTACGAAGGAAGGAGTAAGCCTCCTGGAGCTCTTACGAAAAGGCCGACCGTCTCTTCAGCATGACAGCTGAATGGTTAATGGACTTGTACAGAGCTTTTCTAGTCGAAACCAGCAGAAGTGTGGCTTGCTAGATGCAATGAATACCTCCGGTTGATGTTATGAACCCAGACACGACAGCATTTTGTTTCCCGGGATATCTGGGACTTCCACCACATGTACAACGCAGCTATAGTGGCTATTTCAGCCATGATTGGTGAAACCTTGTCTCCACGAAGGTCAGCCCGCGCCTCCTCTGTTGGCGCGTCTAGCGCGAGTGATGTAAATAAGCACAGACGATACAGCAATCATCTCCTGCAAGTTACGCAACATGAACATTTGTGGCGGTGCTAGAGGAGAGGTCAGGATGTCATTAGCAATGTTAGGGTGACTCTTCTGGGTGTATAAAATGCAGTAAATAATAGAGCATGCACTGCAATATTAATGATACTTAGCTGTCCTCGCCCAAAGAAACTTTCTTACTGTGTGATACAACTAAACAAAGGTTCCTCAACACTTTCACCCATGTGCCAAACGCTTTGCTCACCTAAAAGCCCCAACACATCAGCACACTGCTTAAGGCATCACAAGTTGTCACCTTACTGTGGCTGTCTGACCACTATTGTCAACACACAGAGATGAGAGGAGGTTATAACCCAGCTGCAGGGTGAAAGTTAACATCGTACTGCTAGCGTGGGGACGGAGATGTCACCACACGACCAAATGACTCGTCTCAGAAGAAAAAGAAATAAAGAAGATAGAAAAATAGGGGGAGACAGGCTGTATGGTGGAGGAGTGAGAGGTGTAAGTCATGACCTCTATTAAACTGTGCAAAGCTCATCTGGAGGAGCAGGCACATCTTTTACGCAAATGCCACTGTGTTAAGCACACAGGGAGCCTGCAGAGAGGCAGGCGGGGGTTAATGGGGCTTGATGCACTGCAGGGGGGCAAGATGAGGATGGGATGGGTAAGGCAGGGAGATGGGGGCTACTGATGATGCGTTAGACCACAGCAACACCCAGCTGGGACTTCAACACCCTGTTCCAGAGCTGTTACCCTCTATAGTCTAAGTGCTGTGTGTATGCTGAGGTGGAAAGACTATTTTACACATCCAGACAGAGTAACATAAGCATTTATTTCAAACTGTTGTTTTTTTCTCCACTTGATTAATGGTATTCCAATGTCCTCTCTCTTTTCACTCTGTTTTTGGTGTCCATTAACTTCTGAGAAAAAGAAGTGTCTGTTCAACTGCTAAATGCTCCACAGTGATCACCAGCTGTTTGCTCATCACTAACATCAGGACCTCTTTGATGTTACACATAAGACGTTTATGGACCTGTGCAAATTTTTCATAGTTCTAAGCAGAGGTCGACGGACTGTGTTTGAATTTTTAAAGGTCCATATAATAACAATGGTTTGGTGCAGGAAAAAACGATTCAAACTGAAATCAGAAAAAGTACTTTTGTGACAGCTATTTTGCTTGTTGTGGCATGTCACAGACTTGCCTATTAATTATAATATTACTAAAACAGCTACAAGAGTAGCAAATGTGCCACTTGTCGTTCTCCCAGCTGGAGATGTGCCAGCGGCGTCGGGTTGGCTTACGTCACCTCAGTGCTCCTGTTGGTTGTGCAAATGCAAACAGAAAAAGAGATGTATTTCTTTCAGGGAGTCCCAGAACAGTTTGGTTCAGAACGGCAATGGTCATTTGGGCTATCTGTACTTTAAACTGAAGTTGGAGGGTCGCAGAACTTTCTGTAGGTGAAAAACAAATTAATTGGCATTTGGCCTCTATTTTGATCCAATACTTAGACAACGAGAAAGTAAGTATTTTAATTTCTCATATCATTTTCAAAAAAGATAAATCACAATAAAGTACTTCAAGAATGTCAAGAATCTGCATCGTCCCAATAAAGTTATTTACACACCAGTGGTGTGATGACTAGAAAAAACACTGGCCTGTAAATATGTATATATATATATATATATATATATATATATATATATATATATATATATGTCCGGGGATTTTATTATGTGTGTTATTCTGTGTGAAAGTATTCATCACAAAAACAACAGTTTCAAAAAATATATTGATGTGAGAATTAATCGCACAGAATATAAAACATCACTGGTAAAGGCCTGAAGGAGAATGAATAAAACGTGTCACCTCCCCTCTGCGCTGCAGCCACTGACAGACAGGCCAGTGTAATACACACCAACACCAGGGAGTTCACAGGTATATCTGTGTTCATTCAGCTGCATGCACTTTAGCGCCTCTGACAAATGAACCATGTTTTCTCTCTAAACTGTGAGTGCATAAAAGCATGCAGGACTCATGAAAGCACATATTCATAAATCAGTGGACAATGGTGCATTCACTGGTCAATAGAAACGCCCTGCACAAGCTCTCACAAAGCACGTACACCTCCGAATAGATAGTTGAGCCTTGGCTCATTGCTTGGGCCACTTTCTGAACACTACCACGTCTATGATGAGATATCGAGCTGGGGCTTTTACACCGCACTCTGATTTATAAAAGACTATCTCGGAGCATGCTGCCATCCTCACTCTCTCACCACAGCAGCTTTTCAACTTTGAGAGGTGGGTGGGGGGAATTCACAAGGGATGGGGGGAGTGAGGAGTTGTCCAGGGAGGAGAATAAAGTTAAGCGACAAATTTGAACTTGGAAGAAAATCTGATTAATTCTAGAATAAGTCTAACAAATCAAATCCAACATCCTTGAATAAGCCAAACAACTGGCAAGCAGCTTTTGGCAAGAGATGCAGAAGAGAGGGGAGGGAGGTGGGGGGTGGCCATGAGGATGAACCTCCTCACTATCTGCAAGTGGAATCAAATCACAGCCGCTCGCTTTTTTTTCTTTTTCCAATAAGCGATCAATTTAGCGCAGCTTGGAACATTGCGGTAAACATCGACGGAGTCATTTTCTGGCATATTAATGTTTACATCCAATCAGCAGGATGTGGGGGCGGCCTAATTAACTTAATCAGCTGGTGGAATGCACCAGCAAATGAGAGCCCCACCTAGGGACCGCACACAATTGATCACTTCAACCGACTCTCCACTCAATTGTTTCTTGACAGCCCTTCAGAGCACCTGAATTAGTGAGGGTGCATATGGTGATTCAAAAAAGCAATTTTTCCCTTCTTCTTCCTTTCTCACAACCATGTTTGAAAGAGATACTGCCAGCACCATAATCTAAGTTTGTAGAGGGAAGAAATAGTTGGCGCAAGGAAGCGTCAGCAAGCAGCAGCACAATAATATTTTCAGTTATTCCACCCAGCAGTTTAATTACTACTGGAAGAGCACAAATGATCAAACTGAATATGTTCTCCATTTTGGAGCAATGATTTCTTTCTCTGGCATGAAATTGATCAAGAATTGATTTGGGATGGGATGTGAATGTGGGATATGGATGATTGCAGACAATCAGTGAGTTGCACCCAAGTTATGCCTCTTTAGTGTGGGCTCAACTATCAGTTTCTTTCATGTAGCAGAGCCAGAAGCTACTGTGTGTGAGGGTGTGTCTGGGAGAGTGTGCGTGTTTTGAGGGGGGAGGGAAGGGAGGCGAGGCAGCAATATCAGACCAAGACAGAAAAAAAAGTCTGAACCCAAACACAATAATAAAAACCCAGGCGTTATCTTCTCTGCTCCCAACACACACCACGCCTCTGCCTCCATCCCTGCCCATCTCTCTCTGTCTTCTTCTCTCACTTCTCCTTTTTTTTCTAAACTAGCCTTGCTTCCTTTCCTCACCACCCTCCCTGCGTATGAAAAATCAGCAAATAAAAGTTACATTAACCCAACAATGACCTTTCCCACGTAATACACTGCGGCCTGATGGGCCAACCCGGGAGCTTCATCGAAAAGCTGTCATTCTCTGCTATCCCAAGCACTGCCTGGGGAACATTTACCGGATAATTAATATATTAAATGCATGAAAAATAGTTACACAGGGGCCCCTTTGTCAGCTCTTCCGCTGCATGGGGGAAGAGGGATACAGCCTGTGAACCATCAATATACAAGCATCCTACTTCAATGGGCCATCATAAAAACTGCTCATAATTTTATAGCTTCATTCGCGGCCCCCGCTGTAAAGGAAGGCCATATTTCCTCGTAATTCACTGGAGCTCGCCGTTGCTTTTTTATGATTTGGCGGTTTTAAGCTGCCGCTGCCGCCGCAATTATGAAGGCGCTCCTGGCCCCGGCGTGAAGGACGAGCAGGGGTCAGTGACGAGAGGAGGCGTGACGAAGTGTGACAGAGGTCCACCAAACGCACACACCACCTTTGGCTTCCTGCACCTTGGTGCTGGTGGCGTGCAGATCAGTCAGTCAGCCCTGCTGTTGTCCTCGCAGTCATGAAGAGCTCACATGAGATGCTGTGGATCAGCAGGTTTAAATTCTCCCTGTGACTGTTTCTGAGGTGGAGTTAAGATGTGGCCATTAAAGGGCCAGTTTACCTGTGTTACAAAAGAACCGGGCAAATAACCAGATACCACATAATAGTATCGTAGACTACCTTTAACTACTGCTGCAATTAAGTACATTGCATGATTATATATTGGTGGTTTATTTTCACAAGTTAACTGAAATAATTTGTAGAATCAATTTAGTAATCTGTTTACTTGACCCAGAGGATCTTAAACATTCTGGACTGTCTGAGATGAAAGTTGATAGAATTAGTTGTAATTTAGTTGAACTCTAGAGAGTTTAGAGCATTGTGCTAAAACCTTTGGACCAACAAACCAATCAATAAAGGTGACACACAATCATTTGCTGAGATACAAGTTATTTGCGAATTCAGATTTTACTCAGAATTTTTACTTTAAACTTAGAACTCGATCAAAATGTTGACGTGTGGCCCCTGATCCTTATATTTGGCTCAGACAGTGCAGTAGTGTTGGGAGACACAGGCAGATGTTTAACCAAAACATGCCATTAGACCACATATTTCTTTTTTATGTGTATTTACACCCCAAGTAAGTTTGCTATTAATAGTACACCTTTTAAATTGAAATTGTTACGTCCAAGTGTTTGTGGCGTTGACGTTGGGGGGTGACTGTGGCTCACTGGTAGAGTGGGTCTTCCTTCAATCAGAGGCTTGGTGGTTCTTTGTATGGTAGCCTCTGCCGTCGGTGTATGAATGGGTGTGAATGGGTGAATGATGACATGTAGTGCTAAAGCGTTTTGAGTGGTCGGAAGATTAGAAAAGTGCCATACAAGTACAGTCCATTTACCATTTACGTATTGGATTGGCTAATCCCTGCTGCATACGTGCCCTGTCATTTTTCAAAGAATGAACAAAAGATTGTTTGCTGATATGGATACTTTGATACTTGTTTACTGTGTTGTTTTGTATGTTTATGTTAAGCACTTTGAATTACCTTTGTGTGCTCCATAAATAAACGTGCCTTCTACATGGCTTATATTCTAATTTGACAGAATGCAAAATCATGTGAATTTTGCAATAAAAAACAGACATGCTCCATTTCTCAGTCTGGTTTTTGTGTGATTAAACAGCAGAGTGCTATTTTCATGGTAAATGAACTTGAGGCCGTGTGATGGCTATTATCCTCCTACAGACACATGGACAAATACCCAGAAATTGTACGTGCACAGATCAGCAAGCGCACATGCATGTAGACAAATACAGGAGCATATGCTTGCTGGTGTGAACAAACACACACAGTATGCTTGTGCACGGAGAACATATTTGCACACCCTTATTGAGAAATGACAGACATATTCACCCACATGTCATATAAACACTATATATGCATATTTCCTGGCATGAAATGTTTTCCCACATATATCTCATTACAGTAAGATTGAACTGCAGCCTTGCATGTACAGTAAAAAAACAGATAGTGTGTTTAATTATGTGACATTATAGTGAAGTGAACACAAACTCCAAAATCAATATTGGAGTATGTTACAGTTCTACTAACTTATGTGTGATTATTCAAAGAACACAGTAAAACGTGACCTGCTTAATTTCTTAGGATATCTCTCTGTGAATTCCACACAATGCACTGCCATATATGTAATCACGCCTGCACTCTTATGCGTTACCAAGACATATACCCTAAGACCTAGACGTTGATAATAGCCCTATTCATTAAATATTACTCTTGTCAAAGCCGTGCTGCGGGTGGAAGGGCATTTCATTTCTGATGAAATACAAGCCTGAAGAAAGAGGCAGAGATCCTGGAGGAAGCCACATTAATTCTCTGGAGAAAATGCCCCCGATTCCACAAAATGACATTCTGTACCGCTAGCATTTTATAATGTGACACAAATGGCATTGAGGTACAATTTAATACCAAAATACTGAGTCAGGAGAGCTTTCCTAGGATTCAGTGAAGGAAAATCACCAGACTGGAAGGTCAAGCTAAAACTCAAGTACTACTTTGTTATTTAAACACGGTAGCGCAGAAGTAACTTATCACCCTAATAACAAGGGGAATGTGCAATTTAGCTTTGTGACTGGAACACAGGGGCATATATTTACTCACCGGGAACCGTGGGTGTGTGGGGATGCAGGCCGAGTGATTAAGAGCTCTTCAGAAGAAGAATGCATGCATGCATGCCTGCAAATCGTCAGTAGCAATAACAAAATGATATGCTTATTATACATAAACTATAAAAACTGAGAATAAAAATATTCAATTCAATAAATAATGTATTATTTCCTTTGGTATTTTTGTCACATACAGATGATTGCAAGATAACATGTATGTAGATTGTGTGTGGTCAAGTCTGTATTTGATCATGTGATAAGATGATACGATGGTTTGTGTGTGTGTGTGTGCTTCATAACTAACGTCGGCCCATCATAATATGGTGCACTGGGGCCCATCATAACTACCGTAGGCCACTGCTGACACAAGTCATGTCTTTATTGGTTCATGTAACACACTGTGATCCATACTGATAGATGAGTCAAGTTGTTCTTTTGTTATTGGCCTAAAAGTAGTCACATTTAAATGTACCGAGTAAAAAGACGCTTGGCCTCACTGTGGCACTCATTTTTACAGTTGGAAAAACACAAGCAGGATTAGAAAAGGGGATTGCAACTTTCTAGCTAGCTACCCAGGTACGTCCATTAAAAATATAGAATGAGGAAGTGGCCACAAAATTTGCCACGAGCCTGGACAAGGGTCTTCATCCTTCCAGTTAAGCGCTCATTCCCTCACCTATATTTCCTGTACAACTAAACATTGTGCATGCAGACAAAGTGTGCTGGTTTCTCTGTTCCACACAGACAAGCACTTTGATTGATGCAATCACACAAAGCATCAAAACAAATGTTGTTAATGAGAATAAACAATGCTACTAGTTTTGATTTGTTTCTGGGAGCTTAACTGGGCTTTTTATTAGACCTTTATTAGATCTTGCTGTGAAACGTCAGTAAGAATCCGACTCCGCAACCAACCAATGTTTTAGTCTATTCAAATGAATCCCAATTTGAAAATCGCATGTCAAATTAACTCAGATCTCCCATTTAGGTCTGGATGCGATTGGCCTCTGCCTCCTCTCAATCCTATTCCCTCTACTCCAGGGAACCACATTCATGTGCTCCCAATTCAAAAAGAAAGAGGAGGGGAGAGAAAAAACAGGCTGTTGTAGCCAAACTGGTGAGCCAGCATTGTGAGTGTACAATATGGAGTATAGGTGATCCCGGAGAGCTCACACTAAGCAAGCTTAATCCTGTTGACTAAGAATGGGCACAGGGAGCCATGCCAGCCAGCATTGAGCTGTGGGTGTGTGAGGCGATGACAGGGGAATTACTCACTATGGCAAGGGTGGTCCTCAAAAGCATGAGCTGCGGCTGCTGATGGCTGCCAGTGGGCAACAGCGCTGGGACAAGCTTACTAGTTGGCTGGTTCCCTGCTACAAATCCCCACTCACACTGACCGGAAGTGCTGCAGGCCAAGGCTTTCATGGCTTTAACTTGGGAACTGTTGCTTTTGAACTGTGAGTTCTGAAATGTATGACATCCTGGTTACAGGGAGGGAGGTAGCACATAGAACTAATGGAAACAGATGATACTATCTACCAAATGAGTGCAGTTATGATGGTTTGACAAGTCATGGGTCAAACCTATTGCTAGCAAAAAGCTTTTGAAAAAATCCTTCATTACGTTCAACAACGTTCTACAAAACACAATCATGGCAGCCCCAATGTGTCATGGGAGTTCACAGGTAGGACCCAAACGCAAGACCACAGGAGATAGAAGTTACTATTAACAGGTTTTATTGAGACTGTGTGAAGGTGTGGAGCCCGTGGTCCGACACCCGAGTGGCAGAGCGACGGTGTGAGGCCCGTGGCTCGACACCGGAGGGCTGGCAGCTTGACGGCGAGAGTAGTCCGTGTCACACAAGGAGGGCAGAGCGGCGGAGTGTAATCCGTAGACCACAAGGAGGGCAGAGGATGCCACGGGGTTGACGCGGGTGAAAGACGGTACGACCTGACCACCCCAGACTGCAGGACCAGAGCTTATGTAGTGACAGGGGACTCATTAGTGGGCCCTGAGTCTGGTGTGTCAGGCTGCAGGAGGTGATCGGCTGGAGTGCCCTCAGCTGTGCACAATCAAGGGTGCGGCCATGGGAGGTGTCTGGAGGCAGAGGACAAACAGAGCACATGGCACACAATAACAAACAGGGGAATGACAGGACACATGAGGAGAGGAGATCAGGGGAAACACACACCGGGTCAGACAGGGATCCTGGATCCTGACACAATGTAGGGAAGGTTAGCGGAAGATTGTGCTAATGAAAAATGCGCTATGATGGCCAATACGTTCAATAGTAAGTAATAGTAATAGTGTGTCCTTTATGTAATGAGGTGGAAATGATGTGGTTGCAGGCGGCTGTCCATGTAGTGCATCCAAGTTGCAAGCAAAATACCCGAGTTCACCTTAACCATACCATAGTAACCATGCACAGATACTGTCGAGAAAAGAGCCCAGTTTTTAAAACATTGGCTTGAATATTAACATTCTATACGATGATAGGGATCATTGGGAGTTATTTGGTTTGCAGTAAATTCATTAAATCCCAAATGAATTCCAAATTATCGGAAAATGACTTGTAGTTCTGCATCATTAAAGCTAGGGCTGGTAATGTTGAGGAACGCAATGAGTGCACGGGAAAAGTGCATGTAGACAGGTGGACAGGCTTACAGTCCTGCGACAGCTACAGATAACTTCTAAGCATTTGATGTATTTGATTTAGGATTAAATGAGCATTTCAACAAATATGACAAAAATACTTTTTTAAACATTTCTAATCCTCACTTTAAACCTCATATCATAAGGTCAAAATCTACTTTAGATTTTGTTGGTATTGTGTTTACATGTGCAATTGATCTTCTCAGCTGGCACTTGGCAAAAATGTCAAACTGTTCTTTAAAATGAGTTGCTGCATCACTTTAGCAACATTTTGAAGCTTTACCCAACCTCAAAACTGTATTTGTTTATTACTAAGTTATGTAGTTGTAATGTTGGATAAAATGAACAACCACTGACTGCTGTGATGTCTTCATGTAGCTCTATAAAATGGTTCGACAACCTGTATTATATTACGCTGTACATTCAATTTAAATTCAAATTGAAACTGGTTAAACAGGAGTTTTAGCCTGCACACTAGGAGAAGCCTGTTTTATCAAAGTTTTTCTGTCGTAAAGGTTTTGTTTATTTCACAAAAAGACAGAACAAAAAGCAGTAGCAGTAGGAGTAGTAGTGCAGCACAGTAGAAAGAAGACCAGTCTGGGGAATCAGTTCCATCAGCAGCACAGACCTGGGATCACTGGTGCCCGATAACAATGTAAACCTTTGATTACCTCACAATGTGAACGGCTCTTAGAAGATTGCTCCCTATTTTAAAATACCACATTCCTAAAGAGCGATTGTTTCTGAATAGTAGCATGATTGGCAGAATGCATGCACTAATTCAACACCCAGCCCTGCTCTGAAGGTCAGGCTTTAACAGCTTTAACAGAGGAAAATCCTATGGAAATGAGCCGACCTGTTGGAATCTCTCACTTCAGATTAGCGCTGTCTAACCGATTAGCACATTCTCATACACGTAGAGCCATAAGGAGCGGAGACGACGGCACTTAAAAGCTACATTGTTCTGCAGAGTGAACATGTCAATCCTAATTCCTTTAGCCGCAGTTAACAACCCATCAGCAAACTGGCAGTTGCAGATTGAACACTGGTTGAGTTTTAGTCCTGAGCCAAGATCCTCCCGAAGCATTACACCAGGGTGTCATCCTCTAATTCCATGATCTAGATTGAGGGAGAATACACAAAGAATACCCCCCCCCCCCCTACACCACCACCCTGGCACACTTCTTCACCCTTAAATGACTGAATATGAGCTGGTTAATCAGCTCCACTTGAGGTTAGTGAGGTGATACAGACTGACATCTTCCACCATGTCCACCACGAAGGGGCCTCCGCTCGCCCCTTCAGTGAGAGCAACGAGATGGGAGGGACTCCTCGGGGGCCCGTAAGAACAGATCACCTCCACCCCTCCATTAAATCATCCCTCCCTCCTCACTCCCGTCAGAAGAGGCTCTTCTTTATGAGCTGTGTCCTGATGGGCCAGCAGACGGCCGGCTAAAGGCCAGCAGTGCCACTTGGGTGCCTCGAGAAGCAGAGCAAGCAAGCATAAGGAGCAGTTAGTGGGGCAAGCAAAACCCCTGCACATCCCGAATTAGATACACACACATCTGAGCCAAAACTATCATAGGGCATCTGGGTATTCCCTGACACCGCTAACATACATATACTGTAGACTTGTGTGAGTGCAAAGCTTGGTTTCACATCACAGGCTCCGAGTCACAGCCATCATATGGGTGTAGTTTGGGGTTAGCATCCAGATTGGTCCAGATTTTTTTTGTCTTAATGCCTAGTGATGTTTTTGTGAAAACTTGCAAATAAAGGTGATGAGATGTAGTTTGACCTTAATCCTACCAACTGGGGTCCCCGCTGACCCTAGAAGAATTTTTTTGTCATATCTCACAGGTGCTTTATTCAATCATTCCAATTTTTCATAACTATGTCAACCAATTTGTAACAAATTACTTCATGTCATTGTTTTGAGTTCATACATGGTTGAATTATTCCATTTTTGAAATTCTTTCTTTCTTAATAACAAACTAAGTTACACTGTAACTACATGTTTCTAATAGGTATGTTTTCATCCACCCAATTCTGTGCCCATTTTCAATTTACATATTAAATAGCTGTGTGAAAGCACAAATAATTTCAAAAATATCAAAATAAAGTTTTCTCCGGCCAGTTGAGGTGCACAAATTTGCAGATCGAAAAGAGAAAAGAGAAATTTTTCCACCTCCACATTGGTAGCTGTCGTGCTTTCACTCAACATTACCAGCTTCAACCCCACCAGAAAGCCCCAAAATAAAGAAAACTGAAAGCAGAGTCGTTTGAGATGTGAGTGACCTCACCGTCCCCAATTCAAATCCCGACTGGCCCTCTTGTTGCATGTAATCGCCCTCTATTACCAACGTGTCTGATAAAAACACAACAGGGTACACATGGATCAGGGGAGACAGAACCATGCATAAAAAAACTAAAACAAATGACATGAAGCCGCAAATAAATACTTATATTTACTGGAATATAATTGAACAGGCAGACAGATAGATTGTTTTTTTGTTTTAACACTCACAAAAGTTGACAGAGTTCTATTTTTTGGGGAAATTTGGAGCCTTAAAAATCTGGGAAGAGTTTAAATTCTGCAAGATAAAAAAACAGATGAAGGATTCAGTTCACCAGAGTGTTATTCCTGGCAGAGTGAAGATGCTTTTTAAAAGGTAACTGCCACCCTTAAAGGACCAGTGTGTAGGATTCAGCAGAGAACTACGGTGGCCTACAGGTAACATAAAAACACGTGTTTGCTTTGTCCGTTCTGGGTTGCTTTAGAAACATGGTGGTGCAAGATGGCCGACTCAGTGAAGAGGACCCACTCCCTATGTAAATATGAAGGACTCATTCTCAGCTAACGAAAACACGATTCTTGGTTTCAAGTTATTATATACCATTGAAAACACATTTATTCATATTATATTCCATTTCTGCCAATAGATCCCCAAAATCCCACACACTGCCACCTTAAATATTGATTGGCTAGGTGGAATACTTAAAATGCCTGTAAAGCAGTGGCCCCAGTGGAGCGATAACACTACCAACCCGCTGTACATGTTATACTGGGCTTTGAATGGTGTAATTAATAAGTGGTCACTGCTGAAGCCATTCTGCATGATAAAAAAATAGTAAAAACAATCAGTGGAAAAAAACAACAACCAGGGCCAGATCACTGTCACTGTCACCAACTTATGGTTAGAAAGAGCAAAATTGTGCCTGTAACATTTGTATGTGTGTGTGTGTGTGTGTGTGTGCACATGTAGGAGGGACAGCCCCGGGCCGAGCAGCTGTGAGCAGATGTCAGTGTAAGTGAGCGAGGGACTTGGGAGAGAGAGAGGAACGTGGCTGGGCCAACCCTCTAATTTACGCATGAGTGGCGCTGCACCACCGATATTTACATTTAAATTGATGTTTCAGATACTTAATTAAAGACGAGGACTGGGCTCTTCTGGTCGACGGCGGCCTCTTCCTCATCTTCCTCCTCCTCAGCAGAGTGCACAGACTGTTCACTGGAACCCGCAGCACTTCCCTGAGCCCTGTCAACAATGTTTCACTGGAGGCCAGTTAGTGACAATGCACCCTATTTTGCGTCTATGGTAATTTTCCGAGGGCATTATTGAATACACAATGCCCCCTGGTGGTTTTTGATGCCTGCCCATACACACACACACACACACACACACACACACACACACACACACACACACACACACACACACACACACACACACACACACACAATACAACTCCTTCTGTCCTGTGCTGGTTTGTAAAGAATGACAGCGGTGAGAAACATACTGAATGTATCAAGTATTTGAATTGGTCATTAGTTGCTCATGTTGTAAAAGGTTGAAGGGATTCTACTGTCAAATCAGATGTCTATGTGCAACAGAGGTGGATAATAATAAGTATAGTGAGGGGTTAGAAGATGCAGATGAAACCTCAGTATGGCTGTTTTTCAAAAGTACATTAAATATACTCTTTTCACAAATACTATGTGTAAGTGCTTAACATTGCCTGTGTACTCTATAAGTATGTTAAAGTTAGACTGGAGGTGGCGATAGAAGTTTTCTTAGACTTAATGTATTAAGTTTGCCATTCTTTGACATATTATCAGCCAAAAAAAGAGCAAACAGTGCCTGTCTACACATCCAGCTGACACAGAGACACATTGTCATTCGTTTGGAGTGGTGTTTATGTCCCCTGATGAATGTAAGTCCAAAATCACTAGCTCTGCTTTTAGACTCAACCAAATCCTGAGTGAAATATCACCAGCTAGCCTCTGTGTCTCTCTGCGGTTTGTTGCTGTACGGTAGTTACGTTGCTACAGTTGTTACCTGTGTTACGTTATGTTGTCACGTCGCATTGTTAAGTTACGTTGTTAGGTTGCGTTGTTACCTAACATCATTAAGTTAAATTATTAACACAAACCATGATGTTTTTATTACATAAACCACAGGGTTTTGTGGCCTACAACTTTGCTTAGGCAATGCTTACCACATGACATTTTCTGCAAGCGTGATACAAGGCTTGGTCTTGCTGGGTTGGTTTATTTCACTGTTTCACTGTAAACAGCTGCCTGCTGCTCATGTAACCCAATAGAATGAGCTAAAAGACACTAAAACGCTCTGAAGAGCATTCTTCGTGGGTTTGACACTATGTGCGAGCACTTTCACATTAGCCTAGTTATATCAGCATTTGTTAAAATAAATATATTCAGATCAGTTCAGCTTGATCTGCACTGATCAAGAATTCCACTTGATTTGTGATACAAACAAATAAACATGTGAACTGATTGTTGACATACCAGGTTGGCGCTTGTACATGTGGGTGCTGTAATGTCTCCTAATGTCTGAAGAGGTACGCTCCTCTGTATTAACAGGTTCTCCAATGAGGCCAAAGTCCTAATGCAGTGGCACTCCAGTCCTGATGAACCATGCTCCCAGCATGCTCGGCTGTCCTCGCCAGGGCCCTCAGAGGGGTCGCCTGACTGCCCACAGGCCAACTCCTCTCCACCACTTGCTCCCAAACAGCCTTTTAATAGGTTTTAAAAGAGGGTTATTAACATCACCTGCTAATTATGTTAAGGACCTAATTAGGGATTGAGAAAAAAAGGCCTTTTTGTCTAATTAGGTTTTCTTTCTAAGTACACTGATAACCAAGGGAATGCTGAGATCTCCGTACAAATGAGAGTGCAATGAGCCAGCGAGAGGATGCTTCAGAAAAAGAGTTAACCCTTTCATCAGAGCCTCGACTCTATTAACAGGCCACTGGCGGAGTGCAATTACCACCCAAATCGTTTATTTGGGACATGTTTATCTGGAGTGGGAGTCTGCATCATTTAGCGCATTATAAACTCAATAGTAGCTTCATTAGCGATTACAGTCGGTGGGTGGTATTACCTGCCTGATAGCCGACCGCAGCCTGATGACATCAGCTCCCGCCGCTGAATTACAAGGCAGGGACCTAATTTTTCAGCCTACGCTGCTCGATCCCCGCTGTTTCCTCCACTCAAGCGCTACCCGGCCGGTGTACTGCCAACAGCACTTCACTGGGCCTTCAGCTGCAACATGGGAATGGGAAGAGACAACATACAACGGCTTAATCACAAAGCAGGAACAAGACATGCTGGAGCAAAGGAGAGGAGTGTGTAAAAGAGGAATGATGGGATATTCCAGCTTGGTCTCATCAAAGTTGTTGACATGACTGCAGTGTCTTCGTATGCAAGTAACAGGTAGTTTAATGCTAGTGGAACTGCTCAGCAACACAGTGTGGGTGCGTGGAGTCTGTGCAGATATAAGGAGCCTCATTCACTTTTTACATTTTTCTTTTTGCTATTCAATCAAAATCTTTGACCAAAAAGTTCCAGTTGCGCAATGTTTTTTGTTTATTTTTTACATCCACAAACATTCATTTACTGTATTTCACATCATCATTTTCTGTATTTGCACGGGTTAAAATCAAACGAATCACAATGGACAGTAATGTGCAGACACTGAGAGATGATTCAGTTGCAGACACAGTGAGGTTCTGTTGCAGCTTATTAATAAGCTACGGTACAGTTCATCGTTTCTCAATCTTTGCTCTGTTGTTAAATAGGTTATATTAGTGAAATTGGTAATTTTCCACTTTGGACATTGCTGATGGCAAATTTGATAGCATTATGTTGTTGGGGTCTGGCGCCACCTCCTGGCTGGCTGAGCCCCTCACATGTTTTCCTTCCTCCCATAAGCCTGACCTGGGATCAGAGCGTTGTCCACCCAAGATGACCACACCCCCAGCTCCGGCCAAAACCTGATGCTGACCCTTCATTGGCCAAGAAAGTGCCCCCCGCTGTTTGTGAGACCTGGTTTATAAGCGCTAACACAGCGAGATTCTGCCTCTTCCCTCTGGACTTCGTCCCGGGACAAGAAGATCCATCAGCCTCTTCCTCCAGCATCACGCTGGCAACAGAAGGCCACGAGGACCGCGGCCTCATCAAATCCTGTCAGGTCACATGTTACATTCGCTGGTCGAAAACAGACTGTGTTTTATTTTGAGTTCTGGATCCGAGTGCGAGAACGGATAGCTCCTATCCCGTTCCTCCACTCCTTTTTGTGCACACAGCCGGCAGAAGGACGACTAACCCTCTCTCCCTCACCGATGATTACCGGGAGCGACGAACCGACTACGTCGCTGTTAAGAATGAAGATCGAGTTAACAGACTGAGATCGAGGCATTTAGCTCAATTCAAGCAATAACATTTATTTGTGACAGAAGTATTATGTCCAGCAGTTAAACGTGCATGGACCCTAGCAAAAGCAAAGAGTGCCAAAAGTGAAACCTAAAAGTGCTTATACAGAGTAAGCAGGCGTGTCCATCTGGTTCTCCTTGTGGAGCCATTGGTCAAAATCAAAGCAGAGGCGGATTTGTTTCTAGCATTCAAATGGCCAGATGGAGCTCTGGACAGCTTCATCCACACTGGCTCACGTCCGAAACCTGCCTTCTCTGGAACGTCAGTGTGTGTGAAATGTTGATCTACAGCATATTGTTAACACTTAAGGTGAAGAAAATGAAAGGAGTGCAGTTCTAAACTATTTCGAAGTCTCTGTGTGAATAGATAAAAAGAGCTCTTCTCTTACTCTAAGATGGCAGTTTCTGCCCTAATCTGGTGGTTTAAGCAAGCGTTACTTTCAGGGCCACTGTATCTGTTCCTATCGTACGAACGGGTGACGGAATGCCCCATTCGGCGTTTTTGACCTACTTACAGTGACCTCACAACTCCGCAATATAAGCTTTACAAGTATAGCGCATATTATTTAACAGTGAATGAATATATTTTATTTACAAATCCCCCTTTTCACACCTGCTAGGTGTGAACTTCTATGTTTTGGAACTACTCATTCAATGGCTGTAACTCGAGGTTTAGGTCCCTATCATCTGAATCGTCTGGATCAGAAGTTGGTGGGGTGCTATGTCTAGTTCGGGTGTGTGTCTGATTCGGGGATGGAGAGGGAAGAGGGGCAGTTGAATTAGATGGGTGCTGGTGTGTCTGATACTTGGTTTCTAATCCCCAGATCAGTAAGGCAACTAGTATGCCCATACCCACCCCCATTATAGTTTTCTTCCCACATCCCACCCCTTTCCAGGTGAAGCGCCGCCGACCTCGGTCGGCGGGGTTTGCATGAGGGTCCCCTAGACAGCGTCTAAGTTCCCGATGCATTTTCCAAATTAGTGCAAATTTCTCCCAGTGTTCTGGTTGGTACCGGTGCTGGGACACAATGTGTCAGGTGGTGCCAAGGGGCGCCTGATTTGCCCTTGACCTGGACCGAGTGTGAAGTAACCTCCTTCACCTCGTACGGCCCAGTCCACCTGGGGTCAGTCCACTTGCGCTTGTGAACCTTGACCCTGACCCAATCACCTACTTGTATCTGCTTTCCAGCTGCCACTGCTTCAGGTACTGCTCGAGTCCTCTCGATCTGTTTGAAGAGAGCTTCAGTAAGAGAAGTTAGGGCACTCATATAGTCAGACATTTCAATCTGCTGTACATCCAGAGGTGGCATATGACCTCCATCTCTGGGTGGACCTGGCATCGGCCGGCCAGTCATGATCTCGTGTGGGGAGAGATGTGTTTCTCCCCCTTTTCCGGACCTCATGGCCATAAGGGCCAGGGGCAGGGCCTCAACCCATGTTAATTTGGAGCCCGCGCAAACTTTGGCAATTTTGGCCTTAAGGGTCTGATTCGCTCGTTCCACCAGGCCCTGAGATTGCGGGTGATAGACTGACCCGAATCGGTGTGTGATTCCCAGAAATTGCTCTACCTGTGCGAGCATGGTGTTGCTAAAGTGTGAGCCGTTATCAGAGCGGATGCATCTCGGCACTCCGTAACGGAGAATCAGTTCTGTCTGCAGCCACTTTACAACTGTCTGCGCGTCTTCTCTCTTGGTGGGAATTGCTTCCACCCATCTTGAAAATCTGTCTACCATTACCAAGATGTACCTATTTCCCTGCACTCTGTTCTCTGGTCCCATATCTGTATAATCTATGCTGATGTCTTGGAAACAGGCAGAGGGCACGGGATAAGATCCCATCGGTGTCTTGAATGGTTTTCTTGGGTTGTATTTTCCACAAATTTGACATTCATCGCAGAAGAGGAAAGATATCGCTTCCATGTGCGGATGCCACCATAGTTGTTTTAAATTGTCCAATGTCCGTTTCTTTCCCTCGTGTGTAGGTCCGTGGGCCCCTGGTAGGAGTGCTGCACACAGTTCTGCTGAGGCAACCACTCTGCCGTCGTGGGCTCTCCACAGACCTTCTTTGTCTTTTGAGGCTCCTTTCCGTGTCCATTCGGACCATTCATAAGGTCCTGCTTTCTTTTGATGATCTTTGATGTGTTCGATGGTAAGCTCAGGTGGGCCGGATGTTGGCTTCCAGTGGATGGCCCATGACAATATGAGAAGTTTTTTTTTTTTTTTTTTTCAATTGCTTTTGCCACTGCTGCAACATATCTTGCGCACGTGGATTGACCATTTTCCACAGTGTCAAGTTTTGATGAATGATACATCAGTACCTGTCTTTCACCCCCCTTTTTCTGGAAGAGTACAGCATTGAGTAGGCTGTCTCTTTCAGAAACATCAAGGTGGAACGGTAGGGAGTAGTCTGGGGACATGATTGCAGTGGATGTGGTCCAGGGGAGTTTTGTACGGGAAAAGCGAAGTGATTTTTGGTTTGAGAATGTTGAACCAATATTGGATGGCAGGGGTCTGGGGGCCAGTTTGAAGACAGCGTAGCCAGAAAACTTCTTCGACTGTGGGGGACACTGTCTCTGTAACGGGAGCAAGGGAGAGAATGCGTACTGGCATGGACAACGTACTAGTTGGTGGGTTGGACGAGACATGTACACCCTCTTGGTTCATCCAGATGATCAGATTGAGGCGAGTCATCAGATCGCGTCCTGTGTTCTTTGAGTTGTTTCTTGAGTAGGGCCTTCTGCAAGGTCTTAATTTCTGTGTCACTACCCGCCTCAGTTTGAATGTGCTTGGAGAGGTAATGTCGGAGCTGGGCGTTCCACATGTCTTGTGTCATTGCTTCTAGGCCAACCACTGCGTCCATGCATTGGCGAGGTCCATCAGGGAGGCCTCGTTTAATCATTGCACGCCATAGTGCCACTGTGGTAACGCTTCCATCATGTGGCTCTCTGAAGGCCTGGCGCCACACCCGTTCTGCTCTGGCCAGATACAGGGGTGGAGACTCTCCCGGGGTCCAGATGAATGCTGCCACTGCGCCTTGGTTCACTGGAGTGGGGAACTTAGTTCTGAGCTGCTGCCACAACGCTGTACGATGTTGATCAAAGGGGTCGGCATCTGGTGCCGCACCAGCGCCTGCCATGTGTAGTAGGGCAGTACACTGGGATGGGTCCAGACAGCGGGAGAGAAGTGCTCTCAGGTCGCCCACTGCCAGCTGGCGGCCCGCAGTCAAAGCTTCCGTGAGCTCAATCCACGGATCAGCTCCTGCATGGAGGGATGGAAGCTGTTGTATCATGCTGGTCAGATCTGCAAACCCAAAAGGCACAAATTGAACACGCTGTGGTTGGGCTAGAGTGGGGGCTGCTCTCAGGGGATATGCACCACGAACACTCTGCTCTGTTTCTTCTCGTTGGTGCTGGCCCTGAGACCGAAGTTGCATGGCATGTTGGGAGAGTGGAACTCCAGTCCCTGTCTTGAAGGGGAAAACTTCTCCTTGTAGAGTGCCTGACACCGCATACATTGGCACTGCCACCGGTCTGTCACAGTGGCTGGTGTGGGCTAGAACTGAGTTCAGAGTCTGTTGTAGCACTTCCGCCTCTGTTAGCAGGACAGAGAGCTTCTCCAATGTGGTTGGTCCGCTTGGGTTCCTTTGTGATGGCTGTCTTCCAGCTTCAGGATCATAGTACAGGTTGCTTGTCACATAGGTCTCTTCTGAGTGCATGGGGAAAAGTGTTGTGGCAGCGAGGTCGTCGTCAAGTCGCTGAATGCAGCCCTGATCGAATTGTCTCTGTTGCTGGGCCTCTGTTTCATTCTCTTCGGGCTGCTGGCCTCTCTCTGTTGTCGCAGGATCTTCTTTGTCTATGGGGACTCCTGTCATAGCTCTTTCCAATGTTCTCACCCTCTCCATCATGTTTCTCATCGCTCGCTCTGTTGAGGTGGAGCTTGTGTCGATGGTGCACCCTTCATCCAGGGACATCTGGAATGCTCCTGAGAGCAGTCCTCCCTTTACTGTTCTCACCGGTGCTTGTATGAATGGATTATTATGGGAGTATGGGGGAGGAACCGGAGGAAGTGCTGGATACAGGCTAGTTGAGGGTGGGGGAGGAACCGGGGCCAGAGATGTTTGGCTCGTTTCCTGTGCAGCCTTTTCCAGACCTACCGGGGCTTGAGTGGTAGGGGTGACGTCCAGGGGGTTGATGTTGAGTGACAGACGGGACCAGGTTTTTTCTTTTCCGGTTGGCATGTCCACCTGCATCCGATCTGTCATGGCCATCCCTAGTGCCATCATTGCCACTCGCTGTTCCTCTTCTCTGTCTTTGCGGGCTTGCTTCAGTGGGTTAGCGAACCCCCATCGCTTGGTTTGATTTGTCATTTGATTTCTCTCTGCAGTCTGTGCTTGAGCCACTCGTTTTGTCAAATCGTTGGTGAAGAGCCGAAGGTTGTTGACTGATGGAGGTAGTGGACTGGCCGCCTTCCACCATCCCTCCTCTTGCCATCGTTTCATGCATTTATCCCAATGTGTCTTGTCTCTTTTCCATGCAGTCCTGCCTCCAGTCTCTGTTACTGTTTTTTCCAGTTTTGCACGCAGTACTTCTGAGTAGCCACCAGATGGAGCCACAGCTCCAGCCATGTCTTCTTGTGTTATTCTTCTTCTTTTTGCTTTTCAAATCAAGTTTTTTTTTTTTTTTTTTTTAAATCAATTCCAATCTTCTTCTTTTTTCAAAATTCTTTCTTTTCTTTTTTTTCAAATTTCAAATTTCAAATTTCAAATTTTTCAATATAAAATGTTTGGATGCAGTACTCCCGAATGTCCACCAGATGGAGCCAAAGCTCCTGTCGAATGTTCTTCTTGCAGTTCCTGAAGTACCCACAGAGGGAGCCAAAACTCCTGTCAAATGTTCTTCTTGCAGTTTCTGAAGTACCAACAGAGGGAGCCAAAGCTTCTCCCAAATTTTCTTCAGCCCTCTGACCTTGGCCTAGATACTACACTCCCTTAGAGCTGCACCTGGTTTCTTATCTGAAATTTTCACTCCCTTTTTTTCTCTGACTGAATGAATGCCTGCTCTGTCTTCGCTTCTAAATTTGTTGACGGTCCCTATGGAACACAATTTCCAATAAATCTGTAATCTTTCTAACTACACCAGTAAAACTGACACGTATATTAACCCTCAGCTTTCCTCTTCTATCCTCGTGTTCGTGTGCCTGTGTTGAATGCAAAGTTTGTGTCTCATGAGTGTGCTCTGCTCCACTGACCGTCAATCACTGGCAAACACACACGAGCCTCTGCACACTTCAACTCCAAATCTCAGCTGTGTCTCACACATGTACGCTTCACGCAATCACTCTCATCCATACCAAATTGAAACCATACACTGCCGTCACTGAAATACGCACAAATCACATATGGATTTGTTCTTATAGCGTTTTCACGAGCCCGGTCCCCGAAGGAAATGGATACCTCCCTGAGGCATTACTCAACACTCAATCGACCATACACTGCCGTGATTCCACAAATAATCGCACAGAGACCTCGTCAGGGAAGATCTATTGACCTTATTGTTTACAGTGTACGCCTTGTGCCAATACGGTCCCGAAGGAAATGGCGATATCTTGTGCTACAATTGAATCGATGTCTTCCCAGAGCACATCTATGCTGCATGCAAAACCATACACTGCCACTTCTGCAATACTGGTACACAAACCATCAATTCGACCTCCTATTTAACCTCATCAATTTATTTTTCTCAATTAAAATTCCGACAGATCGAGTCTGCGTCCGCACCAGCGCAAACGCCGCGCCGATAAGCAGCCCCCACCCCTCGAGGAACGAACCGATTCCCATCACGGAAAACGGACCCCGTTCACGAAGCTTCTCAAAGTAAGATTCATGGTATCTGGACATAGTTTAGCTTAATTTAGCCTTAGTTTAATCTAGGTTATTCATTTATGTGTTGTCATTCCCGTATCTTGTTGTGTTAAGTCACTGTCGCGTTATACTGAGGTATTGCGCAATCGTCACGGACCACGGAGGCCCGTTGTATTGTGTACTTCCTGCTATAACTGTCTTGTTTGGGGATTTATTTTATTTCGTTTGGTGTTCTCTCTCTTCATTAAATCGACTCTGTGAGTGGGTATAGACCGTGGCTATCACTGCATAAGCTGCCGGCAGTTCACAACGACAGCGGCAGACTTGTGTAGGATAAGACCAGCGTTCTCATCCTCATTACGACATCGCAGCAGAGTTGATTCCTCTCTCTCTCCTTTTTCCCTCTCTCTTACATACACATATAACCTGTTTTTTTGGGTGAACCTCTCGCCCTCTATTGTCCCGACACGTGCTGCGCCGCCACACGTGATTACACACAGCTACCTCGCCGCCATTTTGTCTAGGTCACTCGTGTCCGCCATCTTGGTTTGTAGTTCTAAGCTGTAGTTCGAGATTGTCCCCCCTTTTTTATCACTGATGGAATAGGTTACACCCCCTCGTGTGACACAGATTCTCTCACACACGCACACACACACACACACACACACACACACACACACACACACATACTTACATACATATGTCCAATGTTCCCTCTAAGCTGCGCGCTTGAGCAATCGCGCACTGCTCGCACATTCTCAGCGCACAAGAAAATCTATGCAGCGCATAAAATAAAATTCAACATAAACGTATTAATTAATATCTAATATTAGTCCTAATCTTATCTAATCAATTAAACCAATAATAATAATAATAATAATAATTTTGTTTTCTGTACTATTTTGCAACGTAACTCAGTGAGTGACAGGTGTCCAGCCAATGATAGGATTCGGTTCACTTACGCTACGCAGCCAATCATAGCATTGACACTATTGCCCTGCCCATTCGCGCCGTGCAGGTTAGGTAGCTATCAACAGTGCGGCGGAGTTACGAGACGCAAATGCCCCTTATCCCCCCTTATCATGGCGAAACGAACGGGCAGCGACATAAAGTCAAAGCAAGAAGCAGACGAAGCCATCAACCTGGACAAAGTGTACAACCATTGGAGAAGTGAGAATGACAGACGTGAAAAATAAGGTAAAATTTAAGTCAGATTTGTGCATATTCTACTTGACATTTATTAAGATTTTTTACTTATGGATATTAATCATTAAATTATGTTACTACTAGATAATTTATGGGTAGTAGAAATGATAATAAAAAACTGAGTAATTACATATTTTACAGACAGAGTTAGAGGAATTTACACTGTATCACAAGCTACAGCACACGTCATTGTGCAAAATGTGAATGTTTTAATGTGAACAAAATGTTATGTCTGAAAGGTGTATATGTATCATTTCTTCCAGAACAGGACCCTCACACAGGCCACAACAGGACCTCACACAGGCCAAAGCAGGACTCTTCCCATGGCCAAGCAGGACTCTCACATAAAACATACTACACATCTCATGAACAACAAGATTTTTGTCTTTTTCCTTTAAAGTTTGTCAAATCACTTATATTAAAAGTAAACTAGTGAAAATTGCTGCTGTAATTTGATTCTTTTAATAAGCCATGTAACTTGCTATGATCCAAGGTTTTGAACAGGTGTGATACTGGTGTGTGGCCACAGCATGCACATCTGATGTTGCTCACAGTGGTCCTCAGTGTGCTCAGGGAGCTTGTGTGTATGCCCAGACACATGAAAAATTAGAGGGAACATTGCATATGTCCTTACCCATTTTATTCATTTGACTTTAGGTATTAGTAGACATACAAGTGTATGATGGTGTTTGTTGGTTGCAATATTACTTGATTTGATCATTTATTATTTTGATTTAATAAACTCTGTTATACTTTAAAGAGCAGTCGTCTGTGATTACTTGTGCATATGTGTGTCATGAAAACTGGATGTAGTAGCCTGTGCTTGAACTTAAAACCTTCACTGTCACTGAATGTGTAGTCATACGCAGACTATTGACATTGTGAGTGACTACTGTTAGATCCTGGGGTACTTCTGGCCCGATACGGGGCTACTTACTGACTCAGCTCTCTATTAAAAGATTGTCGAGCTGGTGTTCTTGCGAGGGAACTCGCCTGGCTCTTCTAACTGCCGTTACTCCCAACGTCTACCCTGCTTCCTCCGGTCTGAGTGCACTCGGTCGAGGGGCCACCCTGACCCCGGGCGCTCCTACCAGTCGCGTCGGTTATGGCAGCTTCCCTCTTATGGATCCGTGCTCTTGGTAAATGCCAGGTTAGGTTTTAACGGCTAGGATTACTTCTTGCTAAAACCGTAAGGGATTGTTAAGTGGATTCAGTCTCTAGGATAACCTTTCAGAACTCAGTTGTTAGACATACAATGGCTTTAACTTTTTACTGCCACGAGGAACTTTTTACTACTTGAGCAAATGAATGCACTTGAGAAATTTACTTTAAATGCAGATTAGATATTTATTGCAGGTTATATTTAGTTAGTTTGCAAGGGTTAAAGCTACAGCTCACATAAAATGTTACTACACTTGATTCGTTACTTTAATTTTCTTCTCTGATTATACTCATTAGTTTTAGTTGCCGAGACGGCTCGGTTGGAGCTGGATGTTCAATGGTGCGATGAAAAGGTTCTTTTGGAGTTGTTAGGAGCGAAGGTCTGGGCAGACCCTCGGTCCTCCTGCTCTGCAGCGGAGCCCGTTCAACAGTCCTCAAAACTCAGTACAAAGTCTTTCTCGGGCTGCTGCGTCTTCTCCGTTGTCCAGATGTTAAGAGTCGAGCAGTGGGGAGAGGAAAACCTCCGTCTTTAATTCTTGTCCACGAACGGCGGTCTTCTTTCCGTGAACAGAGACGAAGTCCTCGGACGCGGCTGTCGAACGAGGTCCAGTGTTTCTCCATGGATGGCTCGGTCGGCGTCCCATCGTGAATTCCCGTCTTGCTGTTTGCAAGTTACTTCTTTTATAACACTTTTGGGCTGTCAGCCCCCTCCTGTTCAATACATGATCTCATCCCCCCACCCTCGGGAGAGGGCGTTGGGTTTGAACATGTCCTAACTTTTGTGTGTGTGTGCATGAGGAAATCACCCCAACTTCCCTGTCTGGGTGTTCAACATCTGTTGCACTTCCCCTTTCTCTTTTTGCCAACTCATCCTGACAAAACACTTTTCTTACATCGCAGCTCCGGTCACACAGAACATTTGTTAATCAGTTTTTACATTTGTTAAATCGGTTTGGTTAGTACACATTTGCTTATAAAATGATTATTATTGATCTCATCCTTCATCATTATTGTGCTTTGTGTCTTTTCTTCTCAACCATCATTATTTCCCCATCCCTTGAAGCCAACACCCTGCTTACTTCCTCTTTCTCCGTACTTTCTACACTCAGACTGCACTATACTCAGATACACATATTATTATTATCAGGTTTACATTTGTTAAATCACTCTATGTATTAAACATTTGTTATGTAACGATCATACACTTTATCTTTAGATTACACTTTAACTATTGATTTCTGATTATATGCTTTTTATATCCTGACCTTCCCCTGATCGTGTATGCATGTTTTCGAGGCAGCTCTGTTGGGCTCAACTCTTCTTGACACTACTAATTATGAGACTTAGTTTTATCGTTTGGTTATTCGTCCCTGTTCGCAGGGTGGTGCCCCGTTGTTATTAATAATCATTAATAATTGTTACTTACATTAATAATTATATTGATGTCAAGAATTCAGTTTCTTAGATGCTGATAACCCAAACACGCTCCTCTACGTTCCCAACAATGTATTTTAGAGTCTTTAATCGATGGACAGTTAAAATGTCAGCTTTGCCTGTTTGTGTGTTAACTGACCCAAACATCTCATTAGAACAAGGTTCCCATAAACAATTAATACTGAAGTGTATGTGATCATACAAAACGTGTCCATTATTTTTATGTAAAAAGCCTGAATTTATTCAACCGGATACAGCAGAAGTACATGAATCAGCTGATCATGGCCGCATTACAAAAAACTAAATGGCAACAGTAAAGTTTCTGTCCTCAGCAAGTCTCAAGTCTATTAAACAGATGACAAAGATAGAAATATCCGTGTTGAACAGCAGAGAGTTGAGTCAGAGGTTTCACACCGTGAAACCTCACAAGAGTTTGTATGTGCATCATTAAGGTCATTAAGGTCAGCACGTCTCCCTTTCCAGGTGCCAAGAAAGAAAATAGTACAGTGTAATTTAACAATGAGGAGATGGAGGTAAAGATAGGAGGGTAATGAGGAATGAAAACGAGCTTGAGAAATGCCTCCGGCCGCTCGGCTACAGGAGTCAAGTGTTGGGAACCTGCACAGCGCTTCCTGTGTGATTACATGTTTAATTTACTTCACATCTCAAAAAGTGTCTGCTATGACAGAGCCAATTTACAGTGATCCCCGTGTGAGTGTCAGGCAAACGAAAGAAGGGCTGCAATGAAACCGCTCCCCGCAGCCTATAATGGAATCTCAATGAACCCCCGAGCCGGTGGGTCCGGGAGAGCAGACAGCTCCGCTATTAGAGCCGAGGACCTGCTTTACCCGAACACCCCTCGCCTCGGCCCGTCTGTTATTATCGCTTCACTCTCCCAGGGTGAAACGCCGCCAGGCTGAAAGGGGAGAAAAAAAGCACTGGGCAGAAGGGGAGGTTACTTCAACTTCGACCTGTGTACCTTGCCATTTGCTAGATCTAGTTCAGTCAGTGGTAGGTGGTGAGGGGGGGGGGGGGAATAGCAGCTCTCTAAATTGATGGAACTGGACACAGTCTTTAAACTGATAGCTGATCACCAGGCTGGCCCTGATGTCCAATCTTGATTCCAAATGGACAACCAAAGCAAGGCTATTGCGCGCACTAAGTGTCTATCTGGCTGTCATTTTAAAGCAAGGTAAAGAAGAAAAATCTATCTGTGAAACAACATTATTCAAATGATTTGAATGTTCTGCGTCTTGGGAAATTTCAGGTCAAATTGCAGAGCTGCGATTGAAGGTTTGCTCTCTTATCTCAAAGTCATACACATGTTGTCTAAGAACAGTCCGCCTTCCACCAAATCAAATCCTGGATGATGCAAATTAAAGACTGCCATCAGAAAAGCAGCAATACATATGTTAATCCAACGTTGTTTAAAGAAACACTTTTCCACATTCCAAGTGAGCACAGTCTTTAACTTTTGGAGATATGACTTACATTGAAAAGGTCAATTCTAACCTAGTATAAATGGATTTGAATACAATAATCTTTTGCTATTCCCATGTAAGGTAATCATTTACATATAAACTGTGTTTTAATGCTGCATGTCTGCAGTTATTCTCTTCAATGTCATCTAATCCGAAAGAATGCTCACAAAACTTCAGTAAAACAGTCACAGCTCACAAATACAGTCTTGACTTTGATTTGAAATATATTAGCTTTTCATCTTTAGAATTAATGTCATGAAATCAAAAGTTCCATCGAAGCAAAGTGAGTGAAGGCTAAAGCTGTGCTTTAGACCCAACATATTAATTCTAAGCAGGTCTTTTGGACAAGAAAAGTAACTTAAATGATCAGTATGCATGACAGATCTCAGGCTGAATTCAAATGTCCTGCACTGGCAGACTCATGGACCTAACGGGTAATGCTGCATTTACATGGAATCAGGCTGCCGGTAAACTGGACATCATTTTGGTGAAGAGCAGGATAGTTAAATTAGGTGAGGCTGGCAGAGAATAACAGTAACGGAAGGCGGCATTGCCATCCAAACTTAAAATATTTTGCCGTCCTGAATTTACAACGTGATGTTACGTAGCATTTTAGTTAACTTATAAATATCACCATGAACTACCCCAGGATACTACTTACTTTACAACAAAAAAGACAACTATTTTTAGTTATTTTATGAGTATGCCAATGAGGCGTTATCTTATGAAATATGTGCTACTTTGCCTACATTTCCAGAACATAAATCTGAAGATTGGATGGGAAAGGTTCAAAATTCTTGTTTCATTTTGTTGAAATATTAGAGTCAAAGGTTTTTACAGAGGGAAGTTGATATATATATTTTTATCAATCAGAAAATACTGTCAACAGATACAAAAATAAATACAGTTTTGCCATGTTTTTAGTAATACAATGTTGCATAAATCAGGCTATGAATTATATATGGACAAACCCCTCCGGAAAAGCCTTCAGAATATAGATAGGAATGAAACTGGAAAATGTTATGTTTGTAAAATAATTTAGAGAAAACCTTTGTATTGTTAAATGGCATACATTGTATTTGAAGACATGACAAGTGAATAGGGTAATAGATAACTAATATATATCATCAATAAATTCCCCCAGTTTATTACTTACATGAAGACAATATTTGTTTTATATTACAATTTTTCTGAAATTCTATGTATAAATATGCAAATGACTCATTTTTCTCGTTTTCTTTCCAATAGTCTGAAAGACGAAGCAAGATAGCCCAAAATCTCAAAATTGGCCGCTGCATGAAAAAAAATGTTTGCATGTAGTGTCTCGCCTTAAAGTGTGCAATGGAATAATCAGAGAAAGCTAAATTAGATAGCTAAATGCATTACTAGAATAATTACATAACATAAAATAATCATTCTGTGCAACAACAGGACATCACCATAGCAACATCCCATCAAGCCTGTTTTCTTTTTGCTGTCCTGCCAATCCATCAGACTATTTGTTCATTTTCCTCTGCTGTACAGAAGGTGTTATCTGTCTTCCTGATTCCATGTCAGTGCAGTATTAGACAAGTTCCTGTAGCCTTCCAAATCTACTATTTATAAAATTGCACAGTGCTTTATGCAGACTCTTGTAGAGCCTGTTTAGGATTCAGAAGACATGAAAAAAAAGTTTACAAAGTCTGAAACATTTTGCTCTCTCTTTCTGACTGACAGTGCCAGATACTGATTTCTGATATGAGCTGCAAAAACAGCACACTGTATCAGTATTTACAGAATGTGCTCTTTACAATTAGTAGAGTTTATGTTGTGAGATTGATGTCTTAATATTGAGAAAAATCACAACTGCAGTCTATTCAGCCAATGGGAGCAGAACAACCCAAATCACACTGTGATACATTCAGTGCAATCAGGAAATGTCTGAATTTAGGGGTAGAAAGGGAGATTGATTTAAATCTGACCACTCTGTAAAATTTACATTGACTTACCAGTGGTGGGCCGTCAGGGCCAGCAAGGCCTTCTCTGCTGGCCTAAACAGAATCACAAAGGTATAGCTATTTTATAATTTAATATTTTTTCATAAATACACCCATTAGCTTATTCTCTCATTGCACAGCGCCTGTGTTCCTCAGTTGCTCTGCTTCCAGTACAGCTTGTTTTAAGTAGAGCTTTTATCCAATCAGATTTCACCTCTGTATCTCTAGGTAAGAACAGAGGCCAGAGGCCTGCAGAGTCACAAGTGAATCCATGTGCAGTTTAAGTGAATGGGGACGATGTTGTTGATTGTCATAGTGTTCAATCAATCAGATCTTTAGTTTGAAATGTTGGGCGTGTTCTTTGACGTGCCAGAGCTACAGAGGTAGTCTACAAGTACGTCAGCATTAACGTGCAGCTCAGCATTAATGTGCGGTGTGATTGGTCAGTGGACTAGCATCACTGTTGTGAAGCTGAAAGCTAGCTAGCAGAAGTTAGTAGTAGTAGTAACAGTTCAAGTTGAAAGATAAGAAGTTATGACATTGACATTGTCACGGGAGTTCACGGGTAGGACCCAAATGCAGACCACAGGAGACAGAAGTGAATATTAACAGGTTTTATTGAGACTGTGTGAAGGTGTGAGTCCCGTGGCTCGACACCGGAGGGCTGGCAGCTTGACGGCGAGTGTAGTCCATTTAACACAAGGCGGGCAGAGCGGCGGAGTGTAATCCGTAGACATTTCCGTAGGACATTTCCAGAAAAGTAAGAAAGGGTCGGCCAAGCTGAGTCTGCAGGCATCTGGCATAGACACACAGAGGTGAGATCTGAGAGCAACTGAGAGCAACTGAGGAAGACAGTAGCTGTGCAATGAGAAAATAAGATAATGGGAAAAATATTGTTATAAATTATAATACATGTAGTGCATTTAAGAAAAATGATTAAATTATAAAATAAATTATAATTATTATTGTTATTATTTTTTTTTAATATAAACAGCTTTGTGATTCTGTTTAGGCCAGCAGAGAAGGCCTTGCAGGCCCTGACGGCCCGCCACGGTTGGGAGGTGGTTCAACTGTAGTAGGACAGCACAGAAGGCCCAGGTATAAAATACACATGTCTGCTGCATACACACGTGCATACACACATGCATACACACGTCCACAAGAAAATAATATGTAGCAATAATAAAGTAATGGTAAATTTAAAGAAAGGTTAACAAAGACCGGAAGTCAACCACCACCATAAAACCAACAAGCATCTTTCACAGTAGTTTTTGGCTAAAAGGTTGGAAAACTCAAACAGTAACTGTCTATTCCACAAACTCCTCTTCATCCCTGAATCTGGTTAAACAGTAAGACACAAATGAAGTCTGTCTGATGCTACTGTCCCTCTGACAGCTCCACGCTGAGGCTCTCCTTCCTATGTATGCTGAGAAACCAGCCTGAACGTGTCAGGATCCAGGATCCCTGTCTGACCCGTTGTGTGTTTTCCCTGATCTCCTCCTCATGTGTCCTGTCATTCCCCTGTTTGTTATTGTGTGCCATGTGCTCTGTTTGTCCTCTGCCTCCAGACACCTCCCATGGCCACACCCTTGATTGTGCACAGCTGAGGACACTCCAGCCGATCACCTCCTGCAGCCTGACACACCAGACTCAGGTCCCACTAATGATTCCCCTCTCTCCATATAAACTCTGGTCCTGCAGTCTGGGGTTGTCAGGTCGTACCGTCTTTCCCCCGCTTCAACCCCGTGGCATCCTCTGCCCTCCTTGTGTTCAACGAATTACACTCCGCCGCTCTGCCCTCCTTTGTGTTCAATGGACTACCCACGCTGTCAAGCTACCAGCCCTCCAGTGTCGAGCCACCGGACTCACACCGTCGATCTGCTTACTCTGGTGTCGGACCACGGGCTCCACACCTTCACACATTCTAAATAAAACCTGTTAATATTAACTTCTGTCTCCTGTGGTCTTGTGTTGGGTCCTACCTGTGAACTCCCGTGACAGAACGACCTGACCATAATGGACCCAGCAACCATAGGAGCAGCTACGCTGCACAGATCTAACAGTCTGCTGGAGGAGATGAGAAGTTTCGCTGCTGAAGTTTCTCGGATTGGCTGGTTCGGGCATGAACTAGCCCGGACAGTCAAGTCTCCACCAGTTCCAGCACCCGCACTATTCCCGCCTGTCCTCGCTCCGCCGGTCTGGGAATCCCCTGTGCCAGCTCCGGATTCCTATGACGGAACACTGGGGAAGTGCCAGGGCTTCCTGTTGCTATGCCAACGGGTATTTGACCGTCAGCCTCAGACTTTTGCCTCAGACGGGTCCAAGGTGTCCTACGTGGTTGGATTAATGCGGGGAAGGGCTTTGGACTGGGCCGCGAGAACATTAGGTTTTGATCGGACTAATACTGTTTGTTATGTGGACTTTGTGGCGGATCTGAGGAGAGTTTTTGACCCTCTGGGGGACTCGGATTATATGGCTAAGCACCTTCTCAGCCAGAGAGAGGGCCAAGCAAGCGTTGCGGAACACTCAGTGGTCCGGCCGACTCCGGCCCCCTGTAGTCGGACGGCATTCCGGCCAACACAGTGTTGGGGTCTGACCATATGGCTTCAACATGTGCTGTGGACAAAGAGAATCAGGCCTTCCCTTTTTCAAGCAAAGGTTTCATCCTGATTTGTAGTTTGATGAGAGCATACCTCCTCTGAAGGAATTTCACACGAGGGTGTGAATTTCCCCCCCCCCCCAAAAAAACTATGGTTCCTGAAGTCACCTTAATACACTGCTGCAATCTCATTGGCCGAGAGCCAAGAGACCCCAGGACCCCTGTGGTTCAACCACTGTTCTACAAAACAGTTTGTAACTCACACCTCATTGCTTTTTCCACCAATCCCTCCGGGATAGAAGGAGGCACGCAAACGCTCTCTTCGCCCTGGCACCCGTCCTTGGACACAGAAGATCCAGCTTTCCCCGCCAGCGCGACGCTGGCCACGCAGGCCACGAGGAAGCAACGGCCTTCTCCCCTCCTCAGGTCACGAGCCATTTCGCTGGACGAAACAGACAGTGCTCCACTTTGAGTAAGGCTCCCTTACCCCGCTGAGACGGATCCCTCTAACGAGACCCGTCTCCGCTCCTTTTTCTTTTTGTGCACACATACCGGCAGGAGGAAAGACGACTAAGCCTCAATCCTCCACCGATGATTCCCGGTAAGACGCGCAGACACGCCGTCTCATCCGAAGTTAACTGTCCTCCCTGCAGCGAGTACAGATCGGACCTGCGTTTGCTCCAGAGCCACGCCAACGGACCGAAGCCGCACCAGCAAAAGCCGTGCGAGACACAGCGCCCGCTGCAAGGCCGCGCTGCAAGCAGCCCCCCCCCCTTCCTGACGAGGAAAAAGGACAACTTCCCCACGAACACTTTTCCGTTGCAACGAAGCATCGACAAGTAAGGTTCATGGTATCTGGGCATAGCTTAGCTTAAATTAACTTAAATTTAATTCAGGTCATTCATTTATACGTTGATATTCCCGTGTTTTTATCACGGGAGTTCACGGGTAGGACCCAAATGCAGACCACAGGAGACAGAGTCCGATGAAACAGGTTTATTTTAGACAGGTGGGTTGCTGGTGTGAGTCCCGTGGCTCGACACCGGAGGGTTGACAGATCGACGGTGTGATGTCCCGTGGCTCGACACCGGAGAGTTCGTAGATCGCCCAGTACTCTACACCCGTAGCAGAGAGGAGAGAGATTAGCACAGGAAGATACCATGGGGTTCAACTCACGAAACGGTGGACGCTACCGAGGCAGAAGACAATACAGACTGACAACCCAGGCCTGCAAGACCAGGGCTGATATGCTGCCGGGTAACGAGCCAGATTGTCCGCAGCTGGCATTCATCAGGGCGGTAGCAGTGGGAGGAGTCTGGAGGCAGGTCCGAGAAAACACCAAGCACATGGCATAACAAAAACAAACAGACAGACACATGAGGAGAGGAGATTGGGGGGGAAACGGAGGTAAACACACAATGGGTCAGACAGGGATCCTGACAGTTTTTGTGTGTTTAAGTTACTGTCGCGTGATATCGAGATATTGCGCAACTCGCGGACCAGAGAAGCTCCGCTGTATTTGTGTATTAACTGCTATGACTGTTTATTTGGGGATTATTTTCATTCATTGTATTCCACTCCGTGTGGGAGTTCTCTCTTCATGAACTCGACTCTGTGAGTGAGCTGAGGTGCGTGGCTTATCACGGCATAAGTTACCGGCAGTTCAAAGACGACAGCGGTATACTTATGCGTGATAGAATCAGCAAACTCAGGCTCCCTACAACATCGCACGGCGAAGTGTGATTCACGTCGAGTTCTCGCTCCTTTTTCCTTTTCTTCCTCCTCTCACGTAACACGCACACACACAGCTCCTATCTCTGCCCCTGGGGAAACCCCGTTCAAACGATCGCCTCACAACACACGTGTGCATCGGCACACGTGATTACATACAGCAGTCTCACCGCCATTTTGTCCGAGTCACTCGACTCCGCCATCTTTGTAGTCTTTAGCAGTCGCTGTAAGACCCCCCCTTCCTTTTCACCCACAGACCCACACACATGCACACACACACTGATATACACTCTCACCCATTTTATTCTTTTCTTTAGGTATTGGGCATATAAAATTGTATGATAGTGTTTATTGGTTACAATATTAATTGATTTGATCATTTACTATTTTGATTTAATAAACTCTTATACTTTAAGGAGCAGTCGTCTGTGATTACTTGTGCATGTGTATGTAATAAAACTATGTAGTAGCCTGTGCTCGAACTTAAAAACCTTCACTGTCACTGAATGTATAGTCATACGCAGACTATTGACATTATGAGTGACTACTAATTATGAGACTTAGTTTTATCGTTTGGTTATTGGTCCCTGTTTGCAGGGTGGTGCCCTGTTGTTATTAATAATCATTAATAATTGTTACATACATTAATAATTCTATTGATGTCAAGAATTCAGTTTCTTAAATGCTGATAACCCAAACACGCTCCTTTACGTTCCCAACAACCGTATCTGGCTGCTGCGCCAGCTCCAGTTCCTGCCGCCTCTGCGCCGCAGCCAGCTCCTGTTCCTGCCGCCTCTGCATTCCTGCCGTCTCCGAACCGTGGCGACCTCCAGTCCCGGCCGCCGCCGTCTCCGAACAGCGGCGACCTCCAGTCCCGGCCGTCGCCTCCGAGCCCCAGCCTCTCCCAGACCCGGCCGCTGCCATCCCAGAGCAGCAGCGACCTCCAGCCTCGGCCGCTGCCGTCCCAGAGCAGCAGCGACCTCCAGCCCCGGCCGCTGCCGTCCCAGAGCAGCAGCGACCTCCAGCCCCGGTCGCTGCCATCCCAGAGCAGCAGCGACCTCCAGTTCCCGCCGCGGCCGTCCCGGAGCCGCATCGACCTCCAATGGCCGTCCCGGAGCCGCATCGACCTCCAGGGCCTGCCATCGTGGAGCAGCAGCGACCTCCAGTGCCTGCTGCCGCTGGACTAGCATCCTATTCCCCGGAGCCCCGACTCAGAGAGTCCGAGTCCAGCCCGCCTGAGCACCCGTGGCGGAAGCAAGTCCGGCCATCCGCTGGAGCCCTCCTGCCCATCCGGCCGTCCGCCGGAGCACCCTTGTCCGGAGCCCTCCTGCCCGTCCGGCCGTCCGCCGGAGCACCCGTGTCCGGAGCCCTTCTGCCCGTCCGGCCGGCCGCCGGAGCACCTGTGTCGAAAGCCTTCTGCAGTCTGTGGCCGGTCAGATCCAGTCACCCCTCCTCCGGACCCCCTCTGCCCACCCTGGTCGGCCTTGTAGCTGTGGGGACGTCCCTCCTCCACCCACCCTTTTTTGTGTGTGGTTGTACGTTATTGAAGAAAAACATCATAAACTTTGAATTGAACTTGAATTGAACTGAACTCATTTGGGCCCACACGTAAACAGTTAATATAAAGTGTTATGTAACACACATTTGGTTCTCACAAGACATTCGTGGGAAAGGATGATCGGCGCCAGACAAAAAGTAATTAATCTCTCAAATGTACCAAAACATTTCCGTACTTGGGGCTGTCCTATCAGAGGGCAAGGGGTCAAAATAGCATAACAACATGTCCAGATGTGTCCTGTTTTGGATTCAACAGACTAGTTTGATTGATGGGACATCGCTAAAGGGGAGTGTCTGGGGTCCCCTCAACGGAATCCACGCTCTTTGGCGGAGGAGGAGAGAGGCAGATTGGTGTTTGCTGGTTAAAATACTAAAAGTTGATGTGTTGAAATGATTAAATTTGATCTCCAGCTGTAAGAAGAGAGCTCTCTGTATAAGGGACGGTCGCGGCACTGTTTGCCGGACGTCTGGATTGGCCAGTAAGCGAAAATTCGGAGCGCTCTGTGAATCTCTCAAGCTCAAGAGACTTTTAGCACGCTGTTGACGAAGCGACTTGTGTGCTCATGATAAAGCAATTTCTGCAAATAATTGTAAGGAACTCCAGTGTGAGTTGGATATGTAGGTCCCCGAAAAAACCTTCTCTGAGCTCGAGAGAAGTAACGAAAGGACTGGCTTAGATTTACATAGTATAACTATAATGTGGGTCTGTTAAGAGTGGTTTCTGTTTAAGGCAGGACACTATGCTGACAAGACTCAGAAATTTTGTGCAGAAATCTAAATGAGTAGGAAAAATGAATATCTAACTAGACCATGAAATGAATAGTACAGTTTGAAAAGGTGTGCACACGACTGTAACTTATTGACATTACTGATAAAGTAATACTATAAAGGAGAGATCCTTATGTGACAAAGGGAAGAGACAAAACGAGAGAAAAAGAGTACAAGCAATTAAAAATAAAGCTTACACATAGTCAAAGTCTGACATTAGAAAAAGAAGATAAAAAACAAAGACCTGAACAAAAACTGACAGACTGACAGACTGAGACCGCTGACTATTGATGACCCATACACCCGGGTGGCTTTGCATGAGTATGAGCATGTTTTTGGTTGTTTACCCAGTGGTAACGCTTTTGCAAAAAATATATAGAGTTTGTTTCAACCCATCTACATATATCCAGGCTATATTGTGTCCAGATCCTATTCTGTCTGCAGGAGGAGAAAAAAAGAGTGAAAAAATAAAAAGCTCATGCTCCGTGTACTTGGTGGTGGCCGAACACCCAGATGTGTGCGCGTAAACTCAACTTAGTAGCCAGTATAAACTCTTGCGTTCCCTCCCCAGTGCATGATTGGCTGTACGCCCAGATTTTGGGGCCTTACAGGCTCACTCACTCCGTCCAGAGAGGAGTAGAGTTGTCATACATACAGACATTGATCATACATAGTCCTAAATAATCACAGGAAGGATTGTTGTTTGCACTTGGAGCATTGCTGACCATCTCAGAATCGCACAGTGAAAATCACTGTGCGAGGGGGGAAGTACTGAAAATGTTAAAGAGACAAGGGTACTGTCACCAAAGTAAAATCTGTGCTCAGAACAATGTGCGGAAAAGCAAAACACCAGTGGGACACATCCCGGTCCCAAAAGAGCTGTTCAAACACTACGTAGACATGGTTAAAATATTTATCATATAATACTATTTCAAGTATAATAAGAACTATCCAATAATGTATCAGAAGTAACAGCACAATTGTAACTTTTAAAACGCAGGGATTAGACGAGTAGACGGGTCCCAGATTGCTGCTCTGATCCGGGAACTGGAAAAAAGAATTCCACTCGTGAAAAATTATTTTGTGGTATAATAGACACTTTGAAGTGATAAACTTGTAATCTTGCACTTCAGTTTCGTAAGGGTGTTGGACAGATGTGTCCTGGCTAACGTGTAGTATTTAAAGGTTTGGTGTATCCATTCAAGTTGAACTAAGTCTTGACACGAGTGTTTTGAAGATACTGTAAACGACAAATTAGATAAAATGGGTAAAAGTCAAAGTGAGTCTGAGCAGCTTGATGCCAAGGTCTTACCTTCAATAATAAAATATATGCAGGACAAAGAGAATCAGAATGCCAAACAATTGAAAGAATGGATCAAATGGGTTCCCTGAAAAGGCAGTTCCAGCCTATAAAAATGTTATTAACTCAAAACTTGTTTAAAGCAAAAGGAGAAAGAGGAAGCAGAGATATATGTAATAATGAATAATGTCGAAGGGAGAAATAGAGAGATTAAGAAATAAAGGTCAGAAAGACAAATTAGAAAAAACAGCGACCAATAACAGATAGAATTTATCAAATAAAAAGGAAAATATACTGCCGAACTTTGTTTTGTTTGTTTTATTTTTGTCCGAGGGACATGGTCAAGTGGACCCCAGAGAGGGAACCACCGCAAATTAAGGTTTTAGAAAGTTACCACAAGACAAACACTATTAAAGGTAAAAATGTTCAGAATGTCACATGCAGGCTGATTACATGGATTAGGTAAAATATTTGAGGAAGTATTATTTAGAGAAAGGAGAGAAGTGGAGAAGTTACATATAATGGTATAAAGAACATTTGTTGGACAGAAAATACTGCTGCTGTCTCTGTTTCTGTCTCCCAAGCAATACGAATGTTTAAGGGGGAGATCACATGTGTGTCCTTGGCATGAAGCACAGGAATGGAGAGGATGTCTGACTGGCTGCACAGTCAGACCCACACTCACTGACTTCAGGAACACAGAGGATCCTGGTAAACTCTACAGTAATAAGGGTGACATATACAAAACAAGAGGTACATCAATGTCAAAGGAATAACTTAACTCATGTTTGATAAGAAAACACACACCATGGTTCCAAATGTGTGATGTAAGACAGGTGAGGGGTGCTTGTGTTCACCCAAAATCGTGATCTGCCCAATTTCAAAATTAGATTTCCACCCATGCAAGAAGCAATATCTACTCAATCGAGATATGAATGATATTACACCCGTTCTTGAGTCTTTAATGAAGGTTGGTATCATAATCGAATGTGATGATACACCGGTGCACGCACTAAATTTTACTTGGTAAAGAAAATTCGAGACTTGAGGGAACCACCTGAGTGATGATTGCCCAAGACTTACAAGCAGTTAATGTATCGGTGCATCCACGAGCACCTCAAACTTTGGCTGCATAAGGTCACAAGCCTAACTGTCCAAATTGCAATTTGCTCTCGATAAAGTTTCATATCTGGGACATGTGATCACAGCAGAGGGCAGAACCCTCCCTCCCAAGAGAACACAGGCAATTAAACTGTGCCTAAACCACAAACTGAGGAACAAATGAAGAGCTTTTTAGGAATGACGTCACAGTATGACAGTGGATCCCAAACCACTCAGAAACAGAGGCTTTCCTCTATCCATGATTCATGGTAAACATCTTTATGCGCATGACAAACTGACCTGGACCGACCGCTCGACTGATGCCTTTAATGACAAAGATTTGAATCCTGCTACTCTTTTTCCTACTGCAGCAGATGGAGAGCCACATAACTGTGTTGTTTCTCCTGAACAGGTCTGCACACCGAGACCTGACCTCACAGACACGCCCACCAAATGCTGATTTACAACTGTTAGTGGACAGTTTGGCATCCCGCTCGCCGGACACGGGAGAAGGGTTGGTTGGGTTTGCTGTAGTCTCATCATATGACACTGTGCAGCGGTAAGTTGCCAGCACACTTTTCTGCTCAAGCTGCAGATCATGTGGCTCTTACAGAAGCCTGTAAGCTTGCTGCCAACAAAATAGTTAATATCTACACAGACTCTTGCTATGCCTTTGGTGTAGTGCACCACTTTGGCACCTTGTGGAAACACAGGAGCTTTTGGAAATCATCCTGCAAAACCATTTCTCTCCACCGTCTCATGGCCGACTTGCTAGAAGCCATATTGCTCCTTAAAAATGTTTGTGTTATGAAATGAGATGCTCACACTAACGCTTCTGATCCCATTTCAACAGGAAATGCTGAAGCTGATGCTGCGACTGAGCAAGCAGATTTTTCAGGCTATTTTTTATTTATTTATCTACAGAAATATCCATCACTTATGATGTTCAAGTATTGCAGACATTAGCGACCCCTGCAGAGAAAGTGTTGGGCCTAATCTGGTGCAATTTAAACAATATGAATGGATAATGGATTATTATAATTATTAAAATGTATTATGAGCCCAGACAACTGCCACATGAAGTATTCTATTGTTAAGCTAAATTAGCCCACAGCAGAGATAACTTGGCAAAAGGGGGAATATGTGATATATTGTAAAGGTAGATCCACATTTTGTACAGTTTTTAAAGTTAAAAAGGAAATTTAATAAGATATTAAATCTTATACTTTCTTTAGCTGGTCATAACAATCTTGATGTATCATCAAAGCAAATAATAACACCACTTAAATACAATTAGTATAGATATTTTGAACATTTTATCTTTTACACAAAATTGAATTCTTGTGAAAACATGATGATGTGATGAGCTGGCCCTCGATATTAGATCATTTAAATACAATATTTGAATTCGTTTTTAACTGACATTAGGGAATGTAAGAACTGCAACAACAATATTATTTATGTTTTATTAGGTTATAATTTTAGAAAACACTATGCTAAGCTCACAGTCCAGCAGCATAACTACTTTTTGTGATGTGCATAAAACATGACCACAGTCCATGCTTGTACCAATGACACACATCAGCAGTGTGCCAAAGATCCAAAACATCTTCGACATCACACTATTCCACTGTTTAATGTATTACACCAACTTGTCCTACACTAAAGTGTTCAAAGATTACATGTTCTGTAAACATGTCTTGCACCATAAAGATATATATATATAAGTACACCAGACGTCATCCCTCTGACAGACCTTGACGTTCCAAAGAACCTCACTTTCACTGACTGCTTTGAATCACAAGGCACCCGGCACAACGCATGTTGTTCTTCTAAAAAGCCGATCCTGCACATCAGACTTGTTTGTCTGACTGTTTTCCTCCCGTAGAACTACGAAAGTGACATTTCTGTGTAATACTTGTGTTTATTATTACAGCTTGCTATCTGAGAAACATGATCTCATAAAACAGCCTGTGCTTTCTTTTATTATTTTACTTGATAAAGGAATCAGTTGAACTGACAGTTGATTCTGAATGAATATAATAGGAATATAAATACTTGGATGATAGAATTTTTACAAATTGTTAAAATTGTTGTGTGTTATGAGCCCCACTGATATGTTGTCTCTCTATAACAGTTCAACAGAGATGGAGGTCCGACGTCTGTGGAGTTGCTTAAAACTCACAAAAACAGCTAACGTTTTAACCTCATTGATTATGTAATCATATGTTGTGCATATGTAAACCATTTTTGCCATTTCGATAAATTGTAAACACTTTAGTGGCCATGGGAATGGCCAGAGGGGGGAGTTGTTGGCAATTGGCAATTTATCATGTTCTGTTAGATATAACTTCTATCGCAGACGAGGACATCCGAACTCATCCGAACTCATCCAATGTAACAGCTACCAGGACTCCAACCTTGAGAGCCGTAAGAGCCCAGACGGTGGCTCAGCCGTCCTGGAGGAGAGCCAGAAACCATGAATCAGATGAGTACAATGCAACCACACATATTCCAGGACCTATGCCAGCATTGCCATTTAAGTTCAAACCAGCCTATCCAGTGTTCAGACAGTTGCACGTTAATCCACGTAGAAAGAGACGACTTCACACCATGTGGAAAGGGGAAACTAGCACACAGCTGAGGCTGATGACAGAATGAGCCGAATGTGGAATCCAAATCATGTTTATGATGTACATGTGGAAATAAAAACATTGGCACTTCCTACATGAGAAGTTCAAGTGGACTCTTGTATGGATCTCAAAAGAAACACGACTATTGAGATCAATATCCTGAATATCAAGTGTGGAACGCATGTGCAGAAATTATGATTTACACATCACAAAACAAGCCTCCCACTAATTATAAAACAGATCAATTGGAAAAGTATGAATGGTTTGCCAGTGCTGGATTTGCTACGGAGGGGAAAAGGGTTGATGTACCGGTTACTGTAAAGTAACCCGAGTGTCCTGGTTCCCACAGGCGAACATTACTCCTTCGTTCATTAGGAGACCGGTATGGTATGAAAACCCAATACCACGAGACCAAGGTTGTGAAAACACAACTATGACCATTCCCACTCTTCATTTGTTCAGCAAACAAACATCAGACATAGCCGACATGTATGGAATGTGTTGTGAAATGCTTTACTGAATATACTGTTGAAATGGAGAAGAATTCGGGGTTTGAGGCAAGAGCTTGAGGAGAGTGCTGGCAGGGGGGTGGTCATGGGATTGGGTAGACAAAATTTTGGGAAAATAGGGGTCTGTATTGGTAAAAACAGGCATTTGCGCATTAATAGTTTTAATTGTGGCTTTTCTATTGGCATGTTGCATCGTACCCATTCTGAGACAGTGCCAGAGGAGCATGGACAAACAGATGGGTGTCATGGCAGATCTCCAATTGGCTCAGATGATGAACATGATGACGATTGAGCAAGGGACAAAGGCCCAGTTCACTCAAATGGTGGTTGGACGACCGGACCTGTTTCCGGACCTGTTTCCCATTCCGGATTATCTGGAGGACTCAGATGACATGGAGGAAAAAGGACTAGGAGGCATCTCACCATAAGAACAAGAGCCTGAACTTTGTTGGAAGTACACACGTCCAAAATACACCACGTCACATGTTTTATCATCTGTCCAAACTGTTTCACTATAAATTTGAATGTATTATGATCAGATATTTCTACATTCACATATATTCATAGTCATGATCCATAATAATCAGTGCACAAGTATTATAGCATATAGTTTTATCACAGACGTTGCATCTAATGAACACTGATATATTGTTCAATATTTTGCAGAAATTAAATGTGTGATGTATCAGTTAATACATGTTTGCAAGCAAGAACAGATTCACTTCATGCCAAAAAGGTGGTCGCTTGGCGGGAAAGGACCATAAGGGAGTTTTTCCTGTAGTGCAACCTGCGGGTTTTTTCGCCCTTATATGAAAGTGAATCTTAGCATTGAATGATGTTATTTGAATTATCTTACGAACTCAAATGTTCTGTATTGTATTGTTACTGTATTGGTATATAATCAAGCACATATAATTTACATACATCACTTGTGTTGTTGCAATGCTGTAAGGGATCAAAACTTTAGGTTAGTTTCACCAATTGACAAAAGTTATATGAAGTTAGGTTGAGGGTCAAGCAACCCTCAGAGGGGGGATTATATTGAAGAAAAACATCATAAACTTTGAATTGAACTCGAATTGAACTGAACTCATTTGGGCCCACACGTAAACAGTTCATATAACGTGTTATGTAACACACATTTGGTTCTCACAAAACGTTCGTGGGAAAGGATGATCAGCGCCAGACAAAATGTAATTAATCTCTCAAATGTACCAAAACATTTCCGTACTTGGGGCTGTGTCCTATCAGAGGGCAAGGGGTCAAAATAGCATAACATGTCCTAATTAGGAGTCCAGATGTTTCCTGTTTTGGATTCAACAGACTAGTTTGATTGATGGGACGTAGCTAAAGGGGGCGTGAATCTTGACTATAAGAGTGATCTGTGTAAAGCAGTACAGGGGAGTCGTTTCAATATACTGAACTGGTTGATGTTGGCTTGATCTTATTAAAACACTACCCGCTGGTTGCAACCCCAGTTTGCCGTCTCGTCTCGTCATTTTGCCACAACGTCTGGAATCCGTTCCTTAAGGGGGGTACTGTCAGGATCCAGGATCCCTGTCTGACCCGTTGTGTCTTTCCCCTGATCTCCTCTCATGTGTCCTGTCATTCCCCTGTGTGTTATTGTGTGCCATGTGCTCTGTGTTTGTCCTCCCCCTCCAGACACCTCCCATGGCCACACCCTTGATTGTGCACAGCTGAGGACACTCCAGCCGATCACCTCCTGCAGCCTGACACACCAGACGCAGGTCCCACTAATGATTCCCCTGTCTCTATATAAACTCTGGTCCTGCAGTCTGGGGTGGTCAGGTCGTACCGTCTTTTCCCCGCTTCAACCCCGTGGCATCCTCTGCCCTCCTTGTGTTCAACGGATTACACTCCGCCGCTCTGCCCTCCTTTGTGTTCAACGGACTACCCACGCCGTCAAGCTACCAGCCCTCCGGTGTCGAGCCACGGGACTCACACCGTCGATCTGCCTACTCTGGTGTCGTACCACGGGCTTCACACATTCTAAATAAAACCTGTTAATATTAACTTCTGTCTCCTGTGGTGTTGCATTTGGGTCCTACCTGTGAACTCCCATGACAGAACGTGTTGGTTTCTGTTGCGTGGTCCTGTACTTCACAAAAAACAAAGCCCATTCCCGTGGGGGAATAGCAGGCAGGGTGCTGGGTGTTTACTGTTTGCCTCGACCGACCCCATCCATGGAGAGACAAGATGAATTTGACAGCTAATGTAGAAATAACAGACGATCATAAATCAAGGAAGCAGGCGTTGTGAGTCGATGATGAGAGTTAATCAATACAGGCCTGACTTTGCCATTGTGCGAAATGGCACTCCATTTATTACAGGGGGGACTTGGAGGAGAAACATTATTCATATTAGAGTATGCACACATTGGTGGGAGAGAGGTGGGGAGTGTTGTAGTAGGGAGCTGCTTAGTCGTTGCACTGCTGGTGCAAAGGGCCTGCACTTAAAGGAAGACTTGACTCCAAAATGAGAAATGACTCCCCATTTACTCAACAGATGAGCAAATGTATAGCAAGTGAGCTACAGCTGCTTCATGACAGCCTTCCCCTAAACAACTACAGTAGAGCATTTCAGCTTTAGCATTAAATCACTGTACAATTTCTTCAAACAATGAATTCAAGAGTTCTGCTGCCAAATGATTACACTGTGGATCTAAACATACAATATTTACCTAATATCTGAGTTAGAATGTTATGGATGTAGCTAAGTAGGAAAATTACTTATTATTATTACATAATTAGTCTGGGTTGCACCAACAAGGAGACCTGAGACCCCTTTTTACAAGCGGTCTCAGTTCAGTTGTTTGGTCCGCACCAGCATTCGATTGGCAGCTTTCACAACATGAACCATACTGACCAGGCAAACTCATCTCAGAATTTATATAATCAAATGTGATCGTCGAATGATGTTTTGTTGTGTTTTTTTGCTCATTGATGCTCCTCTGCGCAATCTTTGTCTATAGAAAAATAGTAAACTCAACAAAATGATTGGCCGAAATACATGAGACTATCGCTGAAAGGTTTTTTAGAACAATGAACAGCGCTGTTTGTTGTGTGTGCGTGGTTGTAGTATTAAAGACTGAAGACAGATACAGGGTGCTTTAGCCTGCTTGCTTTTCATGGCTGTAAATAGAACTTTCTGTCCTTATTCCCGTTTCCTTACCTCGCATGGCAGCTGGATTCTCGTCATGTTACGAGATCCAGCAAGAATTGCGAGATCACATGATACATGAAAATCCGTCTAGTTAGGCTTCAAGTAATGTGTCTGTGTCCAGTAAACCAGAGCAATCAATCTGCCAATCAGCATCCAGTGAGGAGCTCCAGCTACCAGGCAGCTACAGGCGTGGCTTAGATGTATGCCACGACTCGCTTAGGTAAGAGTTTAATTGACAGATGGTTCATCCACCTGCAACAAATTATATTTGAAAGAGAATGCCTTTTTCAAAACATTTTTCAATGATGGCATCTCAGATGGTTCTGAGTAACAAAGCCTCTGGCAGGTCAGGTGACCATTTACCGCCCATTGTAGAATAGAATAGAAATGTACTTTATTTATCCCCAAGGGGAAATTTGTCTGTGGCAGCAGCAAACAGGGTTACACAATAAAATAAAAATATTGAGTATGGAAAATGCACACTATATACAATATAATAAAATAACAGAGCAGGACCTATTCAATTTAAGAAAAATAAAGTAATAAAAATGTACAGTATATACACTAAATAGAATCGTATTAAATTAACTAAGTAGGAAAAAAATAAACAAAACAGTAGTGCACAAGATCACCAACAGCAGCAACAACAGTGTAGCAGTGCTATAGTCTTGTGTTTGATTTGGCCAGAGGTGATTTATTATAAAGTCTAATAGCAGAAGGCAGGAATGTTTTCCTGTATCTTTCCTTGTGACAGCGGAGCTGGATCAGTCTGTTGGAGAAAGTGCTCCACTGTCCCTGCAGTAGGTGGTGGAGAGGGTGGTCCGGGTTATCCAATATGGACAATAGTTTCTTCAGTGTCCTCCTCTCCACCACCTCTTCGAGATTGATGATGGAGCCGGCCTTCTTAATCAGTTTATTAAGTCTGTTGGTGTCTCCGGCTCCAATGCTGCTCCCCCAGCAGACTACGGCGAAGTACAGTGCACTGGCCACAACAGACTGGTAGAACATCTCCAGCATCTTGCTGCACACGTTGAAGGATCGAAGTTTCCTCAAGAAAAAGAGTCGACTCATCCCCTTCTTGTACACAGCGTTAATGTTGGTCTTCCAGTTCAGTCTGCTGTCGATGGAGACACCCAGGTACTTGTACTCCTCCACCATATCTACATCCTCTCCCAGAACTTTCACCGGTTGTAGAGTCGTCGTCTTCTTCCTGAAGCCGACCACCATCTCTCTGGTCTTGGCCACGTTCAGACGCAGGTGATTTCTACCTACAGGTCTCTGTAAAAAGTCCGTCAGAAAGCTGCAGCTGATTTAGAACGCTGCAGCTCGAGTCCTCACTAAGACCAGGAGGGTGGATCACATCACTCCAGTTCTGAGGTCTTTGCACTGGCTTCCTGTCCAACAAAGAATTGACTTTAAAATCCTGCTGTTGGTTTACAAAGCACTGAATGGTTTAGGGCCAAAATACATCTCTGATCTGCTGCTACCTTATGAACCATCCCGACCTCTCAGGTCGTCTGGGACCGGTCTACTTTGTGTTCCCAGAGTCAGAACTAAACATGGAGAAGCAGCGTTCAGTTTTTCTGCTCCACATATCTGGAACAAAGTCCTAGAAAGCTGCAGGTCTGCTGAGACCCTCAGCTCATTTAAATCAAGATTGAAGACCTTTCTGTTTGCTGCTGCCTTTAATTGAACCACATTCAATTCATATATTAATCAATTTCCTGCATTTCTGCATTTTACTACTGAATTTTATTTCTTACACTGTTTCTTTAATTGTTTTTAAATCTCCTTTTCTTTTGCCTTATGTTTTGATGCTTTTAATGGTTTTATGTGAAGCACTTTGAATTACCTTGTTGTTGAAATGTGCTATACAAATAAACTTGCCTTGCCTTACCGGCCCACTCTACAAAGTCATCCACTACTGCCCTGTACTCCTCCTCCCGTCCGTCCATCTCTTATACACCCGACCACTGCAGAGTCCTCAGAGAACTTCTGCAGATGGCATGACACAGAGTTGTACTGGAAGTCAGTGGTGTACAAGGTGAACAGGAAGGGAGACAGAACAGTTCCCTGTGGGGCTCCAGTATCACTGACCACCATATCAGACAGCACACGGCCCAGTCGGACAAACTGACTGTGGTCTGCCTGTGAGGTAGTCAGTGATCCAGGAGACGGTGGATGCGTTAACCCCCACCACCCGCAGCTTCTCACTCAGCAGCACTGGTTGGATGGTTTTGAATGCACTGGAGAAATCAAAGCAGCAGCCTTCCCTTGATGGAGTCGCTCCAGCTGTCTCCTAACCTGGACAGTCGTCACAGAGAGGGTCATAGTGTCGGTGGTGGCAGAGCCCTTTGAAGTGGAGGGCTCTGAGTCCATGCAGCTCACCAGGGGGGAGGGGGAGGTGTGGTGTGTGGAGGAGGCAGATGAGGGCTCTGAGCTAAACCTATTGAAGGAAGAGTTTAGCTCATTGGCCCTCGCCAGGGAGCCCCCTGGTTGTCTCCCTCCAACCTTGAAGCCGGTGATCTGCTTCATTCAAGTCCACACCTCCTTCACATTGTTCTGCTGGAGTTTGGCCTCCAGCTTCCTCCTGTAGGTGTCCTTGCACTCCCTGAGCTTCACCTTCAGGTCGCGCTGGACTCTCCTGAGCTCGTCCCTGTCCCCAGACCTGAAAGCTGATTTCTTCTTATTACTGTAAGAAGAGCTTTCAGGTCCCTGGTAATCCATGGCTTGTTGTTGGGGAAGCAGAATGGAGAAAGAATGGAGAGAACACTGGACAGTCAACCAGAGAGAGACTCAAGTAGCATACAGCTGTTTCTATGCGCCTCCTTTTGCTGATTTAAGAGAATCGTTGATCAATTTGAAAGGTATCTATTGCTCTGATGGTTCTACTTTCTTATGTGAGTGCTCTTGAATCAGGCTTCAGAGATCAAATCGGGAAATAGTTGATTATTCTGGGTCAACCCCAGAAAGCTCACTGTTTGGATAAAAGTCACCTTAAAGCTAGTATTGGTAATGTATTTTACAAAAAAAAATTATGTTGTGTTTGTTAAAATGTTCTTTACATACCCACAGCAATCACATATCAAATGCTCTGGAAAAAAAGAGAAAAGAATTTGATATATGTGGCTGTTGCAGGACTTCCTGCCTGTGCACACAGATGATTTATGGAAGTTGAATTCATTCGGTGACCCTTTATTAAAACTACTATTTTTTGATGTCCAATTATTTTAGAAATCCAAAAGACTGACATAGATTATCACATACATTAGAAATAATTGCATACTAATATACATATAGTACTGCACTTGGAAAGTGGACGAATCTCATCGACAAATCTGCCAATTGTCAGTCACAAATTAAATTCACAGGACGCTATTGTAGCGATCCCAAAAATACCACATATGTCAGGCTGAATTTTGGTGCTGCAATGTAAACATAATTTATCCCCAAGAATTGGAACAAGCTGATACAGACTATAACGATACTGTCAGAGGGTCCTGAAATTTGACATTTGATAGTTGACAGGACAGTGATGGTGTCATTGTCACAATCTCTTATAGTCAAGATTTTACCGTAACAATGAAATGATCCATGCATGCTGCCTGCAGTTCACTTACACTTCACCTACAGGATATCTTAGTTATGAAGTTCAACATTTTTAAATGGTCACATCTTGCATTATGCAGTACGGTGATGGTCAACTGTCATTGGGCCACACACAGCCCGCCAAAGCTTCCCATCCGGCCAGTGGAATAGAAATGAAATCACTGTGACCGCTGCAGCCTGTTGAACTCTCAGGATTCTTTAAGCATGTCAGTAAGTATTTTCAATTCATGACAGCATCACACGAATATGTTGATTAGCGGAAAGAGACAACAACAGACTGGACAGAGAGTCCATCTCCCCACAGCATTCAGGCAGCTTCCCACTGCACATTACATTCAGATCGTGCCAAAGTAGTAACTAATGCTACAGAGTCTATGTTATCACTGCGTACAAGCAACCACACTCAATCGTAGACATTACAGAATTAATATGGTCAAAGCTAGAGCACCACTACAATGGCAGAGGTCTGAGAGAATATTCTAGTTAAGTATCAAGTTATTAATTATTTTTGCAGTGAAAGTGAAAATATTAAGGAATGCACAACAAATGTAGTTATTGACCCCAGATTTAGGACCCGTCTCCTGACTAATGTCGACTTGATTCAACAGAAATACACAGTACTCTGTCAGGAACGCATTTTTTAAATGTATTTTTATTTTTTTATTTTATTGAAAGACAAGAGACTATACATAGACATGTGAACGTGTGTGTATGTCCTTGAGCCTTTTGAGATGGGAAAAAATTTAAAATAATAATAATTTAAAAACAACAAAAAAACACACAAAAAAGTATTTTTTATTTATTATTATTATTGTAACAGACTGTCTCATGTTTATCGTTTTGTATTGGAGATATGATGTCCCTTCAGGGTTGCCGTAGAGAAAAGGCAACTTCCCCTTAAATAAAGAGAGAAGCTGCACCAGCTGTTGCTCTCCCTGGAGACTACTGGACATCGCTGCGGTAAAGTCAGCAGACACTCCGATCTCCGTGGTCAACTCAGCAGACACTTACATGTTAGTGCACCTATATGCTGAAATTCACGGTAAACGCATTTAAACGGCACAGATCGGGAGCGAGCGAAGGACTTTAAAAGTTAGCGAAAACATTAACGTGAGACAACATCCGGTTTCTTCAGACGAACATCCGGTTTTCAGAATAAGATGCCAACAAAGTATGAATTATATTCACATTAAGTATAAAACATGCTACCTGCATCTCGTGAACCAAATGTTATTGCCCTTTTGTTCATATAGCAGTACTTTTAAAATAAAAGTGCGCAATACACTACTTTTGAATTCATTATTGAACTTTGCCATAACAATGCGATTAATCGCAAAAAATCCATGCGATTAATCGCGATTAAATATTTTAATAGTTGCCCAGCACTAATATATATATATTATTGCATGCGTGACGTAGCCTACACGTTTTAATGGATGAATGTATTTTTTGGCATTCAACAGCAAACCAAACTGTATGCAGGTTGTCATCTGTCATTAGCATCTGCCATTAACCCACACATCGTAAACACCATGTTTAGGATATTTGGAGTAGAATTGCTCTCTTGGGGAGTTGAGGCAGATGTAGAGGTAGGAGCAGGACATTACAGACAGCTCTCTGGCACACGACTGATTTGAGTGGCTGTGGCTGGCCTCCTCTGGGGAAATCGGGCCTTAGGAGTGGGGCTTCTGATTTACTCCAGGCCCTGGCATGTCTTGCTGATGAGCTCCAGGCAGCGACGGGCCCCATGTGGGGATTGGCTCCAACCAATATGTTCCCTTCCACTCAAAAGGACAGGGCTAATGTGCTAGAATTCAGGCCCCTCAGCAAACCCCCTTCCACCTTCATTTAAGACTCTCTCTATCTCGCCTGACTCTCCTGCTCTCCCACTGCTTCTTCTTCTTCATATCAGAGCCTCTGTATCTGTCGCCACCTGTCTCAGCCTCTCTCATATCAGGACCTCTTTTTCCATCTTCCTCTCCTCTCATCCCTCTCTGCTGCAGCTTCCTGGTGCTGCAGTCAATTTCCCCCAGACTATTCCTAGGTCTGGGGGAATGTATGGCTTTATTTGTAAGGCGCCAGCATTTTATTGGATTCCTATTGCTTTGGAACAGAGGTACCACATTCCAAATTCATCAAGGGCCAATTTAATTCAAAATTCATGAAGTGGGCATCCGTCAAGGTGCTGGCTCGAATGCGCTTTGTGTGTTCTCAGGGTGCCTCCCGTATGCACAGGAAACCATCAGTAACTCCAGTCCCATTTCCCACTCTGATTAGAAACTACTGGCTGGTTTTCTTTGGTTCAATACAGGATTTCATCAAAAAAAGGCCTCATTGCTTCTTTCTATTGGCCAAGATACAACGTCACACAGTCTGATGGTCCAGTATCTTCCAAGGCCTGACTCTTATGTAATACAGTCAGTCACCAGTCTAGAGATGGAACCGTTGACTTGACATTTGTTGACGCTTTCTTGTTCTGTCACATTTTCATCATGCCATCAGTAAAGCTGTCTGTCTTACTCCAACTATGTTAATAAAAAATATACAGTCATCTCGAATTCCAAGCACACTCACAATGAACCATTATTGTGTTAATGACCTGCCACGATTTTGAGGTACAGTTCTCCATTCCCCTGGTGGAACTTTTTTTTGCATCTGTATCTCCAGACTTCCATCAGAAGCTTGCCCGCCTTGCAAGGTGAGAGTGCTCGTTTTGGCAATTTATGGGCCCCTGATGGCTTTCTTTAGCAGATTTAGCAAGCTAATATTTGGACTTTTAATGTGCATTGAGAGTTCCTGGAGGCTGCTTGGCCAGTTCTGCTACAAGGTTACAGCCCAAATGTCATGTCCCCAGTATGATACAAAGTTTGGGAATTTGGTAACACGCTTTGCATCAGAAATGTGTAGAATTACAGAAAACACCTAATCATATGAATAGGTTTACATGCCTGTATACAGCAAAATCTTGACAAATTCCCGCCAAGGGCTTTGCAGTGTGTATATACTGTGTATCACACCCCACTCCTAAAGCAAGTTTAACAAGTAAGCCAGGCGTGTTTTGGTTGGTCTGACTCATTTACAGTTGATTCGGTTCCACAAAGCAACTCATGCAAGGAGACTAAGCGAGTTGTTCCTTAACCAGAGATCCTGAAATGATTTTACCTCTATCTGCTGCCATAATATTTTAGACTTTATTAACCACTACCAGAAAAGTTACACAAATAACCCCTTACATAAATGATAAATTAAGATATGAACTTAAATATATTCATTTGATATCATGTGTTTCGACTTATGCTAAGTCTTAATCTTAGTTACTCCTATAGGCTGAAAATAGCTGCATAAACGGTTAACATGAAATGAAATTCTGTTGAATACATGTGCTGTTTCTTTCCACGATAGAGTTTACTCAAGATATTTTTTTGTTTCATTCGAGCAGTTTTTCCTCAAAATGTCACAACAGCCTTTAACATTAATGACCATTTTATTTCATAACGGCACTTTATCTGTCAATCAGAACCAGTTATGTGATTGGCTGTTGCTCCAGTCTGAATGAGCATAACTGGTTCTGACCCTTATGTCATGACAATAAAGCCGATCATGATCTTTCTTTTATCTCATTCCAGCTCAGATATGTTTTGTGTGCTACATTTGTTTATTTCACTATTTTCAAATCTTATTTTCTTGTATTGTATTTTGTCTTATTTTATCAAGTTGCCGTTTTTTTATTAACTGTTGTCTTGAAATATTTCTGTTTGTATTATATGAAATTAAATATGTTTATTTTATTATCATAAATATTTAATATATCATAGGTTTGTAAATGTGTATTTTGGTATTTGTTTTATTGGTGGTCTAAATAAATGTACATTCATTTCTTACACATTCTTATGATAGAGAAAACGTGACATTGTATCACGTTGACAGGCCTCAGGTGAAGAGTCTGCTGTATTCTAACTCTGACACCCAGTCAATCGCTCTCTGTCCGCTCCGCCTCTTACCCAACCCTTTCTCCCCTCATTCTGACCTCCGAAGACCACGCTGAAAATTTCACACAATCTCCCTGCACAGCAGTGGTTGCACTCGCGCTGGGAGCCAATATGTTGCCATAATTGGGCCTGTAGTAGGGGCAGAGTCCAAGGCAATTAATCCTTTCCTCCTGTTGTTTGCACCCTGGTTGGCAGTGACAGGGTGCAGCGTAATTGGACAGGAGCACACTTGTCCCCTCCATTTTACATTAATATCCCCTCAACTCCAGACTCTAATCCCGGCCAGGTTGAGAATCCCACTTCTGCCACCAATATCCACTCAGTCTCTCTTTCATGCTGTCCCACTCCCACCTGTCACCTCTCTTCCATCGCCATGCTGGGCTAATCTACGGCCCAGATGAAGCTCAGAGCTGAGATTGAAGTGAGCAAAATGGGCTGGGGATCGGTGGTGTGTGTGTGTGGGTGTGTAAAAGTGCACTAGCTGAAATTCAGATTTTGGATTGAGGTTTGCTTTCTCACTTTTTCTGCATTGAACTGATGAAATGCCAGCAGCACAGCGTTTGAAGACCCAACCCATTTTAAGACTTTGGTGTCAACCACTAACTTATTTTGTTAAGGAGCTAAGAAGCTCTCAAGGCAGTTATGTGTGCGACATTAAAGGTCAAATCTGAAGATTTTCTACTGAGCAACTTCTAAAGGCACTGGAAGACAGGAATGCATGCTGTCTCCAAAAGGCTCTCCCTCCATGGATCTAACCTTGGATCAGTAAAATAACGGGCAAAAACAACATGCATTCATTCATTTGGATTACGTATGCAGGTGTAATGCCTACTACATGGCGACGGCGGCACATTTAGATGTGGTGGCTGGTAGCTCCCATGAACTTTGCTACATTTGTTTTAGACAAAACAATGAAAACAGACAACACGTTTTAATTTGTTTATTCATCTTTATTGCTGGAGCACCGATGGCATGTGACAGAGATCGACTGATCAACGTCAGACAACGCATGGATACAGTCCACGGCATCCCCGACCACATAGCCATACCAAATGCCACCGAAAGCTGGAAAACTGAAGGGCAGTGTTTTATTGATTTTGAATTGTTAATAGTATCTGCTCAGATGATTCACCAGTGTGAATTCATCCTGATGCAATTTTTTGTTCTTTTGTCATGTTTTTCTTGTCTAGGATAAATGGACAAGGCAACAACTGCATTTCACAGCCCTGTGTGCAGAATACAGGGGCCAGGACCTTGATTGACACTTCACATCCCTCTAAATCCTCAACAAAAAATCATCAAAATGCTGGCTGGTCACTAAAAAGTCTTTGAAAGGCTGACTCTGTCCAGCGGTACTGATTATAACTGTAAAACATGTATTCACAAATATGGAGACAGAAAACTAAAGTGGTGTTTCCTCTCTCTCATTGTTTGTTTGTAACACACTTTTCCATGGGTGGTGCTGTTGTAAATGGTCCGCAATGTAAATGTTGTGTAGTTTAAAAAACGTAACTTTACCCCAAACAACTTGAAAAGTAGTGAATTATTTTCTGTTTTGACATCATGGTTGCACTTGATTTAAAAATACAGAATCAGTATGACTCAAGTCAGGGAAATATGTCAAAGTGAAAGCAACGTTTATAAAAAGATCAGTTTCAACTTAACACAACTTAACATTAAGGCCACTAACCTAGAACTACCCCCCTCAAGCGCAGAATTAATTAATATCCCCTCTTCAAAAAAGTTAATCTCACAAATATGTAGAGCAATATCACAGTCTGACAAAACATCATCCATACCATCAAGAAAATGGGAATCAGACCTATCCATCACTCCTGATGCTGATTTCTGGAACCAAATCTGCAATAACATCTACTTTCATGACTAAAAATGCCAATTTACAACTAATACAGTATAAAATACTTAACAGAATTCATTACACCGGGCAAAACATGTTTAAAATGGGATTCACGTCAGATATCTGTCCACATTGCACTCAAAACAGCCCGGATAGCTTTGTTCACGCCACCTGGCACTGCACACCAGTTCATCACTTTTGGGAAGAAATAACTGAGTCACTGTCTGTCTTCCTGGGCTGCCTCGTCCCATTATCCCCTTCACTGTGCTTACCAGGAGACATCTCAACAATACATCTGAGTAAAACAAACCGCAAATTACTCCTTGTGGCCCTAACTATCGCCAAGAAAACTATCCTCACAAACTGGAAATCAAGGAATAACACACACATCACACACTGGAGAAACTTAATGATAGAGTATATTTCAATGGAAACTCTAACCTCATCCATCATATACAATACAACAGAACACTATTTCACCTGGTCATCCCTCACTATGTTTCTGCAAATGTGACACCACCCATTCTATTAATATTGAAATTTGTATAGTATATATATATATATATATTTTTTTTTTGTTGTGTATTTTTTACTATTGTTGATTTCTGTTTTGTTTTTCTTGCCTGACAACCAATTGAAACCCACATACATGCATACATGACCATCCATATGCACACATACTTTTCATTTTTTCCATTTTTTTTGGTTTGTTTTTTAATTAGGACCGACGTAGTCTGAGCGGAGGACCTATTGTATTTCTAATTAGGGCCCGAGCACCGACGTAGTCTAAGCGGAGGACCTATTGTATTTCTAATGTTTATTATTAGGGCCCGAGCACCGACGTAGTCGGAGCGGAGGACCTATTGTATTTCTAATGTTTATTATTAGGGCCCGAGCACCGACGTAGTCGGAGCGGAGGACCTATTGTATTTCTAATGTTTATTATTATTCTTCTTCTTATTATTCTTATTTTTCCACTTTCATGGCAAAAAGGAGGTGCTTGGGATGTTGGGAATTTTGTGAAATTTGGCATGCAAGCCAGAATTTGCGAAAATTGCAGTCTGATTGGGGTGTCGAAACATAAGCAAACTTGGCAAGTAGATTACAAGGCCGAAATGTAGTTATAGAATATGATTTTATTGGTTCAGAGTGGCAAATCGGCTCAATAGCGCCCCCTACAAAATTCCGACGAAGCAGCCCTCGCAGTACGTTTGACCTAGATGTATGACATTTGGTAGGAACATGTATCACATATGGACTTCAATAAAAGTCTCTTGGGGCCATGCTCTAAACCTGCATGCAGTGTCTGACGGTCACAGAACTGAATGGCAGCATCAACCAGAGTCCTCGCGCCGTCCGACGGTCGCGGACGTTCTCGGCCGCGCAGGCCGGAGTCCCGCCGGCACCCCGACGTGCATATTGCGAGGGCCCGGTCATCGCTGCTCGCAGCTTTAATTATTATTATTATTTTTATATTTTTTTCCCTCCATCTCAAAAGGCTCAAGGACATTCTCTCACACACACACACATACACACACACACTGACTATATGATATTTGCTGGCTTTTATCCCACTGTTCTTGTCATCCTCTTGTTGTTATGTCTATGTATTGTCTAAATATTGTCTCGTGTCTTTCAATAAAAAATTTATAAAAAAAATAAAAATAAAATCAAAACAGACCTGCTGTATTTAGCCTCTACATTTATCCTGACCTGTAAGTAAATGTTGTGTTTGATGCGACATGTTTTGTTGTTTGTTTGATTCTTGTATGCATTTCAGACATTTTAATAAAGCCCAGTTACTTTAAAAGAAAATAAAAAAATAAAAAGATCAGTTTATTTGTGAACCTGTGTCATAAGATCAGGCAACAAAAGTACTTAGGTTTTGGAAAAGATCATCGTTTGGGTTAAAATGACTGTGGAAGTCCAATTACTGAAGTACGCAAGTTACTTGAAAAATAAAATCAACATTTACATCTTGATTCATATAAACAGCTGTATCCTGGCTAAAAGATTGCTGTTTGTTACATTCACCACTTCACTGGTATTAGCTTCCTTGTCTAATCGTTATTATTGAAAGAAGATATTTCAGCGTGTACGCCATCTTTACATTGTTTACCATCATGTGATTCGCACCTGACCAGGAGATATATGAATGATTGTGGTTGATCCTGCTGTCCACAGCGACTTTATACTGTAATGTATGAAAAGCTTCTCTTTCAGTCCATGAGATCCCTGTGCTATCTGAAGGTAGCAGGCACATATGTTGATAAATCCATGGCCTCTGAGAAGTGCTGTGCCAGGTTAAGAACCCCTAAATTATATGACTTACATGGCAGCCTCAAAATGTTGTACCTCATGTCAAGTCAAAAAGTCTACAGTACAATGATTTATGTAAAACTACCAGAGTTGATGAGCTATCCATAACAGGATTTTACATCTCTCTTACACATGCTTCCTTTAAGCTCAGACCTTTAGAATGGCATCATCTCTTCAACTCTCTCTCTCTAAGGCCCAAAATGATCGTACTATATGTTTTCCTCTTGAACATCGCCTCTACCGACCCCCCCACCCACTTCTCTCTCTCCTCCTGTTTTTCTGGGCCATTTCTAATCTCTTCAAGCGACTCTTCTCAGAATAGGTGTGCTTCAAAAACAAATCAATAGAAGTATAATCGCACTGTGCACGCTTTGTAATTTTTATATCATTTTTTTTTCCCTCCCCGCCATGCTTACTTCTCATGCATCAAGAGGTGTGTGTGTGTGTGGGGGGGGGGGGGGCATACAGTAGAGTGCCCTCGTAAACTTTATTTAATATTCTATGAATTTCAGATCAGTTATGTTTCATAATGACACGGCAATGCGGTCAGCCGGTGGAGGGAGGAGGTGGGGGCGACGGGGAAGGCAAAGGAAGAAAAAGGAAAAATCAATACAACGAGCACACTTTTTTCCCCGGCATGGCAAAGAGAGGGGATCTATTGTTGGGAATGATGATTTATGTCAGGGGTGGAAGGGCCGTCAGGGTGCGTCAGGGACGACGGTGTGCGCCAATAATGATTAATGCCCCCCCTCCATCCTGGAGACAACCCAGCCAGCACACCTTCAGTCTACCCCCCCCCCCCCACACACACACACACACTCCTCCTCCCCTCTTTGACACAGGACCTTTACCTCTTTCTCCCTACTGCAGTGCCAACCATCTCACCATACATGCAGACATTTTCACTTGTCAATTCCAACCAGAATCCAGTCTTGCATGTTAGTATAGGCATAATGGTTGGTTAATGGTTTCACTGGCTGACCTGTCGGAATATTTGGGGTGACATAATTTCACTTTATTTTAATATAGTTCTCCTAGATTTATACTCATCTTGTTCTGCAACCTCACTCCAACTCTCCAATACCACCGGTCTTTCAACTTACTCTAATATGAACCACATCATTATTACGCCCTGAGCAACTCAGAAGCTTAATGCTGCGTTCACACCGGTCGCGTTGATTTTTTGACGCGAGTCGAGATTACATACAAAGTCTATGCACAGACGCGATGAGACTGGCGCGCCGCGATTTTGCGATGGCGCGTTGGACGCGTTATTGCAGTGCGGTGGACGTGGTGGACGCGTTGGACGCCGCAAAATCGCCAATGCGCGAGTTGAAATTTTTCAACTTCAGCAACATAATCGCGTGACGCTGTGGCGCGATAGCCTATCAGCGTTGAGTTGCTCCCCCTGTCATCACTGGCTTCCTGCCGTTGTTGAATCAGGAAATAAATCCTGTAGCCGTCTGTGTTCACCCAGAGCGCTACGATACCTCATATCAACAGAGACCGGACCAAACTATGTGTATACATGTGTGTGTGTGTGTAAACCATACGGTACAAACAATGAATAGACGCTGCCGTATTTACGTCTACATGACGTTATTGAGTGCCGGTGGAGCTGCTACGATGTTAGCATAGCCTAGCACCGATCCATCAGAGCTCCATTGAGAAGACCAGTAACCTACAAATCGGCATCATTACGTAGTTATTTCGGAGTCCCTTTTTGTCGGTTTATTGCCGTTGAATCACAGCCAAATCAGTTTATTTTGTGTTCCTACAGCTGTAGTAAACAGCGACCGGTGGCTTGCTAGACAGTGAATACAGCTCGATACAATCCACGGAGCTCCTCTGAACAATATTATGAACCAGACATGACGGCGTTTGGCATTCCGACGTTTGAGGGACTTCCACAACACGTACAAAGCAGCAATTGTCCTTATTCCTTTCATGGTTGACAGCGGCAAGAAATGGCGGCCAGGTGAACGGCTTCCAGGACGATAAACCACGCCCCCTCTCCGGCGCTACGAGATTTTGCGGCGTTTGGTGTGAACACGACCAGCGGCGCGTTGGACGCGATTGTGCAGTGCGTTGGACGCGATTTTGCAGTGCGTCAAAAAATCAACGCGACCGGTGTGAACGCAGCATAACTCTGCTTAGGAAGCAGGTGGGAGTGCATAAATGGCAAACATGCAGTGTCACCCAAGACACAGGTGTTCGAGTCAAGTGTAGAATCAAGACAAAATTGACTTACTTTATTGTAGTTTTATTATGTAACGTCCGCACTTAAGTAAAGCCCTTTATGTAACAATTGTAGGTTTTTTGCCCCGAACTACGATCTTTGCCTAAACCTTATCAAGTAGTTTTGTTGCGTAAGTAAACCTAAAAGGAACTAATTTATTTTTAAAAGAGACAGCATGCGTCCAAAACGGACAAAAGAGGGGTACCCAGAGCGTCATCGTTTTTGTTTTTACTTTAAAGCGTAGGGCCACTGACCAAGCTGCATATTTGATGAGTAGCAGTGTGTTGTGCTCTGAGGATATTTTGAAAAGCTCATGCAACCGGCATAGACACCTTTCTACAAACAGACCTGAAGTCCACATATATTTCAATTTGGAGTTAAGAACTCAAGAGTACTGTCTAAGTGCTCTCCAGTGGTTCGTTCAGAAAATAACATCCAAGCAATCATGACATGAACCTCGGACAATGATGCTGTTGTTTTTACTATTTTCTAACAGATATATAAACCTTAATCACAGGGGGACCAATGAACCAGAAAATAAATCAGATTCTACTGTGTAAATTGTTATTTGTGGACGCCCCTAATAAAAGAGAGCTATACATAATGTAATACAATAAAACAATAATAGACAAATAAAATAATAAAATAAAACTAACAGATTAAAAAGAAGTGAGAGGACGTTAGAAGTAAGCACCCTGATGACCACGCTCTGTTAACAGCACATTATTGTACGTGTATTACACACATTATAGCACGTATTCAAATTACGTGCCGTCACCACGAAACAAAGTCAAAGTTGACTAATTTTAAATTTACGTAGGTTACATAAGTTACATTATTTTAACCCAAACTGACAAAGTAGTTTTGTTACCTAAAGCCAGTGGCGGGCCGTGCATTTTATACATGGGCCTTCACTGCTGTCCTGCAGCTGAATAATCTCATTATGACGCTACGGTTATTATTTGTTTCGTGTAAAAACGAAGCTCAACACCTATAAATACACTAACTGCAGAGTGCAGATACATGAATACGCCGAGAGAGTGTCTACTCTCTTCTCTGACTGCAGCTGGGACTGCTGCGCACTACTTGTTAGAGTGACCGCCTGTGAGTGCTTTGGGGCGGCTCACAGCACCAGCTGCTTGTTCACGACAGTGCAAGAAAGTCGCCAAGTTGGCAACACTGGCACCGGCTAAATATGTCCCCAGAGCAACATTGGACGTAACAATAGTTACTATCACATATAAAACTAAACTAAAATCCATCTTCATGAAAACAAGTTGTACAAATAATAATATATAAACAAGCATATTAAAGTTACTGCAGATGTAAACAAACGCATTTAACTTACCAGAGCTGCTGTTCACCATTTAAAGACAAAGTCCATCCTCCTTTCTTTGTTAACAAAGAGTTTAATCTCACGGTTGTTCAGTGCATCCGTGCGTTTTAGTTCCAGTAAGAAGTCCTTCTGGATTCATGGACGCCACACTGTAAACCTGAATTTATTTCAAATTAAACTTTTCAGTAGTCATTACTTATACTTGCGTGTTTTGTAAAACAACTGTGTCATTACTAAATCTATTTAGTAGGTTGCACTAATCAACTGAAATATTGAGTGCAATGATCATGTTTAGCAGAGATAACTTGGTAGGTTACGTTTCTGTAAGGGGGGGGAGGGGCCCGTTTGAATTTCCCTCGATTAAGCATTAGTGCCGTGTGCAGCGCAGTGACGAGCCCAGAGGAGTCTGCTCGTCCTGCGTCCGAGCGTGACACCTATCCTGGCTTTGACGAAGCTGCGGGACTTCTGCAACAACTTTGAACCAAGTGGAATGGTGAGGGTGTACTCTCACCATATTGACTGTAGCGTTAGATATCATTCTGGGAGCATTTATTTCAACAAGTAAGCTAAATGCTAACGTTAGCTGAGTGTTAGCATGCTAACGATTTTCTGTGTTATAACTTTAACACGTGTTTGCATGTGCTGTGTTTTAAGATAGCTGACGATAACGTTACATTAGCTTTTCAAAATGGTGATTGGTTAGGTTGCACAGGAGTTATTTATTGCATTTATAGCAGTAACTTAGCTAGCTTCTCAAGGCACGAGGTCATTAGTTGGTTATTAGCAGAGGCTGGGTCACGTTTTGCAGTTTTCTTCTTGTTTTCACAGGTTCTTGTGAAGATGCAATGGAAGTGTACATATTGTGAGTTCATAAGTCGACTCAGGTCGCCCCCGGATCGCGCACCGTCAAACAGCGGACTCACTGCGGACACCGGGGTATCCACACATCAAACGCGCCTTTTTCCCCTGTTCAAATACTGCAGGCAGGTAACAGGCATCCTACCATTAGGACCCAGGCAACAGGGGGCATACAATAGAGTGGGAGGTTCACCTTTCCTCCTGAACTCAGACAAACCTGAGAGAGCAACTGATCTACCTCGAGGCCAGCCTTTGTTTGGTAAGTTCGCTTTCCTTTTTTAAATATGTTTAAAAGCATGATTTTAAGAGTGAAATTGAAGAAAAAACATTCTGTAAAGTGTTAACAGTACTTTTTTGATCCATTTTAGATTTCCTCCCTGGCAACCACCGGAGAACATGACACAAAACGGGTTACATGGAACATCCTTGCCCGCATGTTCAACGGTGATGTTGGGAGGAGAATGAACTGGAAAGGGATAAATGGGAAAAAGTCCTTCAGCCAGATGGAGTCGAAGACTTTGCTCCTGCGTAAGTAACTAATATTTAATGAAAACAATTTGAAGTCACCCAGAGGTCTTAGGTAGTGTTCAAACTTACAAATTCTCTTTGCAACTTCAACTTAATTCTCTGCTCAGGTAGATATTACTCGACTATATCTTCACATAATAGTTATATGATATATTAGCTCTGAATATAGCATAGCAAACCTTTACATGCCAGACAGCCACTAGCTTTTAGACTGCATGCTTGCTATATGTTCCACTGAGGGCTCATGGGATTTTGTATGATCTGCTTGTGATTACAGATGCCGTCGAAAAAATCATGTCTCACGTGCCCTCCAAACCAAGCCTCACATGGTTTCAATCCCCCTTTGTCACCAAAGACTCTCAGGAAATGTTTAACTACAAAGATACTTATTTTGAACTGGAAAATGCATTTCCTGCTGAAAATGCGTTGGAATGCTGAAAGCTGAAATGAATTGTGAAAAAAATTCTGAAAATTAAGAAATGGGAGACTTATCTGTCTGAAAAATGTTGAAGCCCGAAAGCATTTAAACTGCACTGCTGAAAAACCTTCTCGTTGAAATGTCTAACTATGGTGTCTATAGCTGAAAGTATGAGGAAGAAGAAGGCTTTGAAAGTTGAAGAAGTATAACAGGATTTGAAGATTTTCTCCATAGAGATCCCATTCAAAAGAAAATTGCAAAACGCTAAATTCAAAAAGTTTAAAAATTACAAATATGAAAAGTCAAAGCACCCCTCTCCTGAAAGAGCTGAACATTTTGATATTTGAACAATATCTGTAGCTTAAACAAATTTCAGAAGTAGTGATATTTGTAGTAATAGTAGTAGAAGTTGTCGTTGAAGTCGAAGTATTATGAGTCGTAGAAGTATTAGTATTTAGAAGAAGTAGTAGCCTAGTATCAGTAGTAGTAGTAATAGCTGTAGTAGTGGTCGTAGTATTTAATATAACAGCAGTAGTAGTAGTAGTAATAGTAATGGCAGTAGAAGATGTAGCAGTAGTAGTAGTACTAGTAGCAGTCGTACTAATAGCTGTAGTAGTATTACTACTTTTAGTAGCATGAATAGCAGTAGTAGTAGTAGCAGTTGTCGTATAAGTAATAGTAGTAGTGGTAGTAATAGCAGTAGTGGTAGTAATAATATTGATGGTAGCAGTAGTAGCAGTAATAGTAGCAACAGCAAAAGTTATAGTCGAAGTAGTAATACTATATTAGCAGCAGCAGTAGTAGTTGTCGCAGTATTAGTAAGAGCATTCATTTTTTTAACAAAAAAGCCTAATTTTGAGCTTGTTTAAATACAGTTAATCCATGGGGCTTTTATTTTGAAAGGGTGGTGCTGGGTGGGGGAGAGGAGACATAATCATAATGTCTGACACACATAAACAGAGGTTATTAAATGCCTGGCTTCATCACAAGCATTTCAATTAGAATTCACTCTTTGGGGCTTTTATTTTGAAATGGGGTGTGTGTGTGTGGGGGGGGGGGGGTCCTCTAAAAGACTCTAAGACCTGAATGACTGTATGAGAGAGAGAGAGAGAGAGAGAGAGATAGAGAGAGAGAGAGAGCAAGAGAGAGCAAGAGAGAGGCTCTGATATCTCTGGCAAACTTTCTCATTTGGAGATTGTCCGATGTTTTATCTTTTACAGCTTACATGACTGTTGTCCTGCTCTGCCATGTCTTTCCTCACCTCTCCCTCATGTGTCGCGGTGTGTGTAAATGTCACTCGAATCAGGAAACTTATCAGAATACTCATGTCTGATTGGCCGAGATGCAACACGTAACAGCTGCAACAAATCATGTGTGTGCGGCTTTTATTTAAAAATGGGGTGTGTGTGGGGGGGAGGGGGGTGGAGGAGGGGGGAAAGACCTCTAAGACCTGAATGACTGTATGAGAGAGACACACAGAGTGAGAGGGAGAGGAGTGTATGTGCGCGTGTGTCTGTGAGTCTGTGTTTATCAACATCACTAATTGGCTCAATCGCGAACACCTGTGTGCCTGAAGCCATTTGAAAATATTCTCCATAGAGATCCCATTGAAAATAAAAAGCTTAATAATTCAAAAAGTTTAAAGGTTAGAAATATGAAAAGTCATAGCACCCCTCTGGTGAAAGAGCTGAACGGTTTCTGTAGCTTAAAAAATGAAGGAGGAGAAGCGGTGCGACGGAAGAAATAGAAGAAGTTGAATAAAGATTCCAACAATAATGTTATAAGTTTATGTTGAATGAGGAGTAGGAATGTTCCACCACTTGTGTTTTACAGTGTATGCGCAGGACTGCATATTGGTGTTCAGTTGTTTCGATATCTTTAACCCAGTTCTTCTATCCTTATCCAGTCAAGTTGAAATGTCTGCATGTGAATAGTCATTCACATGGCACAGTTACTATGTAATGCTGCATTTCTTCTCTCGACAAGTTGGAATTTCTTGTTACAATGCAATGTTTTGAAAAAATAAAACACATTGTAACATTCAAATGTGTTGTTTAATTTCTTTCCTTCTGTACAATTTTCTTGAAACAATACATTAAATCTCAAAATCAAATAGTATAATTCATTTTATTAAAAGTAAAGACATTACTTAAATCAACTAATGGTCTTAAGTAGCAATCAATAATGTTATATTAGTGATTTGTTTATATATGCTTATGTATGTTGAACTTAAAATAGTTATTTCATTAAACTTACACTAAAGAAAAGAAATAATTCAAGTGAACTCATGATTTTTAGTAAAGATTACTAATTGGACTTAAATTTGTCTACTGCATTCATTAAGGTTCTATGTTAACACAACTAGATCTGTTTAGTTCCTCCATTTGTAAAAACTTAAATGGTTTGAGGCAACGGGTTTCCACGCGGTTTTCGAGTAAAGTCAACTAGTTCCGGCTAACAGTGCAGTGAAGACAGTCGAGCCTCCCCAGTTGTATTTCTTGAATAGGTTTTAATGTGTTTGAGGGCTGAAAATGTCCGCTCCACAGAGGCAGCAGATATTGGGATTGTCACCGCCCAACATGTCACGCTAGCCCACTGACCAATCACGTATGGCTAGGCCAGCTAGCAGGCTCTGACATGTTAAAGAATACGCCCAACATGTCAAACTAAAGATCTGATTGGTTGAACACTATGACAATCAACAATATCGTCCTCATTCACTTAAACTGCACATTGATTCACTTGTGAGTCTGCAGGCCTCGGGCCTCTCTTCTTACCTTGAGACACAGAGGTGAAATCTGATTGGATAAAAGCTCTACTTAAAACAAGCTGCACTGGAAGCAGAGCAACTGAGGAAGACAGGAGCTGTGCAATGAGAAAATAAGATTATTGGAAAAATATATATAATACATGTAGTGTATTTATGAAAAATTATAAAATAGCTATAACTTTGTGATTCTTTCTAGGCCAGCAGAGAAGGCCTTGCTGGCCCTGACGGCCCACCACTGGCTAAAGCTAAATTGTTTCCGTGGTAGCGGCATGTAACTGTATCACATTAAATGTCACCATCAGGTATGGTTTCCAGGGCCTGATGAGATAAAAAAAACGCTTTAATTCCTAAACTGATGTCCGAGGAGACCTCTGGACAGAAGTCAATACACCTGAAAGCAACCCACACATTGCTCTTCAGCCTCTCGCTCTGGCTCTCCTGTTCTTGGACCTCTCGTCTCGTCAGAGTGGAGTTGAGTACCTGGTCTTAAGCTTGGTGACGGGTCGAGAGGGGAGGATTATGTTAAATGATGTGCATATGTAAACCATTTTGGGTCATATGTGTTGATGTTTCGATAAATTGTAAATACTTAAATGGCCATAGGAATGCCAAAGGGGGAATTGTGTAAATTTATTGGTATGTTTTTAGATGTAACTTGTATCGCTTAAGTCTGAACAGTGTGTGCATGCAGACGTTGCAAAAGCAGAACTCCCCACCAAACAAATGTATCTGATGACTTGTATCTTATGACTTGCTGTGGTCTCAACCTGATGGTTGTGAGAGCTCAAACGAATCCTCTTTCACGACGGCAGGAACAGCAGCACCTGCCAAGGCCTGGGACCCGGCCTTGACGAAAATGTTCTCATCACGTTTATTTCTCACAGGGAAATTAATAATTAATTCATAAGATTAATTTCCACCACAGTCCACAAACAGCATTTTGACCTAATTCCCTCTCCCGATGTCCAGGTGGGCCAAGGCAGTGTGGATCTGTTGGAGCTGTATGACTATTACAAGCCCAAGGACTGAAATAGTGAGGAGGGGATGAAGTTTTTGACTCATACGCATATGTTTTGCTACTTTTACACTGAGTGTCCACACTATGCCGGTGTTTTCGAGCACTGAAGACGGAGGACTTTGAAAACGCTCCTGAGGACGGCTACGTTTGAAAACGATAACGCCCACACCCACGTTCGCTACTTGATTGGTTCTTAGCAGTCATGACGTGTCCTTCCCTGACTTCGTCACGGCCATCATAAATAACAACATTGATTACCGATGAACTACCAGGTTAATTCAACATGGACAACTGATTACAGGCGATGCGGATCTTGTTGTCTTTACTAGCAGCTGTTGTTCAGTTAAAGTCTGCATTTTTGCGGAGGAAGCAGCTGTTATTGGAGTGATTAGTGAGCGGCGTGTCCAGCGGTGTTATCAGATCTACGGAGTGGCCGTCTGAAGTCATGGCTCGTGGCTTTAGGGAGGGTGATGGACAGAAAACGGAGGACTTTCCTTTTCTTATTTATGCTTATTTTGTTCTGCACAACTATTGTGAAGTCTGCAGAAAAAATGTAAAGGAACAAAAGCAGTAATTGCTCTCCAGTATGACAGATAGTTAAGACACCAGCAGAGCTACGAGTGAGAACAGACAACAACAAAACCGGTAGGAAACGAGTGTTGACCACTTATGGACCCATAATCTAGTAAACCATTATGTGTAAGTGTTGATTTTAAAGTAAATTTGTTATGTGTGAGAGAGATATAGAACAAGACCCGCAGCGCTGTAACTAAGTCTGAAAAATAAAACTTCTAAAACTTTCCACGAACTTTGTCTGTTTGAATTTATAGAGGAATATTTTAGAGAAGATCTTAAGTATCAAACACAACCTTTCATTCTTAAAGACTACTTTATTACTCTGTCGTATTTTTTTAAACTAAGCAACCAATCTACTTCCTGTTTACATCGGCACGCACCCACATGCCCAGTGTACGTGAAGAGTCAGGTGATATTCGTTTTCAGGCGTTTTAGTCTGGACGGAGATCATCTCGAAAACGATGCTGAAAGATCGTGTGGATGTAGCCTTAGAGCACTGCATTACCATGGAGGTCAGAGCTACCAGCCGGTAGTCATTTAGACAGCTGGAAGGAGGTTTTTTTTGGAGACTACTGTTGACCGTTTGACACGTGGAAATAACACAATGAGTGATGGAAAGGTTGAAGATTATCATGAACACTGGTGCCAGCTGGTCAGCGCAGGCTCTGAGAACCAGCCTAGAGATTCCATCCAGTCCTTCAGCCTTCCTGGTGTTCACTCCCCTAATGGTCCTCCTCACGTGCTTTGAGTCAGCGACTGCATGCGATGGCTTGTCGGCTGCTAGTGTTAGCCTCATTCACAGAAGGTATTGCTCTCCGGCCAGAGAGGTGTCCGCAATCACCATCGCAATATGAAGAGTAAAGAGGCAACTGTTTCATTTTCAGATTGTCAGCAACTATTTTTGCATATAAATCAGTCAAATCTAACACAGTAACATGGATTGCAGTCTAACAATTGTTCTATTACCACAATTAGCCACTTCTCCTGTGTAGTTTTTGTCTTCTCATTGTTATCTTATATATGTATATTGCTCATCCTGAAACAACTCTTCTCTTCCCTTACTAAGGGGGACGCCCTCATGCACACTCACATCGGCCTGTACGTTGGTGTGCTGCAGAGTCATCTCTTACACAGCGGTAAAGGAAGGCAGTGGACGGTGGAAATTAGGTTTTTAGCCCTCCCTTCTCTGTTCCACCCTCAGCCTTTGTGCCCAGTGCCCCCGTATTTATTCAGAGATCTAAACCTGCATATACAGACCAAATAAGGTAGTCAGCATCACTTGTCTACATGTTTGAGCAATCCCCTCTGTTGGTGTCTTTGATGCACTGTTTTAGGTACAGTGGGGATCCTGAGATACCCCCTAAAGGTTGAAACAGGCCATTGCAGAGGTGAGCATTAACAGCCATCCTCCAGTGTTTGCAGAGATGTACACACAAGCAACACACAGGACACAATAGTTTCCCTCCTCCCCCTCTCACCTCCATTCTCTCTACCTCTATCCCTCCTCCTTCCCCTCTCCTCACCGCCAACTCCATGCTCCATTCACGCATTAGAATAGTTCACAGGGGCGCTCCCTGCTTCACAGGTAATAATAAGGCCCGTTCCAAAGGCTGCCTTACACATGGAGGTTCCTCTTGAATAGCCAGCACAAAGCGAGAACATGTACTGGGTATGAATGGCCTCCTGGGTGCGCCGTATCATTCGTGGAAATCCAATCTCCTCGCTCATTATTTAAGTGGACCAAAGGTGATATCGAAAAGGATTGTCAATGTATCAGTTTTTTCCCCTTACATTCTCATATCTCTATGTGCTCAATGTCAGTTGTAGTCTGTGAATGTTGATGAACATGGGATCAAGGACATATGGAAATTATATATCAACATGAACCTGGTTAAAGAGTTCACAGAGATGTTTCCTGCAATACTCACCCTGAGATTCCTTTTTAGTCAAACTTAAAATTGAAATTAAATAGTGAATTTAAATTTGGTGGTTTTTTTTTGTTCATTTAAATTTTTTATTAAAGAGTATCAGCTGCTTATATGGTAATCATGCTTTGTCTGTACCCCATTCAGACCAGTGTTAAACCCACCTAGGTAGTCAATCTGAATGGATCCACGTCTGCCAACCGTCATGGGTCCACGATGACCCTCCTCCTAACCTTGGTTGTAAAGAGTCAGACACTGCCCATCTTTGTAAGTAGGCATCTCTGTCCATCTCAGTTGAATGATATTGACATATATATGCCTCCCTGAACAAAGGCAGTGACATGTAATTCTGTGTACAACTGTGGTTTAGCAGTATAGTATCTGAAACTAGACTTCCAGTGGGGAGTCCTGTGGAAGGTATTGACCTTGAATGGTTAGGGTCAGGATAGCCCATTGGTCAGGGTATAGGACCTGAACAAATTAAGCTACTGGTACCTTGTGTGAGCATTGTCGCGTTGCCAATCCTTCCACTTGATGCTATGCAGGCCGTGTCTTTCAAAGAAAAGCATTGGGTTTCATAATAACTCTTCAGGGGCCGGTGGCACAAGCAAGGCTTACACCTGGTCTTAAACCAAGATGGTCGAAACTGTGTCGACGTAATAGTTACACCGGTTGCACCATCTACGCTAAAGTCTCTTTCTCGCTAAGACCAGGCGTAAATGTTATACCTAGTCAGGAGCTGTAAAGTCAAAAAAGTAATAGTAACGACTTACAGTAGCTACAGCTTCTATGACAATGGTGCATCTTATTTACAGACTTTAAAATGAGCTGTCTTTTAGACGGGAGAGATTCATTCGGGACAAAATGAATCCATTGGACATATACAGCAATGATGAGCAAATTGAGAGGTTTGGATTTTGTAGGAGAGATCTATTGTGCATTTGCGGAGTCGGTGGTAATGAAGAGACGATTCCGCCAGACCTCCGGCATTCCTGGCATCGTGAGCTGCATTGATGGGAATCATATCTGGATTCAGGCACCATCGGAAATTGAGTATCTTTGTGTAAACCGCAAGGTATACCATTCAATCAATATTCAGAATGCTTGCAATGCCAATATAACATATTTAATTTGGTCGCAATATGGCCTGGATCGACCCATGAGGCACTCATCCACCAGGAGAGTGTGTTATACCTGGACGTCAAGGCTGGCAAATAAACCTGCTGCTCCTTGGTGACAGTGGCCACCCACTTAAAAGCTGGTTGATGACACTGATAACAGCGGTGTAACGCCATTCACGCCGCCAGTAGGTCAGTTGTTGAGCGACGCATAGCAGCCAAGCGCAGGTAAGCAATGTGCATTACCTAAAAAAAAAACATTCCCTTGCACAGAAACTATAATTAGCCTATTTCTTCCATGAAACTTCAACTTTAATAATTATCTTTCAGCTGTCTTTATTCTGAATGAATCATTTCATGACTCAATCTGTCTGCAAATCTATGCTGAAAAACTGAAGAAATGTGTAAACATGGAGATACATACATAACTTAGAAAAGCTCCTTGTCATTTATATTTCCATTGTAATGCTTCAATCAAATAATAATTCCCGGCTAAATGTCTACTTGTAAACCAATTATAAAGGACATACAAATACAAAGAATTGACAGCAATGTTTTAAAATAAATATTATATTGTAACATTAGATTGTGGTTGATAGTGTTCTTAATGTTGTTTTCAACTCTGCATTGCTCTGCTCAAAAGGTGTTCCCACCGTTTATTTTCTGAATGTAGGCTGCCGAGTCAGAACAATCATGTATGGCTTCTGTTATCTCTCAAAGTTGACTGCTTCTTGAACAGCACTATTCATTTTCTCAACTTGATGTACTTGAAATCTCCTAATCCTCTATAAAAACGTTGCCCCAAATGACGCTGCCAGCCAATAGCCAGAGTCATATGGGCGTTCACGTGTACATTCATCGCTAAGACCAAGCTAAAGACAAGGCTTAAGTTTGGTTGATGCAACCGTCTGAAAGTCCATTCTAAAGACGGGTGTTAACAAAGACTGAATGAGCAGTTAGATATGTTAAAGAGCAGTTGGTATACCCGCCCCAGAAGACCATACTAAGTGTGTGTCTATCGTATGAAAAGGTACAGTCAGCAGTCAACTAAGACTAATATATTATGGTAAGAAGATCTCGATACATATAATAAATCCCTATAAAAACAGAACAAATTTGCTTTTCTAATGCTGTTACCACTTGTCAAGAAGAGTTGAGCTCACAGAGAAAGCTGCCTTGGATACATGCATACACGTTCAGGGGAAAGACAGGATATAAAAGCACGAAGCATATACTCAGAAATCAATAGTTAGTGTATTCGAAAGATAAGTTTTATGATCATTATATAACAAATGTTTAATGCATAGAGTGATTTAACAAATGTAAAAACTGATTATAATAATGTTCTGTGTACCGGAGCTGAGATGTGGCAAAAGTGAGTCATAGGGTGTGTCAGCAGACCGAGTGAGTCAGGAACAGATGTTTTTGGGCGTAAGTTAGGAAAACAGTCATGGGACATGGAATTCTGTTGCAAGAGATGACTCATAGAAGTAAAACAAAAAGTCTGGTGCTTTCCGGAGACAAACGCACACACATAAGGGAGGGGTGAAGATCATGTGTTTAGGATAGGTGGGGGGAAGAACAGATAGCCCAAATCAAGGATAAAAGGAGACGCTTGCAAGCCCCAAACTGGGATTTCTACACGAGAGCCGTCCAAGTGCTCTGAGAAGAAGATACGGACGATCGTAACTGAAGTATTCGAGGACTTCGTCTCTGTTCACGGAAAGAAGACCGCAGTTCGTGGACAAAAAATTGAAAGACAGAGATTTTCCTCTCCCCACTGCTCGCCTTTAACAACTGAACAATGGAGAAGACGCAGCAGCCCTAGAAAGACTTTGTACTGAGTTTTGAGGACTGTTGAACGGACTCCGCTGCAGAGCAGGAGGACCGAGGGTCCGGCCGGACCTTCGCTCCTAACAACTCCAAAATAACTTTTTCACTGAACCATTGAAGATCCAGCTCCACCCGAGCCGTCTCGGCATCCAAAAACCAATGAGTATAACCTGAGAAGAAAATGAAAGTAACGGATCAAGTGTAGTGACATTTTATGTGAGCTGTAGCTTAACCCTTGCAAACTAACTAAATATAACCTGCAATAAATATCTAATCTGCATTTAAAATAAATTTCTCAAGTGCATTTATTTGCTCAGGTAGTAACAGTTCCTCGTGGCAGTAAAAAGTTAAATCCATTGTATGTCCAACAACTGAGTTCTGTAAGGTTATCCTAGAAGACCGAATCCACCGAAACCTTACGGTTTTAGAAGTAATCCCAGCCGTTAAAACCTAACCTGGCATTTACCAAGAGCACGGATCCAGAAGAGGGAAGCTGCCATAACCGACGCGACTGGTAGGAGCGCCCGGGGTCAGGGTGGCCCCTCGACCGAGTGCACTCAGACCGGAGGAAGCAGGGTAGACGTCTGGAGTAACGGCAGTTGGAAGAGCCAGGCGAGTTCCCTCGCAAGAACACCAGCTCGACAATCTTTTAATAGAGAGCTGAGTCAGTAAGTAGCCCCGTATCGGGCCAGAAGTACCCCAGGATCTAACACACTACATTTTATTCCATATATAATCAATCACCGAACCTAACTTTGATTAATTTCTCTATGTTGTGTGCCTGGAGAAAACAAAGAGCAGCAAACGGCTACAATGGTATTTCCTGTATATGTAGCCTTGCTCACACATTAACATTAGCACAAATTAGGACGTATGGCCGCATGATGTGCGATTCCACATCAGATGGACAATGGGCCAACAAAATGTCCTAAAATTCACAAACACTCAGATATATATTAGTGTCTGCAGGGCCTTTCTCTACTGTGGCATGGCAGAACAGACAAGGACTTTGTCTGTCTCCTGTCTACCGAGTCTCCTCCATCTATTCATTTCCTTCGTCGGGCGGCCATCTCTCACTCTGTCCATCTCACCCTCGGCCCGCTCTGTCGTTCCTACCGCCCCCTTTCTTTGCTACTCTGTTCTTTTTCTTTGTACCAAGTGGTGAGCGCTGACAGCTCTGGCAGAGACAAAGTGCTGATGCTGGGCTTAAAAGTGACCGCCCCTGTCCTGCAGCCACACAGCTGGGGAGCCAGAGATCCATCACCCCATGGCATACCCATAGCAGCACGGAGAGAGAGGACGGATGGAAAGAGGTGGGGGTGTGAGAGCAAGAGGGCAGGAGGAAAGAGAGTAATTGGAAGACCAACAACACATTCTGCAAATCAAAAATGATCCCACCACCGCTGTGTGTCAAGAGGAATTTATTATATTACCTTCAAAAGAATTGAAGTGGCCAACATAGCGCTGGGCCATTCATTATCAGTGACTATATTGATGCTATTTATTGATGTGTACAATAAGTACAGTGTGAAAGTACATTCAAAATGTCCAAGTGCAATAAAACCCTTCTGCTCCAAATATGTATGTATAACAATTTTGATAAATAAACATCATCCCAATATTAAACAACACACTATATCATTGGTTGGATCATTTGATACCAGTGTTAAAGCAAGACAATGGAAGTCATAGCAGAATCCAAACAGTAGGGGGGAGATGAGAACACTTGTATCTAAAGAAAAGAGGATATGAAGGGGATGAAAGATTTGGAGAAACAGGAACTAGAACTATCAACATTTCTTTCAGATTAGGTATATTAAGATATCTTCAAGCTTTAGTTTCAGTTGGAAGAAATGTAAAATAAATATGTGGACTTCGCTTGGGACAACTTTCTATGAAGGGTGAGAGGAAACTGGCAAAGCTACTGTCTACTCCAGATGACTAAAACAACAAAACCCCTATAATGTAATACCAACAATTAGGAAATAAACAAGTAGTGTAGTGAAACAGTTTTATAAAGAATGATACACATCAACATCAATCCCACCTGGCCTCGATGGAATCCTAAGCAGCATATAGATATCCTGGCATCAATATACAAGAAGTCTTTCATGAAGCTTTTGTATCAGGATGGCTTCTCTGGACGAGAGGTCCAAGAGCAGGAGAGCCAGAGCGAGAGGCTGAAGAGCAATGTGTGGGTTGCTTTCAGTTGTATTGACTTCTGTCCAGAGGTCTCCTCGGACATCAGTTTAGGAATTAAAGCGTTTTTTATCTCATCAGGCCCTGGAAACCATACCTGATGGTGACATTTAATGTGATACAGTTACATGCCGCTACCACGGAAACAATTTAGCTTTAGCCAGTGGTGGGCCGTCAGGGCCAGCAAGGCCTTCTCTGCTGGCCTAGAAAGAATCACAAAGTTATAGCTATTTTATCATTTTATAATTTTTCAGAAATACACTACATGTATTATATATTTTTTTACAAGAATCTTATTTTCTCATTGCACAGCTCCTGTCTTCCTCAGTTGCTCCGATTCCAGTGCAGCTTGTTTTAAGTCGAGCTTTTATCCAATCAGATTTCACCTCTGTCTCTAGGTAAGAAGAGAGGGCCGAGGCCTGCAGATTCACAAGTGAATCCATGTGCAGTTTAAGTGAATGAGGACGATATTGTTGATTGTCATAGTGTTCAACCAATCAGATCTTTAGTTTGACATGTTGGGCGTATTCTTTGACATGTCAGAGCCTGCTAGCTGGCCTAGCCATACGTGATTGGTCAGTGGGCTAGCGTGACATGTTGGGCGGTGACAATCCCAATATCTGCTGCCTCTGTGGAGCGGACATTTTTAGCCCTCAAGCGCATTAAAACGTATTCAAGAAATACAACTGGGGAGGCTCGACTGTCTTCACTGGCGTCCATGAATCCAGAAGGACTTCTTACTGGAACTAAAACGCACGGATGTACTGAACAACCGTGAGATTAAACTCTTTGTTAACAAAGAAAGGAGGATGGACTTTGTCTTTAAATAGTGAACAGCAGCTCTGGTAAGTTAACTGCATTTGTTTTTACATCTGCATTAGCTTTAATATGCTTGTTTATATATTATTATTTGTACAACTTGTTTTTATGAAGATGGATTTTTGTTTTGTTCTATATGTGATGGGAACTATTGTTAAGTCCAATGTTGGTCTGGGGACATATTTAGTCAGTCCAGTGTTGGCAATTTGGCAACTTTCTCGCTAAATCTGGCGACTTTCCAAACCCTCATGGAGACTTTTTTGTCAAAAGCTATTAGCGAAAAATCTAGCGACTTGTTCTGGTGTTGAAGACTTTTCTGGTGTTTTGACTCTGACGTGAAAGCACATACGTTCTGCACTGTCGTGAACAAGCAGCTGGTGCTGCCGTGAGCCGCCCCAAAGCACTCACAGGCGGTCACTCTAACAGTAGTTAGACTTCTATTCAACCAGAGGAGTCGCCCCCTGGTGGACATTCGAGAGAATGTAAGTTTAAGGCACTTCAGTATTGGCTTGACTTTTCACAACTGTAGGTTATTAAATAAAAGTAATTAAATAAATAAAAATGTAAAATAGATATTTGAAGAGGACAATTTATATTCGATTGTGAAAAAAACAGTACTACAGCGGCCTCGTGTGCAGGAGTTAAACTACATCACTTTATTGAAAATGGAATGTAACGTTAGGTCAAACTGAACAATAACTGTAATGATGGCACATAACTTCTAGTACTGCTGTGTGGACGTGAAAATGTTATCATATGACAAACCGGCTCAGCAAGGACATCATTTGATTTCAATGAATTTTCCTCTTCATAGGCGCTACAATGCACACTCGCTCAATTCACTACACTCAGGGGTTTAGCTGCTGGTGTTGGAAAGTAACTAAGTACATTTACTCAAGCACTGTACAATTCTGAGGTACTTTATTTGAGTCTTCCCATTTTCCATTGTACTTTTACACCACTCCAACTCAGAGGTATTTTTTACTCCACTACATTATCAAGTAACTTTGCAGATTGAGATTCATAATACAAAATATATGGCGATGTATGATTATAAAGTATAATGTATTATTTTGGCTAAAGATACGATTTTATTGATATTTGTCCAAAACCGTTACCTGTTTTTCAAATAATTGAACACGGCATCATCAAAGTTGGTATTGCCGTTTATTTTGAGAGTTTAAGCTAGGCACACTTTATAAGAAGCACATGAATATTGATACATGTAGCACAATAACACTAGCAAGCTAATATTGCTGCCAACCTGCTAAGAAGCAATACTGTTAACAAGCTATCATAGCTACAATGTGCCACAATAACTGAGCATGGTTCACTACATTATTATCCTTCAGAATTCTTAACCTGGCATGATCCAATGTTCAAATTTCTGTTCTGGAAATATATGCAAGTTAGCACTATTTATTAAGATAATGCCTACTTTGCGTATTTAAATATATATTTTCAGAATTACAAAAAAAAATTGTAAGTACTTTCATGTAAGTAATCAACTGGGAACATGTCATGGCGATATCTATAAGTTAAAAGTGTTACCCTAGTTCCCTGTAGTGTCTCCCCTAAAATTATTTTAGGGGCTTAATGGGGCAACGCAGATATCTAACATTGCCGATAACTGTACTGCAGCAGCATCCTCAAGCTATATATCCATCAGTAGTACTGTCACCAGCATTAGTTAGCCATTAACAATACCGAGAGTGAATATTCAGTGAATATCTCGCTACACAACAGATTTTCTGCATTTTCGTTTTTCTCTCCTTGTGTGACGGCGATTCTTCCCCCAAAAGAAGGTGCAGCCTTGGCAACTGGCGCTTGATGATGTGATGTTGGTCTGGTTTAAGAACAACCAAAACATTACACAGAAAAAACACTATAGCCACATAAATGGTCAATGGAATGTATTTGTATAGCGCGTTTCTAGTCTTCTGACTACTTAAAGTGCTTTAACACTACGTGTTATTCACCCATTCACACACTGATGACAGAGACTACCATGCAAAGTCTCACCTGCCCATCAGGACTCTAACTCACCATTGACACTGCGGGAGCAATTTGGGGTGTCTTGCCCAAGGACACCGACATGGATGGAACCACCGATCCTCTGATTGAAGGACGACCCTGCTCTACCACTGAGCCCCATATAATAACATACACATAAAATATATAACAGATTAATATACTGTATATAATAAAGTCCTGGAGATCCGTGACAGCATGAATAATTATAATACATTAATATAACTGAATAGGTCATTCTGCATAATGAGTACATACTAACGGAGTATTTCTATTGTGTGGCTTTCCTGGGTTTACTTTAAAGTCAAAGATCTGAGTACTTCTAACACCACTGCAGTCTTACATGGGCTGGTGTGATCAGTAGCTTATGGTGGCTGGTGCTATGCTGATGTTAGCAGAACTTAGACACATATGGCTGTGTAATTTACATTACGAAGTGAATCTGCTGACTTTATGATTGTTCTGCTCTGGTACTACTGTTACACTGCATTGTAGCTTGTACCATGTTCCCATAATTCCTAGTTAAAATACCAAAAGTTACATATATTAGCTTTAAATGACTACAGTTCCATTTCAAATGTATTTGTCTTTTGGGGCAACTGTCCCTCAATCAGAAGATCAGCGGTTCTAGTCGATGTCTCCTCGGGAAAGACACTTAATTAACCCCAAATTGCTCCCAAGGGCTGTGCCATCAGTGTATGAATGGGTGTAAATGGGTGAATGACGACATGTAGTGTTAAACGGTCGGAATACTATAAAAGCGCTACACAAGTACAGTCCATTTACCATTTCAACCATAAAAACAACTGAATGAACTGATGAAATGATGATTGTCAGGAGGTGTAGGTATAAAATGACTAAACATTTTACATCTGAACATCAAGACAAAACATGGAACCTTTTTGGGATCTAGTAGTAGCAGGTTCGGCTATTAGTAATTATCAAAGAGAATTGTCAATATTAATAGAATTATTAATAATAACTGGGCACCACCCTGGGATCCGATCTGATAAAGGAGCAGTGTTCACTCAGAATGTCAGAATAGACTACTTTACATTCATGAGGTGAACAGTGAAGGGTTGAATCCCAGCACTGACAATCACAGCCAGCTGCTCTTTAAAAGGCACAATAGAGTTTATTTAATGTTAGCATTATCAATTATACTATAATCAATAAACATATGTTGTGTAACGGTACACAACCAAGCATATGGGTTGCGTTTAGTTGTGTGTAGGTGGGAGGGGGAAGGAATGAGAGTAAGCAAGATGGCTGACATGACCACAGTAAAAGCTATTTCACACAAGAGTTCCTACTGTTAGACGAGACCATGAAACTCAAACAAAGGGAGAGGGACAAGGTAGGATGTGGCTTTCACATCATCTGCGATATGTGATAATATGGCGCAAAACTGAGATGCACTCACACACTATCTTTGTCTATCTGAGATATGTGTGTGGAGGCATGTGGAAGGGTATAGGTGGCGTGTGTGTGTGGGTTAATAAGAGACTGAGAGAGGAACGTGTTCAAGGCAAAGAATCCTGACTGCTGAGGAGAAACACAATAGCTGTCCCTTCCTCTCTCAGAAACCCGTCTGGCGAACTCTCTTTTGGCGGTCCTGGCACTGGTCCTTTAAGTGATGAAATGCAGCAGAATGGCTTCAGACAAGCAGGGGCCCACTGCGTGGACCAACACAAACAATCAACAGTGTTTAACACAGACACAATTGCTCGTCAGTTGGTTAACAGCAGCTGATCCGCGTAGGCCAGCGCAGGAAAAACAATGAGTTGACTAAAGTGAAGTTATCCTTCTCTTTCATGAAGAACGGTGTTTTGCATCTTCCTTCTGCAGACAGGGTGAGATCAGTGGCTGCACAACAATCTTTCAGTGGATCCAAAATGTTCGGTGAACACTAAAAGAAACAAAAACAGTCTGTTACTCCTCCAGCCAGGGTGGCAACGTTTGTTACTGTGGAGAATTTCAGTATTAAACACATTATAAGTACGATTAAATAACCCCCCTAGTGTTGAGTAGAAGTGTCACAATAATAATATGTTAGTCACAATATGTTTACAATATTCTTACTTATAGAAGATATTATATGTTACAGTATATTAACTAATTGAATGTATTAAATCATAAAAGTATAGTCACTAAAGGTATTAAAACACTGTAAGAATAGTTTGAGAGTCAGACAGGGATTCTGAATGAGACATGCAGCAAATGGAGGATGTGGTCAGTGGGGAGGACAAGCTGACCAGAGGTGGAGTCAGAGAAAGATGTTTTGCAAGGCGCAAAGCTGTTTCGCTAAAGGATCGGTCCAGGGAGGGGACAGAAGTCAAATGGAGCCAATCACTAATCGCCACGGAGGGTCATTCAGATGTTTTATGACTGTTTCGGACATTTCCAACTGTCGGGGCATATAAAAGACTGTTCTAGAGAGAATTCCTCAGACCACATCCGCTCTCGTTTTTCAGTACCTGAATTCAGACCTGTGAGTGAGATGCGTGCGTGTGGTCTCTGTTCTCGAGAACATTACTATTGATAGTTGGTTCCGTTTGTAAGTGAACTTTGTACAGAACATTAAATATTGTTTAATTTTGAAACCGGATCCAGTTCCATTTTTATGATGCGCGTTCGCAGTAGGAAGCTTGAAGCAGAAATCTCCCTGCAGCCTGCCGAAGCCTCGCATCCTTCTGTTTTAAACCCTAACATTACCTGTTGAAACTGATGTCAGTGAGGAGGAGAGAACAAAATGACATAGGTCATCGTAATTGAAAACTGCTAATATCAACCTTTCATCAAAACAGGAAGGCAGTGGTAAAGTAGTAAAGCCTGCCTCTTGCTTGATTTGATTGGCTGCCTGGGCCAAGCGTGACATTACCAAGAAAAGTTGAAAATATTTAAACTTTTATTCATATCTAAATATCCTAGAAAAACGTGACGCGCAATGCAAGAGAGGAGTGCATGCCAGGCTTGTCGTACCTTTGAAAAAACAATGCTTTCAAGGCTGACACGTTTGTAGGGACACGTGCGAGCGGGGCCATAAGGCATAAGTGCAACACCCACATAAACACTGTGAGCTCTGCCATGATTGTTGCCATTGTTTACACTTATAGCGCTGTTAGAGAGCCGTGTGCAGGAAATCCATCAATCATAGATATGATCAGAATTTTGTATTCAGCTCCTTTCAACAACAACAAAAATGAGATGTTAGATGACTAGACCACTGAGTCCAATGTTTTGATGACGTCACACCACATCATCACAGCACGAGAGCCATACAGGCTGTAACATTGCAGTTTCTAAAATCTGAACCTGGAGGAATGGGACATAAATGGGAAGAACCCAGCCATAGTGAGAGGGAACTTTACTTAACGCACCTTATTTCATTGGATGTTTATGGCATCTACATGCGAGTAAAGAGTGGTCAGTGACAAAATAAAAAAATAACAAAAATTCCTTTTCAACACTATGCTACATCCACATCTATTGGGGGTCTTCCCTGACTGCAATTTCTACAGCTGTCATGAATCGTTTCCATATGATCATCAACACATTCAGCCGTCATCAGAAATCAGCAGATGACAACCTGCATACATATGGGATGGATGGGAACAAAGAAATAGTCCATCCCTGAGGAGCTGAGACATATCCCAGCTGGACAGCTTTCCCATCAATGCAGCTACACTACAAGTCCCTCTTTTCTTCACACAGCATAAGAATGTTCTACTCAGCAGCTAAATTTAGAGGTGAGCTTCGGAGTCTGAGTCTCAGGGGCTCTGGACGAGTCGTATTTGTTAATTTAACCTAATTTTATGGATCCTATATGAACTGGCCTTAGTGGATTTACAAGCAGAGACACCTGGTGAAGGGGCTGGATAGGGTAGTTTGTGCGTGTGTGTTTGATGAGAGGTAATAGGGTACATACTCTACATATACACACATTTATATCTTTATATGCGTGTGTGTGTAAAAGTCCTCACCACTGTGGCAGCTTCAACCGAGCAAGAAAAACTGGAGCGGATCCCAGTGGTGAAACTATTAGAGCCTGCAAATTATAAAACTATTAACCAGAATGTAGCTTCCAATTAAAAGATGATTCAATATCAGGATCTGATGGCTGAATTTTGATTAAGCAGAGACCCCATTAGGAGCAAAGGGAGATGGACGGCGGTTGGCGACAGGGTCTCTACTTAAGAGGCAGTGGTCTAATGCAGATTTGTCTCTTTTGGCTAAATTGAGGTTAATCATTTTAAATAACATGTCTGAGAGTGAATTGAGGGAGAGATGTGTTTGAATTCTCTGGACAGTCGGAGACCTGCTTGTCTGCTGGAGGATATTGACATGCAAGGGTGAAAGAGCATACATACACACACACACAAACTCACGTTTGTTTTACTCATTCCTTAAAGCTTATTCCTTACACTTTAACCCTCAACTTGCTTAACTACAGTTTCCACTGTTAACCGAATCCCTTTCCTCATCCTAATTCTTTTTTCAGACTAATGCTGCAGTAGGATTTTGTTTTGTGTCTAACAAGTTTAGGACGAAGACCAAAAATGTTGTGAGACGTTTGTGCTGAGGATGACCCAAGAAAACATGAATGTGTTCAGCGAAGTTAATGGATATCTGATATCAGATGAGAGACTACATGTGATGTATTAAGTTTACGATTTGTCCTGCATGTGTCACCAGAGAAAACATCAGTGGTGTATAGTAACGAAGTAGAAATACTTCGTTACTGTACTTAAGTAGTTTTTTTGGGTATCTGTACTTTACTTTACTACTTATATTTCTGTTTACTTTTACTTTTACTTCACTACATTTTGCAAAGAAAACTGATACTTTTACTCCGATACATTTCCCCTGAAACCTTCGTTACTCGCTACAAAATCAAATCTATCTTTAGAAACAAAATGAATCATGAGAGCAGCGTCGGGGACTGTGGTGGAACACAGACTGCAAGCAAGCAGGTTTGGTGAATCAGTGGTCCTAGCAGCAAGTTAAATCATTGGTTAATCACGTTAATGCGCAATTGCAAACAAGTGCTCTCAAAGCCGCGCCGTTTTGATTCCCAGTGATGCCCAGGATGCTACATGCTATAAGCTAGCGGGCGACTACCTGAGTAGAATTCCACTCTACATGACTGATTTCATGATGGAAGCAGAAATGGAAGCACCTGCTACTCCCACAACAAACAATGGTGGTGACGAAGACCAACACCCGTGGATCGCTAGCGAGTTAGTGAGCTGAGGAAGTGTTGACAGTTGTGCAGCACTAGTTGGCTAACGTTAGCTATAGCTAGCCACGACACCATAGGATTGATGGGAGCCGAGAGAGGGCAGCGTTAGCATTAGGGAAATCCTTCGCAGCTGTGTGCAAGCTGTCTGTGACGCTGAACACACCTCTACCTGCCTCAGCGGCCTGTGAAAGGCTATTTAGCATCGCAGGACTAGTCTTCAGCCCAAGCAGAGCGAGACTGAATTCTCGCAATTTTGAAAACCAACTTCTTTTGAAGATGAACAGGACATTTTTCAGCTTCAAGTAATGACTGGGTTGTTACTTTCGCTGCTGCTTTAGTATTGATCATGTTTTGATATTTGAGTCATGTTGTGGATGATCAGATGGAGTTATGATGGTAGCAGTCACCCAATTGCAGATTCAGCTTGAGCAAAAACCTTTGCCTATTGTGTTCAAATCAGGCCCATAGGAGTTTACAAGGCAGGTGTCCTTTCTCAAAACACTGACCTGATGCATCAAGTGGATATGTTTTGCTGAACATAATATTATGCATTTGCCCTCTACATCCTCTAGTCTAATGAGCATACTTATAATCGCACTGTTACAACTCCTTCATAGTGTCATATTGCTTTTCAGAGAATTATGATGATAAGTTCATAGTAGATGCAAAAGTATACTTATGTACAATATATTATGTTGAACATTGTTGCTCCTGGATGGATCACAGCCAACCCAATTATGTTCAACACAGCTCCATGTCCTTGGTCATGGTGCCACAGCACTTAAAAGAATAAACTTCATAATTCTCAAAATTCTGACCCTTTGCGTTTTTATTAACAGCATTTACTTGTACTTTTACTTTCAATGAACAGGTTATGATGTTCATTTAATGTTCAGGTTGTGATGTACATTTAATATCAGAAAATTACTTTTGATACTTAAGTACTTTTGTACTTAAGTACAATAAATATCAGATACTTTAAGACTTTTACTGGAGTAGTATTCTAATAGGTGACTTTTTACTTTTACTGGAGTAGTTTTCCAGGAAGGTATCTTTACATTTACTCAAGTATGGCTTTTGAGTACTTTATACACCACTGGAAAACAGCACGGAGTATGCCAAATGAAAAGGGTTCATCATCTGGAGATCTGTTCATGAGTATTTGTATGAGGGTGTGTGCATTTCTCTGGCTGAGACAGCCAATTCCCCAGATACAATTATATTCTTAAAATTTTTTGCTTTAGAGAAAAAAAGTTTGGAGAAAAACATTAACTGCTACGAAGCGATCTCAATTATGGGGCTTTTGTCTGGGCAGAGATAGGTCATAGTGTGTTTATTACCTTGTTTGGTTTGGTCTAAGTTTACCTGTACTGTTACCGTGCTGTTGTATATTTTCCCGTTCAGTGTTGTGTAAAATAACTGTTGTGCTTGTTGCTGCTGTGCTTTGTGTTAAAATCTGCCACCACGAGTAAAGTCGGTAAACTGTACTTTGTTAGTTAAATGTCCATTGCCTGAACCCGAGTACACCACTTTACTGCTGCGGTAAAGATTGTCCTTGTATCGAGTGCCTCTTACTTCTTTCCTTTCACACTCACACACACCTATTATGTTATTTCATATTTGTGCCGGTAAGCGTGGCCTCTATTGAGTGTTTTATTCCGTGTTAAATAATCGTGGCCACACCGCCATTTTTGGAGTTTTGCACTGTGTAAACTTTTCCGCAACTACGTCCGCCATCTTGTTCCCTCTCTCTCTCTCCTCAGTAAGTTTGTCCTTTGGGGCACATCAATATCAAACTACTAAATTAATGTTGAAACACAGGTCTACCGAACAATGACATCATTAGATCCCTCGGCTACTTTGGCAAGCACTCAAAGCAGTTCTAACAATAGTAAAAGCATTGTCATACAAAAAACAGCGAGTGTCTTTGTAGTATATATTTTATACATATATACTGTACAGACGTGAATTAAGTGTAATCTTGTTTTTAACCTCTTCCTGCTCCATCTGCCAGTGGCGTTATAACTGATGTCTGTCACTGATTGGTCAAACAGAGTGGAGGTAATGGAGACATACACACCAACACACTACACAGATCAAGGCCGTCATGTTAATCCTTTGTGGGTTCATACTCTTTACATACATTATATTGCATTACAAAATGTTGTATGTTGTATAATGTATTATCTTTGCTCGTATCCACGAAGCGAACCCTTTTAATCCTGCAGAAGTAAAGAAGCAAGACGTCTTCAGAAAGAGAGAGAGAGAGAGAGCTTCCCCTCTCCACCCAGCGCCTCGTCTGCTCCGGCCATAAGGACGCGAAAGTCCCTTCTCCAGACGACAGCGATTCTCTCCCACCGAGAGAGCACCTTCCGCGGCCCGCAGCCTGAGCCCACTGAAGCTCAGAAGAACCCCCCTCAATCACCACGATTGCGTCGTACCGTAAGGCGAAATAGATTCTGGGCAGAGTTAGAGAGAGTTTAATTTGTGTTTATTTTATCTTGTTTGTGTGCTTAAAGTACTGTTCATTTTTATAACGTGGTGTATGCTGAATAATCGCCAACACTAACGATCGCTGAGATCGTAGGGGTTGGGTAGAAGTAGCGTGTATTCCATGCTACTGTCATTTATGGTGAGACAGCCGCCTAGTGAGGTCGAAGCTGCTTCTCATCAGTTCAGGAGGTCAGAACCGCCGGCTGAGACAAAGAGTCGCTGTTCTTGCTCCCCTGGCTGAGAGAGCAATCTTCCGTACTCCCGCGCTACGCAGAGGATCGTAATCGCTTGTTTTATTTTGTTTTGTTTCTTTCCCTTCTCTTTTACTAACTCACACACACATATAGCTTTGAGCTAATCTAGCTACGTCCTAAACAGCTACCGGCACATGTAGACACCTGGTCTCCTGTTGGCTATCCGCCATTTTGGGTCTCGCGCATGAGAGACGTCACCACGTCCCAACTACGCCACACGTCACTGAGCTGTTCCCTCGCCCCCCCCCCCTTTGCACACACACACACACACACACTTCCCCCCCCTCTTTTCAATAGTCTGTTGATTTTAGATAGCGTGCTCATGAATGTATAGTTGTTGTTAGTTTAGATATTAGTTGACTAGATCATTAGTATTAGAACATAATAAACTGTTATATTTTAAAGAGCAGTTGTCTGTGATTACTTTGTGCATGCGTATTGTGATAATAGCTGTATATGTGGTCTGTGCTCGAACTTAAACCTTCACTTTCACTCTGTGTAATAATACTCTATTGACATTATGAGTGAACACTAATTATGAGACTTAGTTTTATCGTTTGGTTATTGGTCCCTGTTCGCAGGGTGGTGCCCCATTAATAATTGTTACTGACATTAATAATTCTATTGATTTCAAGAATTCAGTTTCTTAGATGCTGATAACCCAAACATGCTCCTTTACATTCCAAACATAATGGTGCCCCGTGTGAGGCTACGTTATACCAGCTTTATCACAGTGTTTATGTACATTAGTCCAGAATTGACTGAATAATTTTTGAGATTAATATTTTTCCAAAAAAAATATTTTTTTCCTTTCCTCCCTTTGATTTTGCAAGTTAAATTACTTGTTTAATTTCCTAAACAAACACTCAGCTGTTGTGGTAAATTTTATCGTTTAATTGTAACACAAACTCTGTTTTTTGGAATCCTCGTACCATCCAACACACAGCTGTCACCCGCCAGGAGTGCTAAGCCCACTTCAGTAGCATCCCAATTGCAAAGCAGTAGAGCAGTAAAAACTGTAAGTCACAGAACCAAGCATTTCACTGTATACCTCAAAACAGCAATTAGCATATAGCAGTCAAACTTGTCAGTCACAGACTAGGCAGTTCACTGTGCACCCATTAATAACCGTAACAGTCCTTTGCTCGCATTAAGTAAATAACACCACTGGGTGTTGCCACTTACTAAAAGTAAAACATGCAACCAGAAACCCAGGTTAGGAGCATGAAGCTCAACAGGAGTCAGACAACCCTGCATTACAAGATGCAGTTGCTGGCCCCCTCAGTCGCTACCATGTTGTGCAGCAGGACACAACTGCCCTGCCACAAGAAGCCCAGGTCGCTCGAACAGAGCCAGACCAGCTGCAGAAGAGCTATTAAGCTTGTCATGGTGCCTAAAGCGAAAACCTCTAAAGTTTTAGAGAGTAACACCCTGAGTGCACAACTCCAGGCTACTCAGAGAAGCACTAAGACCTGGTATGAAGAACCTCAGGGGGGTCAGGCAAGTATTGCTGACGCAATCTCCGACCCCATGATAGGCCTCCTCCCTGACATAGTCAGACAAGCCCAAAGGCTTGATGAGGCTCGACTGAGTGGACAAGCCACTACAGTCACCTTGAAGACCACTGCTAGGAGCTTAGCAGCGTCTAGTGGTGTAGTTCTTCATCACACCAACAGGGACAGCGACCGAGCACCCCAGTCTGCTCGCGTGCTTGATCCAGGTGTCTCACTCCCCACTTTGCTTTTGACAGAAGGAGGGAGGGCTACTCCCAGGCCCCGAGTGGCATTAGTGGTTCCAAACACACATCCACAGGTGAACAAAACATCCCGTGTAGTCCATGCATGCACCTGAAACGGAGCCCCTCCCCCACACGTCGAGAGGTTAGTCGTCCTCACCGCTATGTCATCTTAAATGACTATGCTAATTCAGACCACTCTGATGATCCAGGCCCTCTCCGCGCGCAGGGTCTGCGTATCGATCAAATTGAGTCTCTTGCGAACGACATAGAACGCTTTGATCCAGAAAATCACGAGTTATGGCATCAGAAGAGATTTCACCCTAAAAAGAGAATTAGGTTCAAACTAAATCTTAAGTCCCAAACCCACTCCGGAAGAGCAAGTTTAGACCCAGAGATCAAGAGTCTTATACACCAACGTGTGACAGAGGTGGTAAAGCGCTTTACCACACTCCAGACACTGGTGGACGACCCGAAGCCACTAAACCTTGCCAGCCGTGGGCCAGTTCCAGACGGACAAGTCGCCGTCAACCAGGAACATAGACAACCGATGCCAATGCCCCTCCCAGAGCCTACTCCTGACTCTCGTCCACCCAGTCCGCCTGCATGCTTACAACTGCCAAAATCTGCCACCAAAAACCATGTCCCAAACCAGAAGTCTTCCCTTTATTCGCTGAAAAACGCTCAGAACAAAGACGCACGACACTCTGACCTCTCCCTTGCAGTCAACCAGCCTGCAACGGAACAGGGGACACCCTGGGTACCCCAGAACAATTGGCCCCCAATTTCACAACCTTGCGCAGTGAATAATAATAGTGCAGATTTGACCGCCCAGCAAGCACGAGATCTAGCCCGTCCAACCATTCGACACCCGAAGTTGAAACCCACGCGAAAAGGGTCCCGACAACTACCGGTGTTCGCATCGGAAGAGCTGCGAGCTCGCCATTATGTACAACCAAACTGTAAAATGAAAAAGGGTTTTTTGGTACACACCTCTAGAGGACAGGAACCGGTCCGTTGGGTCATCCCAGCAGACCCAGAGGGGTGATAGGTAAATCCAAATCGAGAGTTAGGTAGACCATGACACAACCATCACACTAACCTACCTAACCACCTTTCCATTTTGTTTTGTTTGTTTTCTCTGCTTTCATTTCGTTTTGTGTTTGTCACATACTATGCTACAGTGCAGACGTTATCACAAGATCATGATGTAGCAATTGAGTGTATTAGGAATAATGCCTTGCTTACCTATGATTTGTGTATATGTTTAATGTAGTTAGTTAGTCATCTGCCCAGATGCCGCCTGAGTGTCTGCCCAGACATCTTGAGCCTCTATGAACTATGAACACTGACTGTTAAACCATCCCTTTCTTCCAAAAACTACATGGACTGTTTAACCTTTTGTGCTCTCAGAACTACATGGACTGTATGACACCACATGGAAGCCCACGTCAGTCCTTGGTTTGCCCTAAAAACCGTGGCCAGCACCTCACTCTTCAGGCCAAAGGGGGGATGTTGGGGTCTGACTATATGGCTTCAACATGTGCTGTGGGACAAAGAGAGTCAGGCCTTCCCTTTTGCAAGCAAAGGTTTCATCCTGATTGTGGTTTGATGAGCACCAAACCTCCTCTGAAGGAATTTCACATTAGGGTGTAAATTTCCTCCCCCCCAAAAACTATGGGTTCCTGAAGTCACCTGAATGCACCGCTGCAATCTCATTGGCCGAGAGCCAAGACAGCACCAGGACCCCTGTGGTTCAGCCACTGTTCTACAAAACTGCCTGCAAGCCCCACCTCAATGCTTTTTCCACTGATCCCTCCGGGATAGAAGTGAGCACACCAACGTTACTCCTCTTTTTAACCAAAATCCTAGGTTTCACAGTTATATTCGCTGGCCAAATTCACCAAACTGTCTATTTTATCTTTGTTCGCATCCACGAAGCGAACCCGTTTAATCCTGCAGAAGTGAAGAAGCAGACTTCTTCAGAACGAGAGACCGAGAATTTCCACTCTTCACTCTCCACCAAGCGCCTTGTCTACTCCGGCCATAAGGATGCGAAACTCCCTTATCCAGACGACAGCGATCCTCTCTCACCGAGAGAAACATGGCTTCCGACGCCGCTGCACGAGCCCACTGAAGCTCCGAAGAAACCCCCCCAGAAGACTCCCCTCAATCACCACAATTGAATCGTACCGTAAGGCAAATAGATTCTGGGCAGAGTTAGAGAGTTAATTTGTGTTTATTTTATCTTGTTTACATGCTTAAAGTACTGTTCATTTTTATAACGTGGTGTATGCTTAATAATCGCCGACACTAACGATCTCTGAGATCGTAGGGGTTGTGTAGAAGTAGCGTGTATTCCATGCTACTGTGATCTGTGTTGAGCAAGCCGCCTAGTGAGATCGAAGCTGCTTCTCATCAGTTCAGGAGGTCAGAACCGCCGGCTGAGACAAAGAGTTGCTGTTCTCTCCCCTGGCTGAGAGAGCAATCTTTCGTACTCCCGCGCGGCGCAGAGGATCGTAATCGCTTGTTTTATTTGATTTTGTTTGGGTTACTTTCCCTTCTCTTTTACTAACCCACACACACACATATAGCTTTGAGCTAAACTAGCTACATGCTGAACAGCTGCTACCACATGTAGACGCCGGGTCTCCCGTTGGCTATCACACGTCACTGAGCTGTTCCCTCGCTCCCCCCCCTTTGCACACACACACACTCCCCCCCTCTTTTCAATCGTCTGTTGATTTTAGATAGCGTGCTCATGAATGTATAGTTGTTCGTTTAGATATTAGTTGACTAGATCATTAGTATTAGAATTTAATAAACTCTGTTATATTTTAAAGAGCAGCTGTCTGTGATTACTTTGTGCATGCGTATTGTGATAACAACTGTATATGTGGTCTGTGCTCGAACTTAAACACCTTCACTTGCACTCTGAATGAGTAATAGTACTCATTGAGTGAACACTAATTATAACCAACCACTAATTGTAACCAAACTGTCTATTTTATCTTTGTTTGCATCCACGAAGCGACCCCGTTTAATCCTGCAGAAGTGAAGAAGCAGACTTCTTCAGAACGAGAGACCGAGAATTTCCACTCTTCACTCTCCACCAAGCGCCTTGTCTACTCCGGCCATAAGGACGCGAAACTCCCTTATCCAGACGACAGTGATTCTCTCCCACCGAGAGAGCACCTTCCGCGGCCCGCAGCCTGAGCCCACTGAAGCTCAGAAGAACCCCCCTCAGTTCGGGAGTACGGGAGATTGCTCTCTCAGCCAGGGGAGAGAACAGCGACTCTTTGTCTCAATCACCACGATTGCATCGTACCGTAAGGCGAAATAGATTCTGGGCAGAGTTAGAGAGTTTAATTTGTGTTTATTTTATCTTGTTTGTGTGCTTAAAGTACTGTTCATTTTTATAACGTGGTGTATGCTGAATAATCGCTGACACCAACGATCGCTGAGATCGTAGGGGTTGGGTAGAAGTAGCGTGTAGTCCATGCTACTGTGATTTATGGTGAGACAGCCACCTGGTGAGGTCGAAGCTCCTCATCAGTTCAGGAGGTCAGAACCGCCGGCTGAGACAAAGAGTCGCTGTTCTTGCTCCCCTGGCTGAGAGAGCAATCTTTCGTACTCCCGCGCTACGCAGAGGATCGTAATCGTTTGTTTTATTTAATTTTGTTCCTTTCCCTTCTCTTTTACTAACACACACACACACACACACACACATATAGCTTTGAGCTAATCTAGCTACGTGCTAAACAGCTACCGGCACATGTAGACACCGGGTCTCCTGTTGGCTATCCGCCATTTTGGGTCTCGCGCATGAGCGACGTCACCACGTCCCAACTATGCCACACGTCACTGAGCTGTTCCCTCGCTTCCCCCCCCCCCCTCTTTTCAATAGTCTGTTGATTTTAGATAGCGTGCTCATGAATGTATAGTTGTTAGTTTAGATATTAGTTGACTAGATCATCAGTATTAGAACGTAATAAACTTATATTTTAAAGAACACGCTCCTTTACGTTCCCAACAATATATATAGTATACATGTCTCAAGCAAATGTCACGTTATCGGAATAATCTTAAAGCAGATTCTTAATACAATATGCCCAAGGAGTCTATAAAGAAGGAATCTCATTCGTGTTATTTGGAGACAAAGCTTACTAATGCTGATTTGGCTCCAGCGATGGAAAGTACATTTGAGTTGTGCGAGGAGATTATTGTTCAACACGATATTGGTTGACCACGATAATGGTCCTCAGGCGTCCATAACAGAGCTATTCAATTATGCAACGCCTGTTGGGAGTTTAGCGCAATATTAATTTTGTCTCTTTCCATTTCTCTTGCTTCACTGCATTGTTGTAGTGTATAAAAAAACATGCTTCATCCGATTCTGTGTTCTTCCTGCTAGACCCCCCTGTTCTGTTTCACCAGAACAGGGGGGTTTCATTTGTCTGTTTGAGTATGAAGAGGGAGATTATAGAGGAATATCTTAAGTATCAAGCACAACCTTTTATTATTAAAGATAACTATAATAATATGTTGTATTTTCTGTTACTAAACAACCAATCTACTTTCTATTGACACCGGCACCCTTATGTCCAGTGTACGTGAATAGTCATGTGATATTAGTTTTCAGTCGAGCTAGTATGGACAGAAATGATGTCGAAAACAATGCTGATGTCACGGGATTTCAGGACAGGACCCAATAGCAGACCACGAGACAGGATTCAGGTACAGAACAGACTTTATTTACACTGGACAGAAGGCAGGATTGAAGGTGTGGTTGCCTGTGGATCGACACCGGAATACAGGCAGGAGACAGAAGGCAGGATCGACGATGTGATTCCTGCGGTTCGACACCGGAGGGCAGGCAGATCGACGGTGTGATTCCCGTGGATCGACAACGGAGTCAGGCGCTTGGGGCAGAAGACGATGTGGTTTCCCATGGGCTGACACCGGAGGGCAGGCAGGATCACCTGTGTGGATCCCTTGGTCCGACACAGATTGACAGGAAGGAATGACCGTGGTAGACAGTACGGGGTTGAAGCGGGTGAAAGACGGTACAAACTGACAACCCCATACTGCAGGACCAGGGTTGATATCGTGCCAGGGGAATGATTAGTGGGATCTGAGTCTGGTGTGTCAGCCTGCAGGAGGTAATCGGCTGGAGTGTCCGCAGCTGTGCACTAGTCAGGGGTGTGGCCATGGGAGGTGTCTGGAGGCAGAGTAACATCACAGAGCACATGGCACACAATAACAAACAGGGGAATGAAAGAACACATGAGGAGAGGAGATCAGGGGGAACAGAGGTAACACACAACGGGTCAGACCGGGATCCTGACAGCTGAAATGCCTTTGTGGACGGAGATTGAATTTGTTTTAAAACCTGGGTTATAAACAGAAACGTCTTAGCCTTAGAAACAGTGATCCCACCTGTTGAATAATCTTTCAACATTTTTCTACCCACTAGATTAATTTGAAGTTTACAAAATGTAAGAAGCTCATGCTTTGTCTTAGCTAGTGAGTTAAAACCCGTGGGTACATGGAACACACATGCCTCCTCAGCTCCACCCCAGTGTCTGCTGGAGTGTCGCATTCCCATCATTCTTGTGTTACTTTTCAATTTATAGCAGAGAAGAAAAGTCTGGTCCCTGCCAACCCTTTGTAAGGGAGCTGCAGAGCGCGAGTGAGAGTAAGATGGGATGGGAGGGTGGGCTGTATAATTGACACTGACAGAGAGCAGTCAGCCTTGATTAGTTCAGCCTTGGTAAGCAGTTCATTAGCAGCCTGGGTTGAAGGGGAATGGCAGAAGAGAAGAAAAGATCGAGGAAAGTACAAGATAGGCAGAGGCATATGAGGAGGATACTTTACTGGAAAGTCAAAGCTGAGAATTAATACTGGATGAGGCAATTTTGCACCTTGGATACTTCAAATGGTAGGAAAGTGGTTATTGATTATTTGTTAAATTTAAACATTTAGTTTTTTGAATATGACATGAAACAAATCTTGAACAGCTGCTTTTGCCATATTTCAAACCTGCCTGGTCAATGGCATTCTATACTTAAGACCACTAAAGTGACAAGAGAGGCAAAACATTATCCTCCTGACATTTCTCTTAAAGTCACTTCCTGTGTAGGAATGTCTTGCATAAATACTTTGTGGCCAAATCCCAATGTCCCCCTAAACCCTCAAACCCTGAACCCTCAAGGACTTACTGGCGTCACCTGGTAAGTGGGTGAGTGTGAGAGACTGTGAGGGCTTGAAATGGTGTCGATAGGAATAGGACAGCACTTTGCTGCAACATATCACGTTACCATGAAAACAATAATTAAAGCTGCGAGCAGCGATGAACGGGCCCTCGCAATCTGCACGTTGGGGTGCCAGCGGGACTCCGGCCTGCGCGTCCGAGAACGTCTGCGACCGTCGGACGGCGCGTCCGCAAGCGAGACGTTTTTAATCCCGCGTGGACCGCCTGATGCCGGAAATTATGCTTTGCAAATAGTCCGATGCTTCCTGTATCCGCTGCCTAGCGCTACAGAACACATACATTATGTAGCTCTATATCAAGTGTAAACCACATTGTGTAAAAGTCACGTAAATCGGATGGTGTTTGTCAAAAAACGCAGATTTCCTTTCGCCAGCAGGTGGTGCTGTGAGTATTAGGGAAAATTAGCTTGTAGACATCCTCAGGCCATGAGTGTTATCAAGCATGTGAAGTTTGGGACCATTTGGACAAGTCCAGCTGAGTTACATAAGACATTTCCTTTAGCCAGTAGGCTTTGCGGGTTTACTGTAGCGCCCCCTAGTGGTCGAATGCAAAACAATTCTCAGGGTATGTTACTGGATGCGATGTGCACATATGCTGAATATTTTGGGAATTTAGAACAAACGGTTGAGAAGTTATGTGTATTGATATTTTGCCACGCACCTAAGAAGTGTATTGGTCCATATCTTGTAAACGCAAAGAGATATCAAAAAGATTTTGATAATGGTCCCAAGAGACTTATTTTTAAATGTCCATAGGATACATGTGCCTACCACGTTTCATACATGTAGCCAGAATGTAGCGCTGCGGCTGCTCTTTTGAAATATTGTAGGGGGCGCTATAGAAGCAATTTAAAACGGCCAAGCCCAAAACCCATATACACTATGTCTGCCTATGACCTATGACACATCTACAAAGTTTCATGACTTTTTGAGCATCCCAACACACTAAGCCATCAGCTTCCTTTTTCATGGCGAACGATACGTTGCCATGGCAACACCGTGCAACGAAAACTCACAATATTCATGATGATGCATCATCAATGTCTTAAGGCTATTCTTACCAAATTTGAAACTCATCAGGTCACCTGGCTAGGAGGTATGAAGAAAAGTATCAAATATGACATTTCCTTCAGCCAGTAGGCGGCGCTATGAGTTATTGAATTTTTTTCAATTGCTTCAATTTTTTCAAAAACAGTGAGGCAAAATGGTCGCCACGCCACGTCAAGGTTCTTCGATGAAAGCGCGAGATTTTGATAACTTTTAATCACAAAGGTCTTAAGAGCATCCTGACCAAAGGAGAAGTTGATGGCATAAATTCTCTAGGAGTTCGTTAAAATACATAGGCTGAAATCTGCAAAAAGTGACAAAAAGCACAACTTTGCAGGTTTGCTGTAGCGCCCCCTAGTGGTTTAATGCAAAACAATTCTCAGGGTATGTTACAGCATGCGATGTGCACATATGCTGCAAAATTTGGAATTTTAGGACAAACGGTTGAGAAGTTATGTGTATTGATATTTAGCCACGCCCCTACGACGTTTATTGGTCCATATCTTGTAAACGCTAAAATATATCAGAAAGCTTTTGATAACTTTGATGAGGTAGATCCAGTAATGATCCACAGCAAATTTGGGAGTAATGGGACTAAGCATGGAGGAGGAGTTCGCAGAAATGTGTTTTACACTAAATTCAAAATGGCGGAAAATCTAAGCAGGCGGAGCTTAGGGGTCTGATTGGCTTTTTTGTAGCTCTAGCTCAAGTGGACATGTGTGTCAAATTTCAAGTTAATGGGACACACTGGCCGAGGGGCGTCGCCGGTCCGACTTGTAGGGGGCGCTAGAGAGCCATTTCTGAACACAGAAAGATGCATTCTTTTTCAGATGGCTATATTCACCAGGCCTGACAAGTCCCCAGAATTTGGTGAGTTTTCATGCATGGCAAGTCCTCCAACCATGTGTACATTTACCCCAACGGGTACAATATCAATAGGGCCTCGCCGGCCCGACGTTGTCGGTTGCTCGGGCCCTAAATATGATGTATAATTGTGTGTATTTATTTTATACTTTGTACTCCCTGATCTGAATGTCTTCAGGCTCTTTCCTTACAAGATGAGAGGTAACTTCATATTATCTATTTACTCGTTTTTGTCAAAACATCTTCAATGACAAAATCAAATATTTGATAAATAAATCTCTTCTGATTTCATGTTTATTTTTTGTTCCATCTTTAACCCTTAATGTTTCTGAGTAAATTTAATAAGACAGGCTGAACACACGTGAACCGTCCTCTTTATTTACCTTTTTTTACGTCTCCATGCGTCCACTGGTTATCCCGTGTTTAACGTCATATTGCAATGATTTGTGGGTAATTCCCTTAGGCTAAGTCAGCATACCATGCTGACTTACGGAAAGAGTTCATAGCCCTCAAACACTCGATGATTTGACAGTGGGACATCCCTGAACCCTCACAGACTTCGCGGGAGCACGCCTCAAAGTCTGTGAGTCCGTAAGGGAGGACATTGGGATTGGGCCTGTGATTTAGGATGGCTACATTTGTAGATTCACCAGCGGTGTGACTCTAGGCTGTTGTTTGTTGGACCACTTTGGGCCAAACCAGAAATATTACATAACTATTGGGTAGATTACATTGACAATTTGTTCATGAACCCCAGAGAAAGAATCATAAAGACATTGGTGGAGTCTCCTCTCGCACCTTTACAGTTTGTTTGTGAATGAATAAAATATATTAAAAGCTTTTTTATGAATTAGCACACCACTTGGTATAGACCTTCATGGTTTCCAGACAATGTCCCATTGATCCAATGCAACCAGCATCTGCTGTGGGCACTCTGACGGTTCTCTCACCTTCTGTATTCACTGCCTGACCCTCTCTGTCCTCACTTTCACTCTCTTGCCAAAGTGTATTAAAAATGTTTCATTATAATCATATACACCTTCTTTATTTTGTCCTTGTGATTACATTCATTTTTGTTGATTAAAATATTTGAAAAATGTCTCAAACAGCACATAAACTTAAGCAATAATGTTTTACAATAATATATGTATACAATAATACTATTATACTAATCGTATTATTCCATCAAATGTATGCAAGCTGTTTATGTAAATTCTCTTATCTCCATCACCTGTATACCATAGCATAGCCACACACACAGAAGCTACTTGTCAGATGATGTCTGTCTGGGGACGAATGACATTATACTACAAGCAGTCTACCAGTGAAACGATCTAGTTTCTAAATCACACTTGGGATGGATTTAGCCGCCTGTCCCGCTTCCTTAAATTGTTGACACAATTTAAGAGCCAGATTTTTCTAATCACTTCACCACGTTACAACACACACAAACATGGACACAAGCAGTGACGCGATCAGATGAGCAAGTCGGTGATCTTGGCGTTGTACAATATCTTTGTTGCACCAAAGTCAAGTTACTGATCTGGGTGAAAGTCCTGTGTCTGACCCACCCATCCTCCTCGACCTCCTCTCTATGCAGGCGTGAACCTGGGAATTTGTGTGCCCAACACGAAAAAGGGATCCTAATTGACTTTCTATTGCCATTGTCTCCATGGTGCTGACAAGTGACTTTAACACATTCCTCACCACCACCACGTAATGCGTACTTTATAGGTTGTGGTCATTTCACGCATCCGTTGGGATCCGGCTGGATTCAAGTCTCTGTGTGTCATCTCAAAAGCTTGATCTCATATGAGCTTTTCTCCAAGGTTACAGGAGCCACTGTCAGCCAACCCTGATGCTGTCTGAAGTTGTTTTTTTTCCCTGTGGGAGATCTCTTTACTCAAGTCAGTGAAAAAGAAGTGAAGAATGATGCTGCTGATGACGATCATCATTGTTTCATATGCAGTGCGGAACATCTTCATTCCCTTTTCTTTTCCCAAAGTAATAAAGGAAGGACAGAAAATGGAAAACTGGAGGGCTCTACCTGCTGTGAATAGAAGACAATAGAGGAGAGAATAAATTTCACCCCAGTCTGTTCATAGACGAGGCAGTAGAGAGACTGCACAAAAGGAGAAACACATCATAATGTTCTCTCAATGGTGGCTGACGTCAACACCTTTATCCTATTATGGTTTATTGAACAGGATGTGCTTGGAGAGAGAGAGGACGATAAGGCTTACATTACTGAGTGTGAGTGGGTGTGGGTGTGTGCATACAGCCGATAAGAAGGTAGGTAGCATTGTGAAGAATTACACAGGAGTGTTTCTGTCGGCCAATACAATACTTTTGCCGATATTGCAGCTCTTTTTAAACAACATAGTTTGAGACAGATTACCTTGTCCCTGTCATCTAGTGGATCAAAACGTTTGTAGAATTTCCTCTGTGACTGTCTAACTTAACATTTTTGCAAAATAGTAACTAAAACTGACATTAAACTGAAAAGCAATGACTAAAATTGGAGCTTCAGTTGGATATCATTGCAACTATTCCAACAAAGACAGATTGTGCTAATTGGTAAATAATGATCCAACAGTGGCTTCAGGGATTCCAGGCCAAAACAACACTAACACAAGATGATTTGTCGACTAGCATACTTACATTATAAATGATAAGATTGTGATGTAAGATGACACTATAATTGCAAACCAAATGGAGAACTGGAGAGTCCAATGTAGCTGTGTGTCACCATCCCTCCAAGAGACTCCCAACTCATCAAAGCAAAGTTCACAAGTCCACAGTGATTAAAAGACAGAGACATTGCTCCAATGTTTCCAAAAACAAGAGGAATATCTTGTGTAACTACGTGTTGGCTCAGTTAAGGCCATTATAAATACTTGTTTTTTTCAATCAATCAACATTTAAATTTGGACATAAAATCAACACAAACGTGGGAACATTAAAAGTCACAAACGTATGACTTGAATGTGTCGATCTTGGGAGGTTGAGCGAGATTATGAATGCATCATTAAATGTCACATGAAGCTTTTTAATTTTTGCTTTACCATAACTGCACTACAAGTGGTGTGTATAGAGTGGGGTACAGTAGGAGAGCTGTTTTAGTAAACATTGTAAACATGAGTTTATGGTCTCAATCTCTAGTTTTTTCTTCAATACAGCATGATGTTTATTTAGTAAATGATGGTCCAGTTAGAGTCATGTGACTCGCTCAAGCTCCCAAGATCTATGTAGACCATAAAGTGTGGAAGTTTGAGTCTGTTCCACAGCGAGGAGGCCAGAGCGTGTGTCCGGCTGCTTTGTACAGTCGACACGCTGCAATAAGAAATCTACCAAGACTGGTTTACAATTAAAAGGAATTTAATTCCACTGATGCAAGTACAGTCTTTACAGTGAAGTATACTATTTCATGAAATATTAAATCAATAAAACCCTGTTTGCAAAAAAACTCAACTCAGCTCCTCAGGTATAAAACCCGTCCGTCCTCTGAGAGCCATCACGTGAGAGAGAAAAAGACTTGAAATTAAACCACCCACATCCGTTCGAAACACCTCCTCTTCCGTTTATCCCGATTCCTATTGGCTAACTTCCAGGAGTGTATTCGCCTGTCTGCCTTTCTGTCCCTGAGTTTACTAACACATTCAATGACTGTCAGTTATGGTTTAATCCCTTCTATGATAATCCTTCAGTATAAACGTTAAACTTCTGCAACTTTGACAAAAGCTTCATGTCTCAAATTCTACTTCTAGCTACTAATCCTAAAACACTTTATGCTTATCTTAATTATGCATTTCCAAAACCCTTATGATTATGACTAATTATGAATTCTTAAATATGAATCATTGAACACTTTTATTATAGCTACTAAACACACAGTTCTATGCTCAAATTTCTTACAAAAGCAGAGTATGCTTTAGGGCGGGGCTACCTGTTTGACAGGTTACTACCACTACCAGAGCCGTATACGGCATCTCTATGTCACTCCTTCGCAGTCTAAATATGGTCACTTCCATTCAATCAATATTACTTAGCCACTAACAGGTATTCTGCTACGCCCTATTACCGTGTTTAGAGCTGTTGTGGACTCCTCTGCCCCATGAAAATCATGATTAACATAATTCATATTCTCTAGGTCTTGTTTAGCTAATAAAGTCTCGTTTATACTCAAGATGTCTGTGCTCTCCATGAGCTTGTCAATAACAATATGTCCCAGGCGCATGACACAACTCTCATAGTCTTGAATCCCGATCTTACCTTCATGGCAGCAGATGACCCAGCCTCAGGCACTTGCATGTCCCTTGCAGCAATAAGTATTTTTGCATCCACTGGCCCCACATTCCCAGGCATGCGCGCGTCATATAAACGTCACACAAAGATCTCTTGTGGACACATCTGTGGATCATACACCTACCTCATTGCACTTGGCGGTTATTATGAAGCAGCTAAACTAACTTTGAGCAGTGTTTACGTTTCGACATGAGAAATAGCCAGTGTCTCCGTCAGGCCCGAATTTTGAAGCAAACCCGTTCACCAGCTTAGTCTTCATAACTTGTATATTTACCCCAGCCCTGGTTCCAACAATGACGTTGGTCTTATTTCTGGGAGGATCCAGACAAATTGTTCTGTTATGTGTTAAGCGGGTACAATACAAATAAAACCTTTTATGTTGTGCACTGTCAAATAAAATATTTCAATACCTAAATCCAACTAAGAAATCCTTCTTATTTAGTTTACATTTAAATTTACTAATTCAATGAATGGGATGCATAAATAATGATGAGCACTGATGAGCTGAATATGATGACATCAGATAACCATATTGAATATGCTTTTATAGTCTTATCATAATTTCATATTCACTTTCTTGTCACGGTCTGGAGAGCTGGCAACAGGGGAAGACCCGAATGCAGAAATAGACGAAGCCAAAACAGAGCTGAAAGAAGAGTGGATATTGGACGAACATTAATCAGGTGGACATCAACACAACTGCAAGTGAAGCTTTGATAATGTTGCTTAGTGTCTGTTTCATGTGGAAAGCAAACATTTGTTTGTTCATACGTTTTTCCTCCTCAACCTTATATCACAGTAACACATGGAGTAGTTTTCAGCTAGTTTTGAGGTTTTTCTGCTACTTTGTGAGCCAAACTCAACTGCCTATCTAATCAAACTATGTCTGTAATTTTGAAAGTGGGTGAAGGTAATTGGTCCAATTCTGATTTGATAAAGGAAAGCATTAGTCTTCTATTTCCCCAGATATGTGGATATAACCCAAAGCATCACTCACACACAGTGGTGCTCAGAGATGAACAGAACAAAAAAGCCATCCTGAACAGTTCCATGATCTAAATCCTAATCAAACATCATTTACAGCTTGTTTTATTTGGGCCCCTGGAGAGACTGTCCCTCCCCGCTTTTTGCCATGGCAACCCAACTCTCATTTCAGAAGTGTCATGCCACATTATCATCCGGCAGGCTCACATATACTCCCGCCTGACAACTTCACCATGGACCCTGGTGAAAAATAGCCAGCCCTTTTACACTGCGTCTTCACCTCCCTCCCTCGCTCTCTATTTCTGTCTATTCCACTCCCTGCTGTACCTTCACCTATTCGCCTCCTCCTCCTCTGAGCTCCTTTCTTCTCTGCAGGTAACCAGTGAAGATTGGATGTGTGATACCTCTTATAATTGGAAACAAGTCTAGGCAGTGGCATAAGTAAGTAACAGAAAAAGATAACGATTAACCAAAGATGGATTGGAGATGGATGGTGTCTAATGTGCATGAAAGTGTAAAGGCATCAAGGTCACACCGAAACGGTTATAATCACACAAACATGCATACAATACAGTGGTTGTGCTATGTTGTGGATTCATTAATCAATGCTGGAAAATAAGTAGTCCAGTACAAGCATGGTTGCTGTTGTAATCTAGCAATCTAGCAATCTGATGCAGAGCGTTTATGAATGGGTACAAGTCTCAAATCCCTGTGTTTGTACAGCAATGACAGAAAATACATGTGAACCGTTTTGTGTGGTTCACTTTCTAGTTTGTTAAAAAAAATATAAATTCTTTCATCGACCGACTGAAATCACAGTTAGTTATTCCTTTTTGCTGTCAAAATTATTACAGAGTGACTTTGAACCTGTATTGTAGTACTTGAAGGTCTCGGTCTTGTTTCAGAATCGACCGCATTTTTCTTCGGTCTTGTCTCAGGTTCAGACAAAGAGGACTCAGTTGTGGTCTTATGTCAAGACCACAACTGCGTGGATATTGCTACGGTGCCTGTGCTATCTGGTTTATTTGTGATTGGATGTAAAATGTTCTGCTTCTTTGACATGTCAGAGCCTGCTAGCTGGCCTAGCCATACGTGATTGGTCAGTGGGCTAGCGTGACATGTTGGGCGGGGACAATCCCAATATCTGCTGCCTCTGTCGAGCGGACATTTTCAGCCTCAAACGCATTAAAACGTATTCAAGAAATACAACTGGGGAGGCTCGACTGTCTTCACTGGCGTCCATGAATCCAGAAGGACTTCTTACTGGAACTAAAACGCACGGATGTACTGAACAACCTTGAGATTAAACTCTTTGTTAACAAAGAAAGGAGGATGGACTTTGTCTTTAAATAGTGAACAGCAGCTCTGGTAAGTTAAATGCGTTCGTTTTTACATCTGCAGTAGCTTTAATATGCTTGTTTATATATTATTATTTGTACAACTTGTTTTTATGAAGATGGATTTTTGTTTGGTTTTGTATGTGATAGGAGCTATTGTTACGTCCAATGTTGCTCTGGGGACACATTTAGTGGGTGCAGAGCAACAAGAAGACACGTGAAAGCGGCAGAAGTCTATATACTCCGCGCAAAGTGTTAAAGTTAAGTTTAAGTTAAAGTTTTTAAGTGATCATCTTTGAAGATTCATGTGTTTTTAAGTGGACTCATTTTCCCTCTCGGTGTTGACAGACGAATAAATCCGTCACAAACAAGAACTACGTTGTCGTGTATTTCCTGGAGGCAGTGATCGTAGCGTTACTACTGTGTTCATTTGTCTATGGTGTATATTGTTCCCTCTGATGTGAATAATATTTGAATGGCCCGTGCTCTTCAGTGTGAGGTGGAATACGTGTTTTAGCTCTGCAGTTTTTATAATGCATTGTCCGTTAATGACGCAGCATCCCGTGCGCGTATTCATGTAACGTTATCTGCACTCCGCAGTTAGTGTATTCATAGGTGTTGAGATTCATTTTTACACGAAACAAATAATAACCGTAGCTGTGTTTCAGCTGCAGGACAGCAGTGAAGGCCCAGGTATCAAATGCTCGGCCCGCCACTGCAAACCATATGACAATAAAAGAGGTGAATGGAGAGGTATTTTCATTTGTTTTCTGTTGGTGTTTTATGGGAATGTGGATCTCAGATCAATTTGAAGAGTGGCTGCTTTTATTTTTGTTCCACATTTTAAGTGTGTCATGAAGTGTGGGACTTGCACTGGTTTGGTCTGGGTCTTGACTTGGTCATACCCTGTCTTGGTCTTGTCTTGGTTGCAGTCCCTCAAAGTCTTACAGTTAGGGCTTGGTCACAACTCGGTTTCGGTGGTCTTGTCTACAACACTGTTTAAAACCTAAGGTCTTTGGGATGTATCAGAAATTGTCCTACAGGTCCCACTTCAGATTTTCTAATTTCACTTAGACAATGAAAAAATAAAAATGACAGTAAAAATGTTAGTTTGTTATGTGTTGAGCAGGTAGAAAAAAAGAATAAAACACTCTTTTATGCACTGTCAAAGACAACATTTTATCTCTGCCGAGCTGGAAAGAGTCCTCATATGGAGCTGAGGTAGGAAAGCTGGACAAAGAATAATATCTGGTGTCACTGACGACATGTTTTTCACTGTGGATAAAGTTATTCCATACTTACTACGGGTACTCTCCATACATACTTCCCATATAAAGTTGGGTGTGCATGCTTTCTGTGCAGACTCTGGGTGTGTTTTGTCTATCTTGTGTCTGACCAGCACGCTTGTTGAATTAATTCTGTCTTTTAATAATAATCAACTTGTGGCTTGTTTCATTTGATTTCTTCTTCATCTGATCCAAAAGAGAGTAACAGAGTCAGCCAAGCTCCATGATGACAGAGACACACAGACAGGGCTCAGAGAGGATTCTGGCTCTCAAAATATTGCCAAACTGCTGTATTTGGATGTATTGAACACAGTGGTGGGCTATCAGGGCCTGCAAGGCCTTCTCTACTGTTAGGTGCCTACTGTTAGCTTCACAATGAGCCCGGACACTTAACAGATTGCCTTTACATCGTATGAGTTGAATATGAATGCAGTTACATTTTTCTGGATTCAAATTATGTATCACTGTTCAATGTAATCTGTTACACCCAAGCCTGAGCACAACCACTGCACATCCCACCACAACATGTGAATTCACTCTCAACTGTACTCTCAGCTGTAGAAAGAATAAGATACTCGTAACCAAATCAACATGTTGTATCACTCTCCAAACCAAAACCAAAACACACAAAACAGTTCGTCACTGCTTTCCAAAACCACATTAAAGTTAAACTGAGACAAACCATTGGGGTGTCTTCTGATTCCCAAATTATATTTCCCATTGCAGTGACATGTAGAGCAGCTGGTAGGCCTTTCCTCCCTCTGCCTAATCATTCTGATAGGCTGCCTTCACTCCAGGCTCCAGCACATATAGCCAGCTGGGATCTCCATTCCAACAATCATCAGAAGTGTCTAACAAAGTGTGCCTGTTTGTGTGCATGTAAATAAATAACCATATTCACTTTCAACTCTTGTATTGGCCCCATGACAAATTTACTGTAAAATCAAGCGAGGATGCTCCCGGGTCTGCCACAATAAAGCTGGCAAATTGCATCGAGATGCAAACATCCCAATAAAAAATCTCATTTCACCCCAAATAAACCACAGGTTCCATTGATTGCAAACCACCACTGTTTTCATATCAAGCAAATCAAAAGATATGACAGTCCCCCTCCCCTCGCTTACAACCAAAACACAGCACGGCCCCTCGGTTAATGGGCCCGGTTCATGCATATCAGCATGCAATGCAAATTAGGGGAGGGGAGGATGGAGATGGGGCTTGCTCTTCCTCTTCTGCCGTTTTAACATCATTGCAGGTTAGAGCCTGATGAGAGCCAATCACTTTAGCATAACATTTGCTTGCATGTGGATCAACAACATTGTGTTCCCCTCATTCTCTAATCACGGTACTGAGATGAGACGTGTCAGCATGGTTGCCAATTGGAGAAAAGGGAAGTGAAGTAAAGTGGGAAAAGGATAGGGAGGTTCAGCAAATAGGTAGGAAGGAGGGAGGCCTACTATGCTCCCCTTCTTTCATACTTTTCCTCTCCTTTACCCCCTTGCCTCCTTCCTTTCACCTCTTTTCCTCCTGCTCCCCCGGCATCTCCTTCCTTCCCTTCTTCATTCACCATTTTCCCCATTTCCCTCTCTCTTTTGCTCCCTAGCTTTTATCCTTTACCTCTTTTCCCCTTTTACCTCTTATGCCCTTACCTGAGTTTTCCTTCCTTTCAGTACTCCTCTCACTTTTTCCTCCTTCTCTATCATTTTTTTTCATCTGGTGCTCTATTTTCCCTCCATCCTTTTCTTCTCTCCCACCTCCCCTGAGATTTCCTTCTTCTCTTTCCTTCTTTCCATTCTCACTTCCTTTCATTCACACATTTCCCTCCTTTTCTAGGATTTTTCATTTTTTCTCCATCCTTGTTCTGTCTTTTCTTCATTCCCTCCAGCCCTACCTCCTTCACCTCTTGCCTGAACCTCCCTATCCTTTACCTCCTTTACTTTCCCCTTTTCCTATTCTTTCTTCCTTCCATCAGTCTCTTTCATCCTTTTCCTCTCTCTTTTGCTCCCTATTTTCCGAGATCCTCTATCGCTTTCCCGGAACGTCTCCTTCCCTTCCTTCCTTGCTTCCTGTCCTACATCCTTCGCCTCCCCTTCTTTCCCTTTTTTGGTCCCCCCATTTCCTGCTTTTCAATTTCTTCTGATCATGATCTTTCCTTTGCTCATTTCCCTGCCTTTCCGCATGTGTGCTACCACACCTCTTTCCTTCACTCTGCCCTTCATTTTCCATACCTCCTTTCCTCGCTCTCCCCCACTTTCTCTCTCTCTCATCCTTCTCCCATCCCTCGCATCTGCTTCGTGCGGTGGCAAAATGAAATTCCCATCATCAGAGGCTGCAATTTTAGCAAAACAATGTGAGATCACACGGCATGCTGAGAGCCTCCCCCCACCGCCCACCAGCCCCTGGGGCGACCAGTGCCTATGTAGATTGGAGGATTAATGTTTCTTCCAGCGTGTGTCTGTGTGTGTGTGGGTGTGTGTGTAAGACAGAACAACAATGGCAGTGAATTTAATAGTATTTTCAGAATTATTTGTGTGCACATGTGACATTGTGTGTGTGTGTGGGTAGGTTTGTGTGTGTGTGCGCGTGTGTGTGTGTGGTGGTTTGGAGGAAGCAGACCCACATGCACACATCTGCTAACAGGACAGAAGGTTCAGACAGGGTAAATGGGGGGGGGGGGGGGGTGAGGTGGGCTGTGGTTGCCATCTTTCTTCTCAGCATCTCTCTCTTTTAACATCAGTGTTTTCAAAGGATTGAGCTAAGCTGCCAGGGTCCTCTTGAACATGGGAGACACAGATAAGAAATGGGATTGTGGAGCAGAGCAAAGAGAGTCAGAGTTAGAGCGTGACTTTGCCAGGGGAAAGAGTTTCAGACATAGTAACAAAGGGATGGAGAGGGTGTCATGAGATACTGGTCCAGAAAGTCACTGTGCAATCTTCTGTACATGCAGAGGCAAGATAAATCTTCAGTAGAGCATAGTTTGAATTGATATCCTGTTGAAAAATGTGTTGTATTTAGCTTAATCTGGTGATCTCCAGCACTTTACTTTGTGGAAGTAAATCAACAACAACAAAAATCTACCATGTGCCAGAACGTTTATTTTCAGAATTATTTGTGTGCACATGTGACATTGTGTGTGTGTGGGTAGGTTTGTGTGTGTGTGTGCGCGTGTGTGGTGGTTTGGAGGAAGCAGATCATTATTATTATGTAGTTGATTGGTTGTGTAGTTTGGCTTGTGTGAGAGGAACAATCAGGTGAAATGTCCATTACTGGTGCAGGTAGATTTGCTTGGTATATTACTGGTATATTAAGTGCAATACTAGTCATAATGATTCAACATAGCCATACTAAGCTCTGACGCAACTTCTTCCTTTAGGCTTTGTCCAGATTAAATGTATGCGATTTAATCAATTTAAGAATAATACCAGAATAGGATCCATTTTTGAGATTCATATTAATGAGCAAATTGAATCTAGATATAGATAGGTTGCACTGCCCAAGGGCCTAAGAATCACAAAAGGAAACAGGGTGTTTACATGGTGAGATCAATATGTTACATTTTATTGGCATTTTAACAAACACCATTTACCACAAGCCCCAAGATGGTTAAAGGTTAAATGTCACCAGCATAAACCCAGTCCATTTGAAGTGTGAGTTTTGAGGATCCATTTCCCTAATGGAGAGATGGTAACAAAAGCACATTCTGTGGTTTGGGCAACAGACTGATTTATGGGTCTATCAGAGCTGCTACAACATGATTAGCTGTCGCCATCTTGTTTTTTGCAACCAGAAGTGACACAAGAGGGAGGAGCTAAGTACTATCGTATGCTGAATAAGTCTTTTTTAGGCAAACAAAATGTAACACTTTCATGAACTGAAAACACACTGTGAAAGTGTTACAATTGTCTATTTGACTCTAAATGGACCATAATTTACTACGAACATCATGCTGTCTTGAAGAAGACTTGAAACTAGAGATTGAGACCATGAACTCATGTTTACAATGTTTAGAAAGAATGGAAGTTAAAGGCTATTACGTTTTGTCTTTTCTTTTCAGAACCAAAGGTTGCCGCCTGCATGGGCACAATACAGTGTTTAGTTACATGGTATTTAGTGGAGAATTAAAGATGACGATTGGAAATCATTGTTGGACCAAATTGGCATCAAGATTATATTCTGGTTGTTGATTGGTAAAAATCCCAATTGGAGCACGTCCTCCCTTGGAATGCAATGTTACATTTTTTGGCCAATCACAGAATAGCATAAAAGAGATGGATTACATACTGTACATTTGATATAAGTGATCCCACCCTGAGGGAGGACAGCAGAAGCCCGTCCTCCTCTTATCTCCAACACCACTTGTTGTAGCATTTTAATCAGAATTTCAAGAACAGATTTATTTTTCCAAACGAGAGAAAAAATTATTTATGAATGATACTCGGATTTGGGAATGGTACATTTCAACCAGTTACTCTTTTTTATATTTTAATCTTTCACTTGCCATTTCCTCTGATATATATGTGTAAATGCTTGCTTTAATTTGGTGGTGCACATGGCTACTTGGTTAAAGACTCACTTGGTGTGTGTGTGTGTGTGTGTGTGTGTGTGTGTGTGTGTGTGTGTGTGTGTGTGTGTAGTGCAGAGAGCCATGGGAGTGGGAGCTGCTTCTCGGCCCCTGCTGTAATTTCCTAGAAGGCTGGCAGCAGCGAGGTCGGCGCCGGGCAGCAGCCGAGCCGAACAGCCCTCACCTCGCTGACCTGAGCTGCTGCTAAGCTTTTCCCACAGCGGGACACTGGACCTGCATACAGCACTGTTTCTTTTGTTTCTCACCTCGGAAGACTCACTTTTTTCTCGAAAGCCCACAGACCAAGATGCACATTTTGTAGGTTTTGAAGAGAAGACAGGGAGAAGATGGAGAAGTAACAGAACAGCAATGCTCTGTCACATAAGCGTAGGTTTCGGGGGGATAGACAGAAGACACGTCCCCCTTTATATTTACCCCCCCCCCCCTAATAAAAACATGGAAAGAAGAAGAAGTGATGTTGAGGCTCTGCAAATAGTGCAGCGAGAGCTGGCTTCTCCTGCAAGAAGAGTCCTGGGGAGGACTGGAAGAAACACAGCAGAAGCTGCTCTAATAGGCCTACAGCCGCAAAGTAGTGATCAAAGAGGCAAAATTAATCCTATCTAAAAACTCTATTTCAGACTCATTTGTCATCATTCAAACTCTCTGGTCCTAAACCCCTGGTCATTTCAATTAACTACCACCCCCACAAACCCAACCCTGCCTTCCTCTCCGACCTATCTGAATTCCTTACCCAGCTCTGCTCCATCTCACTTTCCATCCTGCTGCTCTGTGATTTCAACATCCACATCGACATCCCCATCCCAGAACCCAAACTCACGCGTACCATCACTCTCTGTAATATCAAGTCCGTCTGGCCCTCATCCCTGTCAGCCTGTCTCACTGACAAATTCTCCAATTCACTCCGTAACTTAGCCCCTCCCCCTCAGACCTGGTCAACCTCTACAAACTCCTCAAACATATGGACAATCTCTCCCACTCCTCCACAGCAGAGAAATGCAACTCCGTCCTGTCGTCTACAATGCAAAACCCATCTACAACCAATTGTCCAACCCTGTATCTGTAAATTCTCCACCAACCATGTATCTGTAAATCCTCCACTAACTGACCGGTCACTGTCCCGATTCTCCCTGATCTCCCCCTCAGATCTCAATGAATCACTTTCTGGCATGAAGACTCCGACCTGCTTTTTTATTTTTGACTGAAACCTGGCAACGGAATATTGAATGCATCCATTTAAATGAACTATGCCCTGTGGATTGTTCTTACATTGGGACTCCGCATTTGACAGGCCGTGGTTGAGGTCTCGCCGTGGTTTGGAAGAATCAGTTTTCGTGCCAACTGGGGAGCACAGAACATTATACTACTTTTGAACTACAGCTGTCTAAAGTGGGTCGGCTAAAGCAGTTTTACTATGTTTTAATATACCGACCTCCGGGTCCAGCAGGTCAGTTCACAGACTTTCTGACCTCTATTATCAAGCTAGATAAAGTGCTTCTGTCACGGGAGTTCACAGATAGGACCCAAAAGCAAGACCACAGGAGACAGAAGTGAATGTTCAACAGGTTTTATTTATAGACAGGTGGGTGCAGGTGTGGAGCCCGTGGTCCGACACCCGAGTGGCAGATCGACGGTGTGAGTCCCGTGGCTCGACACTGGAGGGCTGGTGAGTTGACGGCGTGAAGTCCCGTGGCTCGGTACTGGAGTCGACAGAGTGTAATCCGTAGACCACAAGGAGAGCAGAGCGGCGGAGCGCATCCACAAACACAAGGAGGGCAGAGCGGCGGAGTGTAATCCACAGACACAAGGAGGGCAGAGCGGCGGAGTGTAATCCACAGACACAAGGAGGGCAGAGGATGCCACGGGGTTTCAGCCGGTTAAAGACGGTACGACCTGACACTCCCAGACTGCAGGGCCAGAGCTTATATAGTGGCAGGATACTCATTAAGGGGCCCTGAGTCTGGTGTGTCAGGCTGCAGGAGGTGATCAGCTTGAGTGTCCTCAGCCGTGCACGATTAAGGGTGCGGCCCTGGGAGGTGTCTGAAGGCAGAGGACAAACACAGAGCACATGGCACACAATAACAGACCGGGGAATGACAGAGCACATGAGGAGAGGAGATCAGGGGACACACACACACCGGGTCAGACAGGGATCCTGGATCCTGACAGTACCCCCCCCTTAAGGAACGGATTCCAGACGTAAACCAAGACACAAAACAGGGCGGGTGGAGGGGGTCCGGAGGAGGGATCTCCCCACAGCTACAAGGCCGACTAGGGTGGGCGGCGGGGGTCCGGAGGAGGGGTGACAGGATCTGACCGGCCCCGGGACCGCCGAAGAGCGTCGGCCACCGGTGCTCCGGCGGACGGCCGGGAGAGCAGAAGGGCTCCGGACACGGGTGCTCCGGCGGACGGCCGGGCGGGCGGAAGGGCTCCGGACACAGGTGCTCCGGCGGACGGCCGGGCGGGCGGAAGGGTTCTGGAGAATAGGATGCTGGTGCAGCAGTGGCAGGTACTGGAGGTCCCCGCTGCTCCGCGACGGCGGCCGGGTCTGGGAGAGGCTGCGGCCCTGCGGCGGCGATAGGAACTGGAGCGGGCTGCGGCGCTGAGGCGGCAGGAACTGAAGCGGGCTGCGGCGTAGAGGCGGCAGCAGCAGGAACTGGCGTAGAGGCGGCAGCGGCAGGAACTGGAGCTGGCGCTGCGGCGGCAGGAACTGGAGCTGGCGCTGCGGCGGCAGGAACTGGAGCGGACTGCGGCGTAGAGGCGGCAGCAACTGGAGCTGGCGCTGCGGCGGCAGGAACTGGCGTAGAGGCGGCCGCGGCAGGAACTGGAGCTGGCGCTGCGGCGGCAGGAACTGGAGCTGGCGCTGCGGCGGCAGGAACTGGCGCTGCGGCGGCAGGAACTGGCGCTGCGGCGGCAGGAACTGGAGCTGCGGCGGCAGGAACTGGAGTTGGAGCTGCGGCGGCAGGAACTGGAGCTGCGGCGGCAGGAACTGGAGCTGGCCCTGCGGCGGCAGGAACCGGAGCTGCGGCGGCAGGAACTGGAGCTGCGGCGGCAGGAACTGGAGCTGCGGCGGCAGGAACTGGAGCTGCGGCGGCCGGAACTGGAGCTGCGGCGGCAGGAACTGGAGCTGCGGCGGCAGGAACTGGGAGCGGCTCTTGCTCCGCGGCCGCGAGGTCCGGGGAGAGCTGCGGCTCCGAGACGACAGCCGAAACTGGAGGTCGCTGCTGCTCTGGGATGACAGCGGCGGGAACTGGAGCTGGCGCTGCGGCGGCAGGAACTGGAGCTAGCTGCGGCGCCGAGACGACAGCCGGAACTGGAGGTCGCTGCTGCTCCGGGATGACAGCGGCGGGAACTGGAGGTCGCTGCTGCTCCGGGACGACAGCGGCGGGAACTGGAGGTCGCTGCTGCTCCGGGACGGCAGCCGCGGGAGCTGGAGGTCGCTGCTGCACTGCGACGGCAGCGGCGGGACCTGGAGGTTGCTGCTGCTCCGGGACGGCAGCGGCGGGAACTGGAGGTCGCTGCTGCACTGCGACTGCGGCGGCCGGGACTGGAGGTCGCCACGGTATGGAGACAGCGGCGGCCGGGACTGGAGGTCGCCGCGGTACGGAGACGGCGGCGGCCGGGACTGGCGAAAGCTGTGCCGCAGAGGCGGTAGGATGCGGAGCTAGCTGCGGCGAAGAGGTGACAGGAACAGGAGCTGGCTGCAATGCAGTCTGACTACGGGGAGCCGGAGTCGACCGGGCCACTGAGTGTTCCGCTACCCTTGCATGGCTCAGTCTCCGGCTGAGAAGGTGCTTGGCCATATAATCCGCGTCCCCCAGAGGGTCAAAAACCCTCATCAGAGCAGTCACAAAGTCCACATAACCCACAGTATTAGGCTGGTCGCTGCTCACTGTGTACATGGCCCAGTCCAAAGCCCTTCCCCGCAGTAAGCAGACCACGTAAGACACCTTGGACCTGTCTGAGGCGAAAGTCAGGGGCTGTCGGTCAAACACCCGTTGGCATAGCAACAGGAAGCCCTGACACTTCCCCAGTGTTCCATCATAGGGACCCGGATCCGGCACGGGGGATTCCCAGACCGGCGGAGCGAGGACAGGCGGGAATAGTGCGGGTGCTGGAACTGGTGGAGACTTGACTGTCCGGGCTAGTTCCTGCCCGCACCAGCCAACCCGAGAAACCTCAGCCGCGAAACGTCTCATCTCCTCCAGGGAACGTCTCGTCTCCTCCAGCAGCCTGGTAGTGCTGTACAGCGTAGCTGCTCCTGTGGTTGCTGGGTCCACCTCAGAGACCTCAGCTGCCCTGGATTGCAGGGCTTGACGCATCTTCATGAGCCTCTGCTGGTGTGCCTCCAGCTGCGTGCTATATCCGGCCAGCGTAGCTGCTCCTGTGGTTGCTGGGTCCATTATGGTCAGGTCGTTCTGTCACGGGAGTTCACAGATAGGACCCAAAAGCAAGACCACAGGAGACAGAAGTGAATGTTCAACAGGTTTTATTTATAGACAGGTGGGTGCAGGTGTGGAGCCCGTGGTCCGACACCCGAGTGGCAGATCGACGGTGTGAGTCCCGTGGCTCGACACTGGAGGGCTGGTGAGTTGACGGCGTGAAGTCCCGTGGCTCGGTACTGGAGTCGACAGAGTGTAATCCGTAGACCACAAGGAGAGCAGAGCGGCGGAGCGCATCCACAAACACAAGGAGGGCAGAGCGGCGGAGTGTAATCCACAGACACAAGGAGGGCAGAGCGGCGGAGTGTAATCCACAGACACAAGGAGGGCAGAGGATGCCACGGGGTTTCAGCCGGTTAAAGACGGTACGACCTGACACTCCCAGACTGCAGGGCCAGAGCTTATATAGTGGCAGGATACTCATTAAGGGGCCCTGAGTCTGGTGTGTCAGGCTGCAGGAGGTGATCAGCTTGAGTGTCCTCAGCCATGCACGATTAAGGGTGCGGCCCTGGGAGGTGTCTGAAGGCAGAGGACAAACACAGAGCACATGGCACACAATAACAGACCGGGGAATGACAGAGCACATGAGGAGAGGAGATCAGGGGACACACACACACCGGGTCAGACAGGGATCCTGGATCCTGACAGCTTCTGGTTGGTGATTTTAATCTGCATATCAATGATGCCACAGATTGTAGTGCCACTGAGTTTCTCAATATTACTGAACCTTTCAATTTCACGCAACATGTCTCTGGCGCCACTCACAGGGGTGGTCACACCTTGGACCTTGTGTTCTCTCTGGGTCTTGATATTGATAATACCCGTTGTGAGGACCTACTGATCAGTGACCATGAATGTATTTTCTTTGATATTTCTGTAAAGGCTGACCCCTTGTGTCTGAAACGAACATTCCACTCCCGCATTATTTCTCAGAATACAGCTGATCAGTTCTCAATGCACTTTTGCTGTGATAGTAACACAAATCACAATGATGTATGTTGTTCATCACAATGATGAACACTCCCTCAACATCCGAATACTACTCGACCTCAGTGCAGCCTTTGACACCATCAACCACTTCATCCTCCTTTCCCGTCTCGAGTCCTCCCTCCACATTATGGGCACAGCCCTCTCCTGGTTCAAATCTCTCAGACCGTGAACAGTTAATTAGTATCAACAAATTCAAGTCTGACACAGTCCCAGTCTCTCAAGGTGTCCCCCAAGGTTCAGTACTCGGCCCCATCCTCTTCATCCTCCACCTGCTCCCCCTTGGCGACATCATACACCACCATGGTCTCCACCTGCACTGCTATGCTGACGACACCCTGCTCTACATTGCCACCAAATCCACCACCCACTCGACCATCACCAACTGCCTCAAATACATAAAGACCTGGATGCAAGCCAACTTTCTCAAACACAACAGCAACAAATCTGAAATCCTCATCATTGGCCCCCAAGTCACTAAACAAATCCTATCATCTGATGAGCTCAGTGAAAGGAACCTTGTGCACTGATGTGATGAAGACTGGAGGTGAATGGGGAGGAGGGTCGCATTCTTTTGTACTAAAATGACAGCAGAGAGGAAAAACAGTCTTCTTTAAAGTTTGACAGCAACGATATGATTGGCTTATGGAGCCCATGGTAAAATCTAGTTGGTTTGACTTAAGAGTGAAAGTCCATAGTCAGCTGATAGAGTAGAAGCCTGAGCAGGAGAGAGAGAGAGAGAGAGAGAGAGAATTGTGAATGAATGAGATCATTATATAATTCCACACACGAAGAACAGAGATTCCCTTTATTAAGGAATAATTACTCTGGAAATTGACAACTGCTTATGAACGACGTTCCGCATTATACATGACAATCTTTCTATTATGATATGTCTTGTATACAAATGGCGCTAAAAGACTTTTAGACTGTTTTCTTATTGTTTTCTGTAGCCTAAAAAATGTGTTTCGACTGGGTTTAGATTGCCGATAAGTCTTTATGATCATAACCAGTACATTTTAGTTTTTTTTGTTATTATGACCTGATACTAAACCCTAATGTGTATCGTAATTATTCTATTGTTCCAATCAGTTTGATACAAAGTACCATGAGGCATGTATAGTGACTAAGACTGTATCACTTTAAGAATGTGATACACTGTGTGTTCCTTACACTACATCCCTGCATATCTCCAATCATACTCCTATCCAGAAGGTTCTATCAAACATCAAATTCCACGCACCACATTTAGCGAACTCTTGACACCTCAGTTCACTCATAGTGGTTAGAAATTTCATGGTCGCAAATTAGCTAATAACTCATGGGCCGTAATGAACCAGGGGGCTGTCATGTAAAATTGATGCTGTTTTTCCAATTCTGTGTGGGGGGGGGGGGAATATTCATTTAGCTCCAGAAGAGAAAGGCGGGGTGAGCAGGAGAAATAAAAGGAGCAGAATTAGAAAACTGCTTCTGTCTGTTTTCACATTCCTCTGTGAGAATTCAAATAATCATCAGTTAAAATTAAAGCATGTTTTGCTCTTCTCTCCAAGTCAGTGGCGGGCCGTCAGGGCCAGCAAGGCCTTCTCTAATGGCCTAAACAGAATCACAAAGTTATAGCTATTTTATAATTTAATAATTTTTCACAAATACACTACATGTATTATAATTTTTTCCCCATTAGCTTATTTTCTCATTGCAGAGCTCCTGTCTTCCAGCCTGTAGCTCTGCTTCCAGTGCAGCTTGTTTTAAGGAGAGCTTTCATCCAATCAGATTCAGCCCCTATTTCTCTATGTAAGAAGAGAGGCCCAATGCCCGCTAGGTAGACTTTGCAGTTTAAGTGAATGGGGACGTTATTGTTGATTGTTATAGTCTTCAACCAATCAGATCTTTAGTTTGACATGTTGGGCATATTCTTTGACATGCCAGTGGCCAGCCTGAGATGGAAGTGTCGCAGGACAGAGCGGCTCTGGAAAGCCACTGGGCTAGAAGTGCATCGCTCATATCTCAAAGACCTCAGAGTTTCCTTTAATACTGGAGAAAAGGAAGCTAGAACTGCTTATTTTGCCAACTTAATCTCTTCCTCAAAGAGAAATCGCAAGATTCTATTTGACACAATTAAGAGAATTGTTTCGCCCTGCAGTAACATCTGTTGTCAATTCCTCATTGTCTACAGGAATTGTCCCTTCCTATTTCAAACATGCCACTATCCAGCCCATATTAACCATTAATGTTTGGGGGCCCGGATCAACCGACAAGCCCGACTCCGTGTCTCTGGGGCCAGAGGCAGAACCACCATTGAAGGCCCCCTCCGGGTCCTGTCGTGCTGAGGTGGGAGGGCACGAGGCCACCCCCGCCGTGGGGGTTCAGCCAACCGTACAGGTTGGTCCAGGTCTAGATGTGCTGGTTTAAGGCGGTCAACCGACACGTACTCCCGCTTGCCGCCCATGTCGACCTTGCAGGTTTTGTCTCCGGTCTCCAGCACCCGAAACGGCCCGACGTAGGGGGGTTGAAAGGGTCCACGGTGGCCGTCCTGGCGAACAAACACATACTCAAGTTGTAATGTCTCTGAGGGCGAACTGTGCCTCAGTTTGAGCGAACCACACCGCCGCTTGCGTCTCCCAAAACTCCGGCAGTTTCAGCGAAACTGCGTGCGTCGTCATTTTTTCTTCTGGAAACGTCCAGGAGTGTCAGGGTCACCAATGTAGGTGTGTGGAAACAAACAAGGAGCCGAGTATTCCCTTTGGCTGCACCTTGTGGCCGTTTATTTCCATCCATACAAAACATAAAGCACATTCACTTCCTGCCACCCTTTAACCCCCTCTGTCACCAGGGTTACACCCCTTTCCTTAAAGGGGCCCCGTGAATTTGGTCGTCCCCTACAATATGATATATATATTATTATATGATATATATATCATTATATTATACAGCATATTGTCATATGATTTCCATATTATTATATTATACTGAATTCCCTGTGTGGGTGACACAAATAAGATGTCCTGACGTGTTTGTCAAAGTGTTATTTACTGCTTTTTTTCATGTTGGAATAAAAGTTAAATATTTAACTGCAAAGTAGTAATACATGTTTGATACCTTAATTGTTTTGCATTAAATCATTCTGGGATGTTTGCTGAAATTGATTGGATGTGGCACAGCCCTACCTAGAACATTTTCCACCAGCCGCCACTGCGTATAACCATCTGATACTAGCCCAGAGTTAAGCATATTCATCCAGCAAACTATACCTACCTTGGAGTGTGACAATAGCGAGTATTATTTTATTCAATGTGTCCATCCAGGCAAATTGGTGGATCCAAATGTAAAAAAAAACAGATATGATATAATTTATTTGTAATCATCCAAAATAATGTTAAGTGTATGGGTATTTTTCCAAGTAGGCCACTGACTGGTCGATACGTGCGATGCATTGAGTGGGCCGGTCTGACAGTAAACTCCTGGGCCACTTTTTTCCCCCAGTCCGCCCCTGACGCCATAGCACGGCAGGACACTACGGTGCTTTTGAAAACTTTTGGAGAAACCCGAGTGGATCTACAGATCAACGAACACGTTTGCAGGGAAACGGAGCTCCACAACTGCGGTCCGTAAGGCGGGCGCGGAGGTGGGATCCCGGCCCCGCTGCGAACCGGCGGCCGCAGATCGGCGAAATACAACCGGGGCGGCTCGACTGTCACTGGCGTCCATGAATCGTGAAGGACTTCTTACTGGAACTGAAATGATGTAAACTCTTTGTCAACAAAGAAAGGAGGATGGACTTTGTCTTTAAGCATTCGGTAAGTGACAAACTGCATTTGTTTTTATCTGCAGTAACGTTACTACTGTTCATTTGTCTATTGTGTTGTTTTTATGAAAAATATTTGAATGGCTCGTGCTCTTGTGGCGGAATGCGTGGATCCGCTGCAGGTCTGCTGGCGGATCGGAATTCATCACGCCGCATATTCGCGGCAATTGCGCCGCCGGTCTCGCCGGGGACCATTTGTGTACATGTGCCCGAGAGGGAGCGGGGCTTATCGCCCTGAAAGCCGGTCAACTGTCCACCATTAACCATGGAAAAAATAACCTATTTCTGCTTAGTACGTGTTGTGGAAGTCACAGATATCCCGGGAAACTAAACGCCGTCATGTCTGGTTCATAATATTGTTCAGAGGAGCTCCGTGGATTGTATCGAGCTGTATTCACTGAGTCTAGCAAGCCACAGGTCGCTGTTTACTACAGCTGTAGGAACACAAAATAAACTGATTTGGCAATAATCTGACAAAAAGGGACTCCGAAACAACTACGTAATGATGCCGATTTGTAGGCTACTTTAACATTACTTTAACATAACGTTACATAACTGTAACATTGTAGCAGCTCCACCAACACTCAGACTAACGTCATCTAGGCGTAAATATGGCAGCGTCTATTCATTGTTTGTACCATATGGTTTACACGCACACATGTATACACATAGTTTGGTCCGGTCTCTATTGATATGAGGTATCGTAGAGCTATGGGTGAACACAGATGGCTACAGTATTTATTTCCTGATTCAACAACGGCAGGAAGTCAGTGATGACAGGGGAAGCAACGCAACGCTGATAGGCTATCGCGCCGGGCGTAATAAATTAAATAAATGAAATAAATTCTGCAAATTCATTTCACAACCCTAATAAAATCTCCTGCGACCCACCTGTGGGTCCTGGTCCAGTTTTTGGGAATGACTGCTCTTTACGATATTCAGAAGCATTTAGCAGTGTGGGAGCGTGCCCCACTTGTTAGCTCACAGCTGCCACTCTGCACTGCATACGGCAGTTACATCTGATAACGCCGTCCCGACCGATTACTAATATTTTGTGAATTGTGGACACTTATGCAGAGACAGTCCGTATTAAAAAGAGACAATAACAACTGGTGTAACAAACTACAGTCAAGGTGATTGTATTGACCTTAATGGTCTTTGGTGGGGAGTGTGTCTGTGGAGAACACGTATCACTGCTGCCCTTGTAGTGTTCATGAACTGGCTGACTGAAGCTGCCACAAGACGACGTCTGTGCTGATGCAGACCAACACTGCAGATTTACTCTGTATGAGAGCCCCTGACAAAGCACAGTATATCAGTTTTAGAGGAGGTGTACCACCAAACACACACTCACACACACACAAAATGTATAACTGTGCTTATTTCAATCAGGTGACATTTGTTAGCAACTAACATGAGGGAGGAGCAAAGCGCACCACTGGCTAACCTTTCAGCTGTGAATTATGGGAATTTACCTTCACGCCTCAGTGCATTTGCTGCCGGTCTGCCTTTCGTGTCTAAATCAAAGGCTGGGATCTGCAACATCGGCACTTTCCCCTTCCTACAAGGGCACACGCTGCACAAACGCCTGATGACGGGTGACATTTACAGCACGCCGAGTCTCAGACTGCCACTGCAAACACCACGCACAAATATACAAACACACACCGGTACCCACAACACTGCCTGGGTGGCAAAGCCATGTCATTGTGAAACAGCAGCACTGTGGTTCATTTCTATCTTCAACAGTGACTTCACATAATTTTGTATATATTCGTATTAACATATTAACATGAAGGAAATACAACATTTTAAATATACATTATTATTGTTTTGTATTGTCTCATTAGACATTCATTTTAGCCACAAATGTATTTTTAAATATGAACTGGCACAATAATGTCTTGTGCCAGTTCATGTGTTGGTGAAGCAACTGAAATATCCTGATTATATTTCTATATTTTTTGTATACTGGTGAGTCAGGTATAAGCAATACTGCGGTGTTGTAAAACTTGTATTCTCTCTACTGACCATCAGGGTGTGACTCTTCCAGTTGCAAAAAGACGTCTGGTTGTGAAAATGACTCTACTTCTCTCTTGATTTATTACCTCAGTAAACATTGTAAACATGAGTTTATGTCTCAATCTCTAGTTTCAAGTCTTCTTCAATACAGCATGATGTTCATTTAGTACATGATGGTCCATTTCGAGTCAAATAGACCATAAAGCAGGGGATGCTTTAGGATGGGCTTACTGTGATTGACAGGTTTCTACTGCTACCAGAGTCGTATACAGCGTCTCTACGTCCCTCCACCACAGTCCAAATATGGTCACTTCCGTTCACTGGTAGCAAAAAAAAAACATGGCGACATCCGTAATCCAAGATGATGATGACAAAATCGCCGAACTCGAGGCTTCAAAACGGCAGTCCACAAGCCAATGGGTGACATCACGATGACTCCGTCCACTTCTCATACACAGTCTGTGGGTATAAGTCTTATGTATTAGCTAACTGGTGATGAGTAATGTGACCTACCAAGTTCCTCGATGGGTAGGACAAAACTGAACAAGAAACAAGCTTTCTCTCAGCTGCAAAGCAAAACACTGGTTTTCAGTCTGAAATATGACGTTTTGTTTTGTTTTAGACCGTAATTACAAAGTAATTTTACTTTCCTGGACTATTGCTAGTTATCTGCTGCCCTCACTAGCTGGGATTTGAAGAGACTCAGTTTCTGAGTGACTGGTCACTCTCTGTAACAGGGTTTTGTTTTATACGTCCTATGCCCTCTAATGGGCTTTGTAATGGGCCTTGTGTTCTTCCTGGTTCTCATGCAGTATGGCCCCCTAGCCTGCTCCATGTCTCCCTGCCTCTGAGGGTGTTGATGGAGCTGCTCCGCAGAATCAATATGAAGCGCCTGGTGCCGGTGGCACCAGGGGGCCCTGGTGCCAGGTGGTACTGAGGCCTGGCTTGTAGGGCAGCGACTTTGATTTGCCATGGCTGATGCCAAAAGCAGATCCAAGACTTGGCCGGTTTCAAGCAGGGGTCATCTTACCTTGTGCTTTGACTGCTGAGAGGGAGAAGCTCCGTAGCTTAAGTCTCTTAGCTGCAATGGTGCCACTGTAACGCATAAACCTCCTCCACTTCCAGAACATATAGGACACTTTCTCTCTCTGCAGGTCTGTTTGACAAGAGTTCTGCCTTAGGGGTGTTTTCACTTCCCTTCTCTGCTTCACTGCTGGGAGATATCCACCTGTGATACAATGTTAGAGGAGGGTCGCAGGCTGTGGCCTTCTACCTGTAGCTTGGTTCCCAGTGGGATGATCTGCAGACATTTGTAGTTAGCTTTTTACCATGGACTATCCTACTTTGGAATGTGTATTCTCGTGCACATGTAATGCATTTGTAATTATTACTACACAGAAGGTAATAATTAGGGGCCGGAATGTAGGAGCCAGGTGTGGCCTGTGTCATTTTGTATGCCCTTTTTTGTCACTTCCGGTGCACTTCCGGTGATTGAGTCACGTGGTGGGAATAGTCACAATGGGGGTTTATCAGCTGTCAGAATCAGACTAGGAAAAGGATTGGAAGGAGAGGGGGTGAGAGAGGGAGCCTTATTTTTTGTTGACCGCTATTTCACGCTATTTTTACACGTTATTCACATTAATATTGACAAATTATCGAGTTATGATTGTATGCCATCTAGAATCAACGTTTATTTGTTCCCCACAAATAAACACTCGAAACTCATCCACTGGATTCCGGAAGTCATTTACGTTACAGCCAGCGTGTCCGCAAGTTTAAATCTCCTCTACTTAGCCTCTCGGTGACTAAAGGAAAATTGCCGATAGTCATCTACAAAATGGTTAACACATTAATGTTCCCTTTGATATGAATTGGAATAACTTTGTTGATCCCCTTTCTTTTCTCTAGCGCCACCATGAGGTCAGAAGGTCACTTTGTCCAATACTTTGCATTATGACCAAATACCTGCAAAACTAATGACATTCCCGTCAGCCTCAACTGTACTTTGTGTTAATTGCTAATTAGCAAAAGTACACACTAAACTAAGATAGTGAACATTGTAAACATGATACTTGTTAAACATCAGCATTGTTGGCATTGTTACTGTAAAAAACATGTTGACTTTTGCAGTTACAGCACCGCTGTGCCTTTGAACTGCTAACATGGCTGTGACATGGCTAAATTAAACTCAAATTTCAGTTTCATGTTGGGAATAAATACACAAGATGTTTGTTAACTAGTTAAGTTTAGAGGGGCTGGTGTATTTTCCTTTATGTAAAGCTTTAATAACATCTGGAGCTGGAGTCCAACTCGATATCAATCTGCTCACTTCACTCTAAAAAAGAATGAACAAAAATGAGGGCATTGTTTTACAAGCACAACAGAGGTTAAGCTTTGATGTTTGTGGACATAGGAGATGATTCGAAGGAGCAAAATACTTTTATTGATGTCCACATGTTTCTGAAAGGATGTTTTAAAGTTCATGGTAAATGTGGTCTTAATTCAGGCCTACAATACAACTGGGAAAGCAACCATCAATTTCTACCATCTGGTTTTGGTGAGTATACCAACAGATCACAATTAATAAAAAAATGACGCATTGGTGTATATAAGTGATCCGTGTTGGGTTTTTGGGACATTACACTGATAACTAAAAGTCATCCATGACAGATATTATCAAAAGGAGCTATGAATCTAATGTGTGAGGCAGCACAGACGGCTGATAGCAACAAAAGATGCTCAAAAAGCGAATAAAGACATAAAAGAAAATTGTCCTTGGGGAAAGGGGCGTGGGTAAAGAAAGAGTACCACAAAAGCTGACTGGAGTACAGAGAGAGAAAGTGAAAATAGGGGAGATTATTTCTTCCCTTCGATGTCTGTCACGCTGCCTTGGGAAAGCAAGGCGACCGGTGAGCCTGACTTCGCAGAGCTGCGCGTCTCAGTCTCCCCACTTCACCAAGACATGGCTCTCATTTATTATTTCAACAGCTCAACAGGTAATTTTCCAGCTAAAATCCTGATTTGTGCAGATGTCTGCTTCTCTTCAGCATGTATTATAATTACCGGTGGCTCCCTTTGATCTGAAGCCCCTTTGCAGCTTCGCAACTTCTCTTACAATCGCTTTTCATCAGGCCTTCTAATTTATTTTTGGCACAGTAGCTTTTTTTGTAATGGTGGATGTACAGGTTCAGTTCCATGGCTGAGATAAAGGCAGAGTGCTGGTGTTAATAGAATCAAACATGACAGGGGAGATATCAGGCAGCAGCATCTTAGAGTTGGACACGGTGTTATGACAACACTTGTGATGGGATGGAGTGAGAAGTGGAGAGTCTTGATTAGATTTTCGCTTCATTAAAAGTTCTATTGAAATTAAAAATCAGTCATGTGACTTGAGACTTATTTTGTAGGGAATGATTGGCGATGGTGGTTAAAGGAACTGATGATTTATATAAAAATCATGGTTTTCTGTCTTTTGAGGTCTTCTCTGTCAGTCCAGGGAAAGCAAAAGTGAAAAATCCTTCCCCCAGAATATCTTTTCTCTGAGTGTCACCAGGCTCTGAAAATCCAGTTGTGACTCCTTTGTTTTTTATCCCCAGGCCAGTCCGGGATAACAGGCTGATCAAAAGCTTAACCAAAATCAGAGTATCAGCACATTACGCTCTGTGCGTAACGTGGGGGATAAAGCGAGGTTAGACCTTGTCTGTGAAACTGTAAAGGCTTGGAGGATGAATTCCTCTGCATACTTATCTCGCTCTTATGTCATTAGCACTCTGCTCGCTCTATTCACTCTTCAGCCTCCGAGCTGGACTGTCATTGTCTCCGCACAGTGTCCACTGTCTTTAGCCCAGGCAGGATGTCAGGGCAGAGCTTTTTGTCTGAGGGAAGTGAACAGTTTCAAGCTTATCTCACGGGGACAGCGCCGTAACGGAGCGCCACATGCCGCAAACCTGTGACCTCCAACCCCCCTCCACCCCACCTCCGTCTTGCTGTGCACCCATTAAGGCAGAGTTAATTAAACCACAACTCATTGCCTCAGCAGGAGGGGATGGGAGGAGGGAAAAGGAGTGTGAGGGGGGTTGCACAATTATACATTGGCATTTACTTACCATTTTTAACGTACAGTGCTCAGCCGGTGGTCACTTCTCAATGCACATGCTTCAATCTTACCCCCGTACCGCTCCAGTTCAACGCTTTTAGAAGCAAGTCAGCGAGCCTTGCTTTTAACTGTGCATCTTATGAAGAATCTGCACAGGAACGCGGAGAGAGATGGCTGACGGCAAATGTTGAACAATGCGGGGAGAGCCATTTGCTTTCGACCAACAATATGTGAAGGGGCGCACTCTGTCCGTCTGCCTGTCTATCCATACAAGGTCATCAGTTGGGGAGGTGGGGTGGAGGTTTGAAACACCATTACCGAACCACGACGAGAAGACTATTGCGCCTCTCTTGCTCCCTCTCAGTCGTCAGATATGCAAGCCCGCCTTTACCTGCTGTGATTTCCATTACCCCGGCTGCCTGTTCCGGCACTCGAATGTTTCTGTAGCATATTAAACAGATTAATAGAACAATGCTCCAGGGAGAGAGCAGCCTGTCAATCTCAGCTAAAAACACAAAAGCAGAAAATTAAAAAGGCCCATGGCTGAACTCCAGCACTGAAAAAATAAAAAAAGTGCCGGAATTTTGTTGGGTGGAGAGAGAGAGAGAGAGGAGAAGAAAAACACCACAGATGGTAAATATGTATTCTCCTATCCTGCTTACTGAACACACACACATGCACACGCACACAAATAGATGGGCCACAGTGGTAGCTGAAATGACAATGGGGGAAATTAGCTCTGAAATTATCAAAGAATGTAGAGGCAAACACAGAGCGCTTTGTTCCTTTTGTGTGACTATCTCTATGTTGGGGATCAGCTATAAGAACTCCAATCCAGACAACACGCGCTGCTCTGAGGATGCTGCGTCTCATGCCAGATGGACTTTCTTTTGTTTATCAGTGAATTCCCACTGTTGACTAGATGTAAAATCGAAAGCGAATCCTGAGCATTCCCGCAGCACGGCCGACGCCTTCGCTCCCGTATGGGGAGAAATATCTGAGGCGTGCATCTATAGGGCCGCAGCAGGAGGCGTAGTAAGGGAAGTATCCTCCAGTGACGTCCGCTCTCATCCTGGGAGACTCCGGAGGAAAATTCAATCTGGTCTTCTGCTTGCAGAGATATTGGGAGATTGAGTGAGGGCTGCAGACGTTGGCAAGGGGCTCTGCTCGGTCTTCACATTCATGCTTGTGTTGCTCGATGGTAAATAAAGGGCTGAGAGACGAGGTCTGCATCACAGCAGGAGAAACAGCTGGTTCAGTACAGTACACACTGCAAAGTGTCTACGCATTTGAACAAAACAGGACCCATAACCCAGCAGAGATTTGATCTCAACTACAACTACATGAAGATTATACATCTGACTGTTTTTTTTTGTATTTAATATCATGCAGATGGAGATTTCAGTTTGAAGGAACACAGAACAATTATGCTGTTTTTGATGGAATCAATCCAAACTGCAAGTGTGATTCAAAAAGCAGAGAAAAATTGTCATTTATTGTATTCTTACAATAATAATAATGTAGTCTTTGCATAAAACAAGGTTTTAAAAAATCTAGATAATGAAAAAGAATAGATCAATGTGACAGTAGAGTCAAGAAGCCACAAGTTTAGACAAAAAAAGGTTAAACTAGCTTGATTTAGAAAAAACTTAATGAGAAATAGAGGCACACAAAATAACCAACAATCCAATTAATACAAATAAATGCATGAAAAGAAAAAAAATGAATCATTGGTCCTTAAAAAAGTTTATTTTGTTTATTTTGTTCCATTTCCTAAGTCCAGAATAAACTTTCATACTGACATTTTTTAATTACTAAAGCAAAGTAATGAATGACATTCATGAAATGCAATCGGTTCTAACTGCAGAGATTCAAATTACAGCTGGAAAAGATTCATTTCAATATTCTCAAAGTAATCTTGACTCAAGGTCTGATAACTAGCTTCATTTCAGAGCTTTTAACCGTTAATTTCACTGTCTTCATAAAAATAAACAATTATTTATTTTGCCACACCAAATAGATCCAAAAGAAGAAGTACTGAGTACAGCTGCAATGTTTTCAAATGATCTCTTCATCACATTACTCAGCATGTATGGACTTCACCTGAACAAAACCAAGACTCAATCACTCACATCAACATGTACAAGTTCGATACAGTGTTTACATCATTAAACTCAAAGCACCTCATACCATTTCTATACACTTCTTCCACTTTGTGGACAAGATTATTTTATCACGATACTATTTCCGTTGTCAAGGAAAATGTTCACACATTTTGTTTTAAATGTACTGAGAAATCATAAAGCCGATAAAATGACAACAAATAGTGAAATATGACATCACATGTTCCCAGGACCAAAGGTGACTTTCAAATTGCTTTTTTTTCTCCCAGCAACTGCCCCATTCTGAACAATATTCACAATTTAGAAGTTGTTGATTCATTTTCTACTGAGCGACTACCTGACTCAGCACTAATTTAAACATCCAATTAAAGGTCCAAATCAACACGGACTGTCACTGTTCAGCCTGCATTTGATTATGCCCATATTTGCAATGAATTTGCTACTTGGTGGGATTGTATCCCCGTATTTCTCTGTATTTCCATAGCCAGAGTAATTTAGACGATGGACAAATACAAACTTGCGTTGGCTTGTGTAAATATGCCAATGAATAGGACCGTCTAGCACCCTATTTAAAGTGTCCTAAATCGAGTCTAGTAGAATAGTATCATACTGCAAAGTAAGAGTAAACTTGTTTTTACAATGCAAAAATCCACAAGGAAAGAATGTTCTCATCAATTGGCTCTTCTTTTGCTGAGCCCGACTCTCTTTTGTGCATCAGCATCTCTCAGGTGCATGCTGGGAACATCCTGGTTAGTGGCCTAATGTGCCATGTCTCTAAAATCTACTCCCATCGTTCAAAACTGAGTAGACCAACTTGCTCCATTCATCATGTCCTTGTCTTAGAAGAAAATGGGCCTTCTAATCTTTATCTGCCCAACAATGACAGAATAAAGAGTTAACACTACCGTCAGCCAAACTCAGGTTGCTCTTCCTATCTCCTCTCTGCGCTGGAACACTGCAAATCATCTTTAATAGTCGTCATCTTGATGGTTCATTACGTTAAACTATCTCTGCTAGCATCCTCTAATCCAGCGGTTCCCAAACTTTTTAGGCCACGCACCCCCTTCTACATCCCGACCGGCTTCACGCACCCCCCCCCCCCCCCACACACACACACACACCTTAAAAAAAAAAAAGCAACAGAGCCGCAAAAAAATCGGACGAATGAGAGAACAGTTTGCTCGCGCGTGGCGTTTGTTTTCGTGCCTTCGAAAAGGTAACGGACGTAACGTTACGAAGGTAACGGACGATTGGCCAGATTGGCCACATCTGTAGACTCGTCTACTTGCAGAGAGTAAAACTCACTCTTCTTCACGCGACCGACCAATGTAGCCAGGATGTCTTCGGACAAAGCATCGATGCGCGCGACAGTGTTGTTGGACACCGGGATCACGTCCAACTTTTTCGCTTCTCTCTCTCCAATCATACATTCCACCATCTCTTTAACATTTTTCCCTCTCCTTCTCCCTATTACGCGGTCAGAATACTACCACAACACGCCGCCTGTCTCCGGCAGAAATGCGCTCATCCACGCACGGGAACAACACCGAGTTGTAATATATACCTCCATAACACCCCACCACTCTCGGCTCATACCTCCCCAGCAACGAGGCACATCACCCGGTCACAATACCTCCAGAATGTCCCCCGGGTGAAATCCGGGACTTGGTTTTATGGTTCCGAGTGGCGGCGCTCACCGGTTGGCGCTGGGACGCGAGGTCTCCAGCCGTCCCCGCCGTGAGGCACCCGATCGTCAGGTCTGTCAGCCCTCGGAACAGGCCGCGGGTCAATAACTTGTGGGTGGCGGGGTAGAGGCGAGGCAGATCACAGAAAAATAATAAAGACTAGAGTACAGCAAAGATATGTTGATGAGAAACGTATTTGTACGTCAAACACAAACGTAATCAGGGAGAAAATACGTTCGTGGTAAAACGTAATTGAGAATGCATTTTAGTTTTGGGGGAACGTAATTTTTAGGAGACAGGACTGCACCGCCATTACATTTTTCCTCTCGCGCACCCCCTAGTGGCAGCTCGCGCACCCCCAGGGGTGCGCGCACCCCACTTTGGGAATCCCTGCTCTAATCCAATGGCTCTCTATGGCCCGAGGGGCTGTGAGCTCAGGGAGGGAGGGGGCTGCACGTGTGTGTGTGTGTGTGTGTGTGTGTGTGTGTGTGTGTGTGTGTGTGTGTGTGTGTGTGGGGGGAGGAGGAGGGGGACTTGTGCGCAATGTATTATTAGCAGGTTAATTGCCCTGGTGCAATAGGATGCCATTTTAGTTTCATTTTTAGTTGTCCTGTACTGTAAGCCCCAAGTTTTGCATCAAAGGCTGGCAGCTGTGTCATACTGTATATGATGCAAGGAACATCATGATGGGATGGTGTCAGAGAGAGGAGCTGGCACACAGCGCCACCTAATGGAGGCAGAAGAGGACAGCATATCTGCTGCGAGCAGCCGCTGCATTGAGGATGGTGAGATGGTCAGTGTGAAAAGGTTGCCTTTCTTTATTTGCATTAGGTGTTGTTCCCCAACATAGTGTTTTTGTGTCTTCTTGATTATATATTTCACTCCATTATTTCTGTTTATTTCATACATTGTTTAAGTATGATACAAGCTTGTTTAGTTTGATTGTTTTCTGGGTTGTTCTGTCTGGGATGTTGGGGTGGATCAGCTGCTCACGACTCAATCAATGGGAGTGTTAACAGGTTTGCCTCTTATGTCCTGACAGGACTAACATGTAGGACAGGGGTCTCAAACTCCCGGCCCGCGGGCCGAATCCGCCACGCCAGACAAGGTCTGATAACTAGCGCCAGCAAAAAAAAATAAAAGTTTAAAATTTTCTTTTTTTTTATTTTAAAGTTGGACTTGATAATAAAAATATCCCCATCATCGAAATTATGAGATAGAAAGTCGAAGTTATGAGATAGAAAGTCACAACTATGATAGAAAGTCAAAATTATGAAATAGAAAGTCAAAATGATGAGATACTTAAACACAGTCATATAGAAGCAGCTCTTTGGCTGGTTACTGTATATTTGACATGTAAATGTATTGCGAGTACATTGAAGACTACTTTAAACGTGGCTTTAAAAACACATGAAATACTTCATGTGTTTTGCAAATGCACCCTTGAAAGGATTTTAAGCTTTGAACAAAGTTAATGTAATAACTTGTGTTTGACATTTGTCTTTGATATTTTATTTAATAGTTTGATCTTTGATAGAGGAATGTGGGTTTCTTAACCCTCAATTAAAAGGATTTAAGTTATAACAGAAATGTGCTTAAATATATTTGTATGTACAATATTTTAACACTTTAATAAACAATAATCAAATGCAGGGACTTATTTAACAATATGTTACGAGTAGTTACATTTACAACCGGCCCTTTGTGGGCGACCATGATGCTGATGTGGCCCGGAGTGAAAATGAGTTTGAGACCCCTGATGTAGGAGAATAGTTCTGCAGGAAATTGCATTCCATAATATTTGGTGTTCTCATTGTTCTGGATGGTGCCCATAGATAGATTGAGATGCAATAGTAACTTAGATATATCTTATGAATGGAATATTTATTTTTCTTTGTGATGTGGATGCTAGCTCAGTTTAGCTCACCCGTCTCTTACCTGGGCAGGTGGGAGCTTAGTTAGGGGAGGCTGAGTGAGTTCAATCCTATTCACTGGAGTCAAAAGGAGGAAAGGAGTTGGCCACTTGCTGTGAAGCTGCAGCGCTGTGTTGCTTCAGTTTCAATGTAGCTTTATTGAAATTCCTGGGGTCAATTTTTGCCCTTAGTTTCAGTAAACTTTTTATTCATAAATGTAGAAAGGAATTTAGGTTTTCCAATGCCAAATGATCTCGTCTGCTATTTATATGGGGTGGCGGATCATATACTCTGCACAGAATGACGACACATCAATCATTTACTGAAGTAAAACTAGCATTAACGCATTTTACATGTCATAATACTCCTTTACAATCAAATTCACATTCAAAATGTTGCAGATGTATCAGCGTCATGATACACTGACATCAAGTCACTATCCTGAATGAACCCTTTCACATGTTTCCTGAATATGGAAATCTTCTAATCTCCTAAATAAACATTACTGCAACTAAAGGTCCAGATGTAAACTAAATGTAGAGTACAAACCTCAATATGTCCCTCTTAAACCTAGTGAAAAGTGTAAAGTAATATGAAGTGTAAATATAAAGTAAATAACAACTACGTCAAATCACAATATTATATATGTGTAAATGTATTTAGTGACTTTCCAACACTACTCCCCTGAAGAAAACGTACATGTTTCCCCTCATTTAGAGTTTTCCTTTGAACACAATTTAAAGGGTTTTAAAAAAATGCACACTTTGGATGTCAGTGTGACGAGAGTCTATACTGGTCACCGGCACAACATATACTTAGGTGATTCAGGATGTTTGGCTCAATGTGCCCTTGACCTCTATCAGGGATCTACCCAATGTGGTGAGTCTCCTATTCGTGCACAGCCTTTTATTGGTAAATCTGTTGTCCTTAAGATGTCTTTTGTTAAATGGCGGTGGACAGAGCTCTTAGGCAGGTAGAGAAGTGTTTTATTTCACAGGTAATGTTGCATAATTAAATTTAAAAAGGGAATGTGGAGTGAATAAAATATTTGGTTGATTTTATCATTTTTACAAGTCAACTTCCGACCAGATCCCAACAGAGGGTTAGGTGTTTGTCAAAATAGAAACAGCTGTGTGGAGGCCCCCAAAGCCTCCTCATGTCCAAAGTATCCAAAGAAGGTAATACTGCAAGGGACAAAGCTTACATCCTTCATGTTTATGTGGTGATGAGGGAATGTGTCTTTTGTGAATACACGTTGGTCAAAAGACAGAGTTTGAGTCTCAATAATCTCTAAATCCATGAGTGTCTGCTTTTATTCTGTGTATGCTTCAAGGGGTTTGACAGGATTACCATGACAGTAGTCTCAGGTGAAGAATTGTGGGTGAGTCATGTCAGTGAACATGGTTCCTCTTGAAAACAAAAAGAATGAATTGCATCCCCACTCCATGTGCAGTATTTTGACTTTCTTTGCATTTTTACCGGCTCAGTTGAGCTCACTTTCATTTCATTTTTTTATCAAGAGTGAACAGCTCATCCTTTACTTTTTGCATCATTGGTTCGGTTTAGCAAATGTTTATTTTGTGTATCTCAAAGCTGGAAACACTAAAAAGACTGATCATGACTCCAGTTTAGCTATGACCAGTGATTTCCAAGATCACAGATACTCTGCAGTTCCCTGCACAAAATAGGTCAAATGACACTGGACACTCTTCAGGTTTAATCCATCATTTGATACATGGTGTGTGTGTGTGTGTGTGTGTGTGTGTGTGTGTGTGTGTGTGTGTGTGTGTGTGTGTGTGTGTGTGTGTGTGTGTGTGTGCGTGTAGGATTCAAAACTCTGACCTATACTCGCTGGTTAAAATGAAAAAAGTCACTTAAAAAAGCTTTTGACAGTCAAATTCAATAGGATGTTTTCTTAAATAAAAAAACAAATGATTCACTAAAACACAGTAGGCTAATGTGTTTCCTACCTTATAAAACATTTACTTGATCGATTGATTTTTAGGTATGTTGAAAGCTGCATTGTTTACATTTACTAGCAGTCTTCCTCTCTGCATTTGTCGGTGCATTGCAGAAAACAATGTTGGCATTTCATGTTTCTGCAAACCACGGGATACAGTGAATATTGATATGTCTCAAGTAAAAAAATAACAATGTAGCGTAACAATGTAGCGTAACAATGTAGCGTAACAATGTGGCGTAACAACGTGGCGTAACAACGTGGCGTAACAACGTGGCGTAACAACGTGGCGTAACAACGTGGCGTAACAACGTGGCGTAACAACGTAGCGTAACAACGTAGCGTAACAACGTAGCGTAACAACGTAGCGTAACAACCTAGCGTAACAACCTAGCGTAACAACCTAGCGTAACAACCTAGCGTAACAACGCGTCTTGAAAACACTAACCCTGAATTATGATATTTGGTTTCACTAATAGAGCATGGAGATGTACATCTATAACCACTGAGTATAAAACAAAATAAAGCATGCAAGACTGGTGTATATAGAGTATATTCACTAAAAAGTGAATCTTTTCTCAGGAACACTGTCCTTCGCTGCCTTGGATGTGATTGATGTTCATTTTTAATGTCTTTTTTATTAAAATAACATAATGACACACATCACATGTCACCTGCACATCAAAATATAAATCCAGTAATTGTTTTTTCCCAAAGACATGGAGAAGAGAGTGAGCAGTCCAGTATACTGCAGTATACAGTAAAAGCAAGCTTTCAGTCAGGTTGCATTCTTAAACAACCACCAAATCCAGATTTTAGATGACTATTTGTGGCCTTTGAGGCTAAATTCAGGGCTAATTATCCAAAAATCCCTCGCTATTCTCAATAATGCTGTGAGAGCATAGTAATAATTGAAGGTCACCAAGATGACCATATCAACAATTTGATCAACTCAGAGCCTCTCATCTGGATGCTGACTGCTAAACGGTCAGAGGACAGTGGTAGAGAGATTCAGTGAGTCCCCAGGGGTAAATGCACCTTTGTTGATTGTCTGGGTATCTTCCAGAGTTAGTACATTTAGTCTTTGTTTTCCTCATACTGTGTTTCCTTGCTTAGCCATGCTGTAGAGATACTTCCTGGTAAACATGAGTCACTTTGTTGCCAGAACACACTTACCACAAGTCCCCCACTTTCTTACAATGGAGTCGGTCAACGCACATACAGCGTGATAATTATAGCAAGACAAACAAACTATTAAAAAATCGATCCTTTAATTTATGATTATCTAATTATCTAGAGTGCCATATCTGTGTGCCTTTCCCATGTTAATATGTATGATTTGTTTTCCTCATGAAGTATGGAACTGAGTGGAATTGACTTGCCATAGATTGTGATTTGCAGCCCAGACTCTGCCACAAGCACCGAGCTGAAATTAAACCTCAGACGCTCCACTGCTATCTTTGGGACTTCTCTCTTGCCTTGACCTTCTGTCTTTTTCCTACAGCAGCTTTGTGCACTCGTCTGAGTGTGACACCTTTACCAGATCCTTTCTTTTCATTCAGACACACACCTGATGCCCCACCCCCTCTCCCTCCCCCCACCGCTTTTGTTTTTCACGCCATCCCTCGTGCACATTCTTCTCCCGGTGGCTTGCCGGCCCCCTGGATCATCTCCCAGTGCCCGGGCCAGGCCCTGTCTGTTTTCATTCCCCTCCTGGAGGACAAGTAATTTGGGGGAGAGAGAGGGAGAGCAGATGACCACTGGCTCCTGACCTTTTCTCCCTCAATTTAACTCCTTGCCGCCGTGCCCGCTGAATGTGGCAATCAGGCTAGGTAGAAGTGACACCCTCATCTGAGCATGGCCTGGCCCCACACACAATCACAGTGTCACTTTCCATCTGTATGCGGGGCCGCAGGCAAGTGGTAGTGCTGGAATAGGGGACTGTGGAGATGAGGGTGGAGGAGGCTCGGTCCAAGCTAGATCCCTGTTAGCATACTTGGCTTTGTAGTGCTGCCAGTCATGCTAGTAACCAAGCTAAAATGTGTTGGTTGTGTTTAAAGGCAGATTTGCAGAGGTTTTATGCCATTAGCTTTCATGCTAATAAGGACTTTAGCTTCTCTTCCATCTTCCCCAGTAGAGGATTCCTTCCCTTCACCCTCCAGTGCTAGATACGAGCGTCCATCACCATCGTTCACATATGGTGGGGGAACCAATTACACAAGCCAAGAGAGAGCAAATCACGATATATTACTTCACGGACCTGCTCAATATGAGGCAGCTTCATGACTGTTAGCGTCAAGTGATTATAGCCAGCGTAAGCCAGTGTGAAATACACTGAAATGCAGAAAGCTGAGGAACATGTGTTGTAACATGAGCTGCCATGTAATAGACTGACTAAGAAGCAGGTTGAGAGTGGAGGAACATAGGAAGAGGGGCTCGGTTTGACAACTTAGCGGAACAGAGGCGGTATATCCTCATCTGCAGAGACAGCGGGCCACAGCAGGGCCAGCACCTGGCAGAACAAAGGATGGATGGGTGGAGACAAAGTGGGACGGCTCTGGATTATAGTTTTCTGATAGCATGGAAATTTGGGAGAGGAGCGCTATTGGTTTTCCACTTCCTCTTTTGAGGGCGATTTGTCAGAGAGCATCAGCTAGGGAAAAATAAAATGGAAAAATAGCTTCAATAACATTCAACAACAAGTTTAGAAGAATGAAAACATAACAAGACTATTCTACTACTGTACTACTGAATCTGTGATATAGCTGATGTTTGCTGCACTTTAAAGTTTGAATCCTTAAGATTTCAACCCTGGTTGATTTGTGTATGGGCACAAACTGTGAGCTTACAGAATTCATTCAACGGCAAAAAAACAGATGGCGACAGTCAAAACGTCAAACTCAAGGCCTCAAACCATAGTCCACAAAACAGTGGGTAATGTCACGGTGTCTACGTCCACTTCTAGTCTGTGATCATGTTTTTATCAAAGATGACTTAAGAAGACAGTCAACAATATACTCAATGTGGTAAAACAGAACTCATGATCCAATAATAAATGTTGAGGATTATACATTTAAATTCATAATACTGTTAATATTATTTAGCACCACTAACACAGAGCAGGGTGCCGCTATGACTAAGAGGCTAACATGTTGACCATGAACTCCAATGTCACCAGATCAAGGATCTGTATACTTCCTCTACAACCGATGTGAAGACCATGTTGTTGTAAAGTTCATCTATGGATCTAATGGGATCTAAAAATAAAGTGCCAAAGAAACACATGACACATGCCGAACTGTTCATCAGGCCTGAGTTTACATGTCAGAGTAGGAAAATCAAAATGATGATATGTCTCTCAGGGGGACATTATCATCTGACAGGATCCATGTATTGTGCTATTTGTGCCCTCTGTGCTGAAAATTAAATTGTCTGATGTGCAAGATTTGCTTTTGTGGTGTTGTGGCCCCTGGACGGGCGCTGAGGGTCACAAGTGCCACGTGTCATCTGCTGGCACTGCCGGGGCGCCTGCAATTTACACACAGAGCCGCTCTGCATTTCAAAGGAGCCCGGCATTGGTGTCCTGTTAGCGATCGCTATCTGGGCCCCGCCGAGGGAAGATTAGGGCCAGCTTGAAAAACTGCTAGCCCCCCCTTTCCCCCAACACATTTACATTTTCATTTTCATATTAGATTTCCCTCCTCTGCTCGACCTCGCCTGTCACCGACCTGTTTCTCTTTATTTCTCCCCTTCCCCTTCTCTCTCATAGCCACACCAAGATACCAGTTGACCCATATATGAGGCTGATATTATCGTAATGCAGATGAGAGATGGATACGATGCACTTCAGTGCCGTTTAATAGAATTCATGCCCTTAGCCTGAACTAATTTGAATGACACTTGTTGATCTGATTACACAAAAGTGTGGAGAAATATATGTTGTTGACACACTGACACAGCAAAGCAACCTTACAGCAGAAAGTTATCTTACTTTTGGAAATAAAAATGAAGGTGATATTTATATGAACATTTCAAGTGGCTCTAGATTTTAGTTTTAGTTTTAAAACTTTTAGTTTTAGACAAAAATGGTTTGCTGTGACATTATGCTGTCATTTGTCCAGCACTGAACTGACACTGTGCAGAGGATTTCTACTTTTCTAAATTCTAATATCTAGCCTTGAAAAACATATCTGTCAGGATCCAGGATCCCTGTCTGACCTGTTCGGTGTTACCTCTGTTTCCCCTGATCTCCTCTCCTCATGTGTTCTGTCATTCCCCTGTTTGTTATTGTGTGCCATGTGCTCTCTGTTTGTCCTCTGCCTCCAGACGCCTCCCATGGCCACACCCTTGAGTGTGCACAGCTGAGGACACTCCAGCCGATCACCTCCTGCTGCCTGACACACCAGACTCAGGGCCCACTAATGAGTCCCCTGTCACTACATAAGCTCTGGCCCTGCAGTCTGGGCTTGTCAGGTCGTACCGTCTTTCACCGCGTCAACCCCGTGGTGTCCTCTGCCCTCCTTGTGTGTACGGATTACACGCCGCCGCTCTGCCCTCCTTGTGTGACACGGACTACTCTCGCCGTCAAGCTGCCAGCCCTCCGGTGTCGAGCCACGGGCCTCACACCGTCGATCTGCCACTCGGGTGTCGGACCACGGGCTCCACACCTTCACACAGTCTCAATAAAACCTGTTAATAGTAACTTCTGTCTCCTGTGGTCTTGCGTTTGGGTCCTATCTGTGAACTCCCACATAACAGAACGACCTGACCATAATGGACCCAGCAACCACAGGAGCAGCTACACTGTACGGCCCTAACAGCCTGCTGGAGGAGGTGAGAAGTATCACTGCTGAGATTTCTCGGATTGGCTGTTTCGTTGTGGAACTAGCCCGGACAGTCAGGTCTCCACCAGTTCCAACACCTGCACTATTCCCTCCAGGCCTCGCTCCGCCGGTCTGGGAATCCCCCGTGCCGGCTCCAATTCCCTATGATGGAACACTGGGGAAGTGCCAGGGCTTCCTGTTGCTTTGCCGACGAGTGTTTGACCGTCGGCCTCAGACGTTTGCCTCGGACGGGTCCAAGGTCGCCTACGTGGTTGGATTACTGCGGGGAAGGGCTTTGGACTGGGCTGCGAGAACATTAAGTTTTGATCGGCCTAATACTGTGGGTTATGTGGACTTTGTGGCGGCTCTGATGAGAGTTTTTGACCCTCTGGGGGACTCTGATTATATGGCCAAGCACCTTCTCAGCCGGCGAGGGAGCCAAGCAAGTGTAGCGGAACACTCGGTGGCCCGGCCGACTCCGGCTCCCCGTATTCGGACGGCATTGCAGCCAGCTCCTGTTCCTGCCACCTCTTCGCTGCAGCCAGCTCCGGTTCCTACCGCCTCTGCGGCACAGCTTTCCCCAGTCCCGGCCGCCGCCGTCTCCGTACCGCAGCGACCTCCAGTCCCGGCCGCTTCCGTCGCAGAGCAGCAGCGACCTCCAGTCCCGGCCGCTGCCGTCGCAGTGCAGCGGCGACCTCCAGTCCCGGCCGCCGCCGTCTCCGTGCCGCGGCGACCTCCAGTCCCGGCCGCCGCCGTCTCCGTACCGCGGCGACCTCCAGTCCCGGCCGCTGCCATCCCAGAGCAGCAGCGACCTCCAGTCCCGGCCGCCGTCTCCGTACCGCGGCGACCTCCCGTCCCGACCGCCGTCTCCGTACCGCGGCGACCTCCCGTCCCGGCCGCTGCCGTCCCAGAGCAGCAGCGACCTCCAGTTCCCGCAGCTGCCGTCCCAGAGCAGCAGTGACCTCCAGTCCCGGCCGCTGCCGTCCCAGAGCAGCAGCGACCTCCAGTCCCGGCCGCTGCCGTCCCAGAGCAGCAGCGACCTCCAGTCCCGGCCGCTGCCGTCCCAGAGCAGCAGCGACCTCCAGTTCCCGCAGCTGCCGTCCCAGAGCAGCAGCGACCTCCAGTTCCCGCCGCTGCCGTCCCGGAGCAGCAGCGACCTCCAGGTCCCGCCGCCGCAGCGCCAGCTCCAGTTCCCGCCGCCGCAGCGCCAGCTCCAGTTCCCGCCGCCGCAGCGCCAGCTCCAGTTCCTGCCGCCGCAGCGCCAGCTCCAGTTCCTGCCGCCGCAGTGCCCGCTGCCGTCTCTGAGCAGCAGCGACCTCCCGTGCCCGCTGCCGTCGCGGGGCAGCAGAGACCTCCCGTGCCCGCCTCCATCGCGGGGCAGCAGAGACCTCCAGTACCTGCCACTGCTGCACCAGCATCCTATTCTCCAGAGCCCTTCCGCCCGCCCGGCCGTCCGCCGGAGCACCCGTGTCCGGAGCCCTTCCGGCCGTCCGCCGGAGCACCCGTGTCCGGAGCCCTTCCGGCCGTCCGCCGGAGCACCTGTGGCCGAGGCTCTTCTGCAGCCCCGTGGCCGGTCAGAACCAGTCACCCCTCCTCTGGACCCCCTCCGCCCACCCTGGCCGGCCTTCTAGCTGTGGGGCCATCCCTCCTCCGGACCCCCTCCGGCCGCCCTTTTTTGTGTCTGGTTGTACGTCTGGAATCCGTACCTTAAGGGGGGGTACTGTCAGGATCCAGGATCCCTGTCTGACCTGTTCGGTGTTACCTCCGTTTCCCCTGATCTCCTCTCCTCATGTGTTCTGTCATTCCCCTGTTTGTTATTGTGTGCCATGTGCTCTCTGTTTGTCCTCTGCCTCCAGACGCCTCCCATGGCCGCACCCTTGAGTGTGCACAGCTGAGGACACTCCAGCCGATCACCTCCTGCTGCCTGACACACCAGACTCAGGGCCCACTAATGAGTCCCCTGTCACTACATAAGCTCTGGCCCTGCAGTCTGGGCTTGTCAGGTCGTACCGTCTTTCACCGCGTCAACCCCGTGGCGTCCTCTGCCCTCCTTGTGTGTACGGATTACACGCCGCCGCTCTGCCCTCCTTGTGTGACACGGACTACTCTCGCCGTCAAGCTGCCAGCCCTCCGGTGTCGAGCCACGGGCCTCACACAGTCGATCTGCCACTCGGGTGTCGGACCACGGGCTCCACACCTTCACACAGTCTCAATAAAACCTGTTAATAGTAACTTCTGTCTCCTGTGGTCTTGCGTTTGGGTCCTACCTGTGAACTCCCACATAACAATATCAGTCAAACTGTAGTTTCTCCCCCTGCAGCTCACCTTCGTACCTCTTTCAGAAAAAAAGGCATTCGTCTCATACTCCTCATCAAAATCTTCTCTTACTTGCACTGTGTTTCTGTTTCATTCT